>NC_041387.1:239278954-239339099 GCF_002162155.2 Triticum dicoccoides | reverse complement strand
GGGGGTCATGTCTTCTATTGCCTTGACCTTTTCGAGGTTATCCTCGATCCCTCTGTGCGATACCAAGAAGCCCAACAGCTTGTCGGAGGGGACCCCAAACACACACTTCTTAGGGCTAAGCCGAAGGTCCACCGTGCGTAGGCTGGCGAACGTCTCCTCCAGATCTTCTATCAGGGTCTTGGCCTCACGAGACTTCACCAGTATATCATCGATGTAGGCCTCCGTGTTTCTCCCGAGTTGCGAACCCAAGGCGATGTGCATCAACCACTGGAATGTTGCCCCGGTGTTGCGCAGCCCGAAGGGCATGCAGGTGTAGCAGTACAGCCCGCATGGGGTGAGGAATGTCGTCTTCTCCACATCCTCCATGGGCATCTTGATCTGGTGGTAGCCGGCGAAGGCGTCCAGGAAGCACAACAGGTCACACTCGGCGGTTGAGTCGATGATCTGGTCGATGCGGGAGAGCAGAAACGGATCTTGAGGGCGGGCCTTGTTGAGGTTGGTGAAGTCAACACACATGCGCTCCTTTCCTCCTTTCTTGGGGACGATGACGGGGTTCGCCACCCACTCTGGGTAACACACCTCTCTGATGACCCATGTAGCTTGTAGCTTACGGGTTTCTTGGATGATGAAGGCCTGCTTTTCAGTGGACTACCGGCGAGCCTTCTGCTTCACCGGCCGCACATTTGGGCATACTCTCAGGTGGTGCTGGATTATCCCCCTCGGGACCCCGGCCAGTTGTTTGGGTTCCCAGGCAAATACATCCTTGTTCGCTCGCAGAAAGCTGATCAATGCCTCCTCTTGATCCTATGGGAGGCCAGCCCCTATGGTGAAGGTGGCGCTGGCCGTCCCATCCTTCCAGATCGACACTTGATTCGTCTCAGCTCGGTCCTGGGAGAACAACTACTTCTTCTTGGCAGGCGCTGCCTCTGGGGACTCCTGATCCTCCTTCTTGCCGGGTATCGCGGTCGCGGCTGTCTTGAAGGCGAGCTTGAGGGCCTGCAGCGCACCTTTGGTGTATCCTGCCACCGTGAGGACACCGTTGCTACCCGACATCTTCATGAGGTTGTACACATGATGGGTCACAGCCATAAACTGCGCCAAGGCTGGTTATCCTAGAATAGAGTTGTACGACAAGTTGATCTTGGCGATGTCGAAGTCGACGAGCTCGGTGCGGTAGTTGTCGCGGGTCCCAAAGGCGACAGCGAGGCGTATTTGCCCCAGGGGCCTGGTGGAACCGTCTCCAACTCTAGAGAAGGGCTTGGAGGGGCGGAGCCGGCTGTGCGGTACATGGAGCAGGCCAAACGCCTCCGGGGAGAGCACATTGAGGCCGGCTCCGCCGTCGATGAGGGTCCTAGTGATCGCTACATGGCAGATGTCGGTGTTCTGGGAATGGGGGTCCCCAGACTTGCCTACCTGCGGCCTGCAGCGTGGCTCGATCGGTGGCCCAGTACGGCCCGTCTTCATCGACGAACACTCAAGACCCTCGTGAGGGGCCAAGCCTCGCTGGACGGACGACATAAGACCTCCTCAGGAGTGGCGTCGCCAGGTAGGCTCACGAGGAGGCAGAGAGATCAAGGCAAGGGGTACCTCGCGAGGTGCCCATAACGCAAGCCATGACAATCGAGACGATGCAGGCGCCAGGTGGGCGCCAGCCTGCGCAGTGTCCTCGTTTCCTCTTTGGTGCAAAGGGGGCATGCGCAGGCGCGGAGTACCGAGGCATCATGCAAAGGTTTCCATATCGGTGCAACGAGACCAAGACCCATAGGACGGCAGGACGGAGGTCACCGTGGAGCCCAAGACGGCGTCATCACCAGCACCTTGGGCAGGCAAAGACCACCTTTAGTCAGGATAGCTTGTACTAGTTCTTTGCTTTCAAAATGGCCATTGCTGGATCCCTTCCCGCTCAATATTTGGGAAGAGGACCAGGGCCTCTATAAATAGAGCTAGCCACCACAGTATAAGGGGGGATCCTTCCTAAACAGAACACCACACCACCACAAGAACACCTCTTCTCGCGAGGCTGTTCTTCCCCTGTACTGTTCATCATCAGCCCAAGAGGCAATCCAGCACCACACACAGCAGTAGGGTATTACACCACAACAGTGGCATGAACCTATATAAATCTTGTGTCTCTTGTGTTGTTCATCGATCTAGCTTAGGGATCGCGGCGAGGCTGAGAGCAAGACTCGGTAGGAGGAGATATTCGTGTGCACCACAGTGTTCGAACCTTAAGGGTTTTGCTGGAACCTGATATCCGACATTTGGCGTGCCAGATAGGGGTGCGCCGGAATCTTCTTTCCGCTGATCTACATCCCATCGTTTTGTCGCATCCATGTCGGACGCCCACCGAGCCCATGCCGAGCGCCGGGCTGCTCTTGCCGCTCTCATAGCTAGACGGCTCCTGTCGGCGGGCCTCCTCGTCGTTCTTCATCGCCTGCCGCCAACGCCGCCACCGGCCCGACGGGGAACGAACAGCAAGCATCTTCGCGGCACCCCTCGGTGCGGCGGGAAGGCCGCACCGCTGCTTCGTCGCTGACTCCAGCTGGTTCGTCATCTCACGCTCATTGCGCCCCCACTGACGTGCAAGCCGCGCTACTTCTGGCACATGAACTCTTGCACTACCGCCCCGTCGACCACCTCTACGAAGAATGGATCGCTCGCATAACCGAGCTTGTCAGCACTGCAGGGGGCTCGCTCGCGCCTTCCCTCTTGCTGCCTCGCCCTCCAGGCATGGGCAATGTAGCTCAGGGAGCACCTCCACAACCTCTCCCCCAAGACGGTGCCCTGGCTCCAAGGCGCGCGGCTCCTGTACGTGACCCACCGCATCCAGCGCACGCGCGACAAGAAAGAAGCTGCCAAGAAATCCCTCGACCTCAAGAAGGCGCTCCCGTGCTTCCTACATGAGCACGACAAGACCGCGTCCCTGCACCGGTGCGTCAAGACCCCATATTGCCCCTGGCGGCAGTGCGAGGTACCACCAAGAGCAAGCCCCGCTTCAGCAAAGGGCTCCGGTGACCACAGTAGGTTGCCGCGCCTTCACCACCGAGTTGTGTAGCATCGCCTGGCCGGGCAAGTTCATCCTGGACCTGCCTCCTCGCTACGACAACATAGCCGACCCCGTGGAGTTCTTGCATCTCTACAAGCTGGGCATCGAGGCGGCTAACGGAGACAAGAAGGTCTTGGCGAACTGGTTTCCCATGGTGCTCAAGGACGGTGCCCGCACCTCGCTCTTGAACCTACCTCCCGGCTCGATCTCCTCCTAGGAAGAGATGCGCAGCCGCTTCATCGCCAACTTCCAGGGCACTCGTGACCGCCCTCCGGCCGCGGGTGACCTGCGCCGCATCAAGCAACAACCTGGAGAGACCATGCAGAAATACATCCAGCGCCTCAACAGCGCCCGCCTCAAGATCCCCAAGGTGACGGACAAGGCCATCATCTCAACGTTCTCTGATGGCGTCCGCGACATCAAGATGAAGGAGGAGCTCTCCATCCACGAGGAGTTGTGCACATCTTAGGAGCTGTTCAACCTGGCGACCAAGTGCGCAAGAGCTAAGGAGAGACGCCTCTCCCTCCTCGAACTTCCAGCTGCTGACCTAGAAGAAAAGAAGGCCAAGGCCAAGTACATGAAGTGCAAAGGAGCAACTCTTCTTGCAGCAGAACCAGACATGAAGTGCGGCAGGGACCAGCCGGAGTGGTCCAAGGGCAGCCGACCGTTCTGCGCCTATCACAACCTCCGCACCCACAACACCAACGAATGCCAAGAGCTCAGGGCCGTTCGAGAAGAACTCTTCGGTCGATGCCCCGAGCGCAATGACCGGGGCTACGGACGAGGAGGAGGACATGGCGGACGATGATGGGACGACCATTGCCCTCGCCAGGAGTGGCATGACCACCTCGCGAGGATCATTGGCAGGACCAGCCTCGCGAGGGAGCCTGGAGGGATCAGCCTCGCGAGGAAAGCCCGCAGGGCAACGCAGGCCTTCCTCCTCTACCGCCACCGTGAAGAAGGAATGACGACCATCACCAGGATGAGGGGGCTGTGGGCTTCCAGGAACCACGTGCTATCACTTGCATCTTGGGCGGAGCTCAGGCCGCAGCCTCTCAGCACATCTTCAAGCAGTTTGCTCGCGAGGTGAACGTAGTACTCCCCAAGCTCGAGGCCACGCGCCCGCTGTCGGTCTCAAAACCGGCGGATCTTGGGTAGGGGGTCCCGATCTGTGCGTCTTAGGCTGATGGTAATAGGAAGCAAGGGACACAATGTTTACCCAGGTTCGGGCCCTCTTGATGGTGGTAAAACCCTACTTCCTGCTTGATTGATATTGATGATATGAGTAGTACAATAGTAGATCTACCACGAGATCGTAGAGGCTAAACCCTAGAAGCTGGCCTATGATGATTATGGTTGTGATCGTGATCGTCCTTCTAAGGACCAACCTCTCCGGTTTATATAGACACCGGAGAGGGATAGGTTTTACACGGAGTCGGTTTCAAGGAAGGAAATATCATATCTGGATCGCCAAGCTTGTCTTCCACGCAAAGGAGAGTCCCATCTGGACACGGGACAGAGTCTTGAGTCTTATATCTTCACGCTCCAATAGTCCAGCCAAAGTATATAGTCCGGCTATCCAGATACCCCCTAATTCGGGACTCCCTCAGTAGCCCCTGAACCAGGCTTCAATGACGATGAGTCCGGCGCGCAGTCTTGTCTTCGGCATTGCAAGGCGGGTTCCATCTCCGAATACTCCAAAGTACCTGTTATGACGAACAGTGTCCGGCTTCCCATTAATGTTATACTCCTCGGCTTCTATGCCTCAATAATGACCCTTTCCACGTGTCGAGCGAATGCGAGGGGCCAAGGCATTTTTGCATTTTCCACCCTCTGGTCAGGCAGGTTGACCGTCTATTTGGGGAGACGGGGATTCTTAGATCCAAACCTCATCCTCTTCCCTCGAGCAAGCATCCAACAGAGCGCTCCGGAAAAACCATTCCAACATGGCCGGTCATCGAAGCTCTTCTTCTCGCTCTCCCCGCTCCAAGTCGGGTGACTGGGAAGAGTGTTCAGTTCCTCATAGCTGTTTGATAGAGTTACAAACCCAAGGGTTTCTCCCACCGATGTTCACGGTCTCTGTTCGAGTCGGATTAGCCACTTATAATGGCAGGGAGCAAGCGGAGGGTTCTCCTAATCCTTCCCCAGAGGAGCGAATATGCCTCATCCCGCGTCTGCTAAGGGGCGTCGGGTTTCCTATCCACCCATTTCTTCGCGGGCTCCTAGAGTTCTACGGCCTCCAGTTGCACAACCTCACTCCTGCCTCCGTGCTGCATATAGCAGGATACGTCGCCCTTTGTGAGCTATTCCTAGGCTGCGAGACTCACTTTGGGTTATGAAGGAAGTTGTTCTGCCTTGTCCCTCGCAACCAGGGAGAATCCCTATGTCAAGTAGGCGGAGCCGAAGTATGGCGCATCGCCGAGACTGGATATCTCTCCGGCACTCCCAAGAAGGCACCGGAGAACTGGCCCTCGGAATGGTTTTATGTTAACGATGTTCCCCTTCCGGATCCAGTCTGGATAGGTCTCCCTGAGTTTAACAACGCTCTACCAAAGGCGCGTCAAAGCTGGTGCCCTCGGGGCCCCCAAGAGGAGGATACCAGAGAAATACATTTTATGATGAGCCGGATAAAGTTTTTGGCCAAATCCGGGCTGACGATAGTCGAGGTCATCGCAATATGCATAATACGAGGAGTGCAGCCGCTTCAATATCGGGGGAAGCCCATGTGGCACTACAATGGGGAAGATGATGCCACCTGCTGTGGCCGTAAAGGTCCGGACTCTGCCAAGGCTCTGGCGAGGATATTGTCCGATTTATATAAAGGGGAAGAAGAAGAATTCCTTCACATTAAACCGCGGGGATGGGTTTTCTATGTACAACCCCCCAAACTAGGTAAGTCGTCATTCTTTCCCCTGCTTTACTTATTGTGGCGTTCTTTGCCAAGATTATTTACCTCGATATTTTTGAGCAGGAACTGAGGAGGTTCGTAGAAGGAATCTCCAGCCCTTCCCCGCAGCCAGAGGACCCCGGAAGGTCCCTCAATCCCGGGCTCAAAGAGGATCCAGATATTACTTTGGAGCTTGTCAATGGCATATTTCATCAGGCGAGCTGCGATGGCGCCTCAGTGGCTATTATCACCGACTATCCTGGACTGCTCCCACGTCGCGTGTAAGCCAAGCCGAAAACCCTATCCTCCGAAGAGGATTCCTTTCTGATGTCGTGCCTTGCATCTGAAGTGTCGTGTTTTTGCAGAGACGGCGATCAGAGCACGGGGCCGAGCCCCTAGGGGCCCATCGGCAATGAGTGTACGAATCGGGCAGGCTTTAAGAGGAAGGCGGTTAGGGACGAAACGCCGCTACAGAGGTAAGGTAAAAACCTTTTCTGTGATTATTGTATTTGAAATGTGACAGCGCCCTTCGTGTCATGGCAGGAAGAGGAGTAGCCGGACTATATCCGGGGATCCTGCCAATCACGCCTCCACCAGCCGGATTCCGGAGGCGGCTTCATTAGAGGAGGCGGACGTGGGGCCGATGCCGCATTATCCTCCGACAGAGGACACGGATATGCTCTCCGTCATGAATTCCGAAGTAGAGAGCGCTATGAATCATCGGCGTCAACGAGCCATACTTTGCCACAACATCTTTTCCGAAGAGGCATTTAATGCTTTCAATTCGGGAGACGCATATATCCGAGCTGCTCAAGGTGGGATCGCCCGAGCGACGGAGCAATATACCAACGATATACGGGTAATAAAATTTGATAAGCATGTATAGCAGTAGCCCCTACGACTTGAAACGGTTGGAACAACTGTTTTAAGGATCAATTTATGCACAGGTCCTTGTAGATAAGAATGAGCAATTGTCTCGGGAGCTGGAGGAGTGCAAGACCCAGCTGAGGGCCACGGTTGCGAAGTTAGAGGAATCCCAGAAGGCCTCATCTGGTAATATTTGTCTCATTTGTACGGAGATGTACCAGTTAGTAAGTGGCTCATATGATAAGTCTAACAGAAAATTCTGCAGACATTCCCGGGGTGAATCCGGGGTTTGTAGGAGATGACGAGTCGCATCTCCGAAGGCAGCTAAAGGCTGGCGAGTGTGTTCTTATGCAAGTTAGGTAGGAGAAGAACAATCTTCAAGATGCCAATATCCGGCTGGACGTGGAATTAAAAGATGTCCGCGCTCAGCTGGCGGACTCTGTGAAGGAAAGCAAAAGGCTTCATCGCGGCATTTATAGTAAGTGCCTAGACAAACTGTAATACAGCTCGGCGAGGAAGCATATTGAAAGAATTTTTATTTGTAGGTATGTTGACAGGCCGTCCTGAAGAAGAGATGCCCGCGTCTGCAGGCAATTTGCTACAAGACCTCTCACAACTGCACGAGCGAGCTCAGCAGGTGATGCAGGGCATTGCAGAGGCCTTGTGGCCATCAAGCTTCTTGCCGAAGGGTATGGGAGAGCTTGTGGATATGCTCCAAGGTGCACAGTGGCGCTTCGTATTGTGGAAGATGTCAGCCTGCCGACAAGGTGCAAGAGAAGCTTGGGCTATGGTGAAGACGCGCTACACCAAGCTTGACTCGAACCATATGGCCAAAGTCGGACCGGCAGGGCCAGATGGGCAAGAAATTCCAGTGAGTCTGGTGTATGACCAGGTAGCGTTAGCTGCAAAGTATTCCCAATAGGATTGTAAGCTAGATAGCCTGTTGGATGGTATAGAGGAGGAATATAGTTAGTCCAAGTGACTGTGTAATTCAATGGACGTAAGTAGTCCCTAGCCGGATTAAAATCATTTGTCATGGCAGACCTTTTCGCTTCAGCCCCCGGATCCTACAGTCTGGGGTGTGTCCGAATACCCGCTCAGTTATACAAAATCTGGGTATGTGTGGAAACCAGGCGTAGGGGCCATAAGTGCTTGAACAGACAAGTACCCAACTAGTTATGTTATATTACATAGATAGTAAGAAACATCTTCCAGGGAGAATAGTTCCGTTAGGGGTTCCTTTCTCTGGGTATGCACGCGACGATGCACATGTCCGGACTGCGAACAAGGACGCAGGATACAAAACTTCTGGGGATTTACGTTGTAATAAACCAATACATCTTTTGTTCACCGACCGAATATTCCCTTAAGGACGCTAGCTTTCGGCTTCACCCAGTCTGAGGTACACACCCGGCTGAACCGGCAGCAACAATCGCAGAGGTGCTCCCCTTATGCCCTAGACGAATTAACGGGAACGTAGGGCATAAACACAAGAGCCAGGCAACCCAGCTTGGCCACATCTTAAGTCATATTGATGCATATAATTGTGAAGAAAAGGCACATATGGAAAAAAGGAACGCATATGTGATGGGCAAAAAGCCATTAGAGTAATTATATTTAGCTTCCATATAGGAAGCCCCCAGGTATTGCTTACACACATAGTGCGGCCGGAGTGATCCGGGCATCCGTACTATATTAAATAATTTGTGTGAAGAGGAAAAAAGGGCGAGAAAGGAAAAGGGAGGGAGCATAGTTGAAAAGGGGGGGTAAGGAGACGAACACTGAGTTTGGTGCTAGGCATAGAATCTCCGGACTCTGGCCGCGTTCCATGGGTTCGGCTCGAGTCTGTTATCGAATGCATTACGTAAGCGGTATGCTCCTCCGATGAGAACTTTATCAATGACGAAGGGACCCTCCCACTTAGGTTTGAGCTTGTCCTTCTTCTTCTCCGGTAGGCATAGAACGAGATCGCCAATAATATAAGTTTTGGCCCGCACTTCTCTGCTTTGGTACCATTGAGCCTGCTGCTGATAGAATGCGGAGCGGGCTTTTGCGACGTCGCGCTCCTCCTCCAAGGCATCCAAGTTATCCTGCCGATCTAACTCGTCTTCCTTCTCTTCGTACATACATACGCAAGGCAAATCATGTATTATGTCGCAGGGTAGTACTTCTTCCGCACCGTACACCATAAAAAATGGTGTATATCCAATGGTGCGATTCGGCGTGGTCCGCAGCTCCCAGAGTACGGAGTCGAGCTCTTCGACCCAGTGTGTGTCCGACTCTGTCAAGGATCGCACTAGTCTGGGTTTGATGATGCTCATGCTGAGACCGTTTACCCGTTTGACCTGACCGTTTGTTTGGGGATGGTAGACGGAAGCGTAGTCGAGCTTAATGCCCATTTTGCCGCACCAAGTTTTCACTTCATTGACTGTGAAATTTGAGCCATTATCAATGATGATGCTCTGGGAGATGCCATATCGGTGTACAACCCCAGATATGAAGTCTATTACTGGTCTGGATTCGGCCGTTTTGGCTGGTTTGGCTTCTATCCATTTGGTGAACTTGTCCACCATGAACAATAAGTATTTTTTCTTATGGCTTCCCCCTTTAAGGGGTCCGACCATATCCAGCCCCCAGACCGCGAAGGGCCAAGTTATGGGGATTGTTTGGAGAGCGGTAGCGAGCATATGACTCTGATTGGCAAAGAGCTGGGAACCGACGCAGTGTTGGACTAGGTACTGTGCGTCTGCTTGGGCCGTCGGCCAATAGAAGCCTGTACGGAAGGCCTTGCTAACTAGTGCTCGAGCCGCGGCATGGTGCCCGCCCAGTCCGGCATGGATTTCGGCCAAGATCTGCCACCCTTCCTCTTCGGAGATGCACCTTTGGAGCACTCCGGTCGCACTTTTCTTATAGAGTTCCCCTTCATGGACTTTGTAAGCTTTAGAACGCTCAACAATGCAACGTGCTTCATTTTGGTCTTCGGGGAGCTAATGCCTATTTAGGTAGGCCAAGAAAGGATTAGTCCATAGGGCGATTAGAGCCATGATTTCGTGGGCCGAAGATCTTATTTCGGTGGTGGAGCCTCCAATTATGTGTGATAGTTCGGAATCTGGGGGTGTATTCGGATCCGTGCTAGTATTGCCGGACTACCTTTCCCATACCACGGATGGCTTGAACAGCCTTTCCAGGAATATGTTAGGTGGGAAAGGGTCGCGTTTAGCGCCAATGCGGGCGAGCATATCCGCCGCTTGATTGTTTTCTCGAGCCACATGGTGGAATTCGAGCCCCTCGAATCGAGCTGACATTTTGAGGACGGCATTACGGTAGGCCGCCATTTTCGGATCCTTGGCATCAAAGTCTCCGTTTATTTGTGATATTGCGAGGTTTGAATCCCCGTGCACTTCTAGGCATCGAATGCCCATAGAGACTACCATCCGAAGACCGTGCAACAGAGCCTCGTATTCGGCTCCATTGTTGGAGTCTGTGTATAATATTTGGAGGACGTACTGGACCGTGTCTCCGGTGGGAGACGTCAGGACTACACCTGCTCCCAATCCGGCCAACATTTTAGAGCCGTCGAAGTGCATGATCTAGTTAGAGTACGCACCATACTCTTTAGGGAGTTCGGCTTCTATCCATTCGGTGATAAAGTCAGCTAGTACTTGCGACTTGATGGCCCGTCGTGGTTTGTATGTTACGTCAAACGGGAGGAGCCCAATGGCCCATTTAGCGATCCGGCCCGTAGCGTCGCGGTTATTTATTATGTCGTTGAGTGGTACTTCGGAGGCCACCATAATCGAACACTCTTGAAAGTAGTGTCATAGCTTTCGGGATGCCATGAAGACCGCGTATGCTATTTTTTGATAGTGTGGGTATCGGGATTTGCATGGGGTGAGGACAGTGGATACGCAATAAACCGGCTTCTTGAGCAGGAATTTGTATCCGTCAACCTCTTGTTCGACGACGAGCACTGCGCTCACAACTTGGTGTGTTGCAGCTATGTACAACAGCATATGTTTGCCAATATTTGGCGCTGTTAGGACTGGATTACCGGCCAATAAGGTCTTTATTTCATCCAGTCCGGCCGCGGCTACATCCGTCCACACGAAGTGTTCGGTGCCCTGAAGAAGGCGGTAAAGGGGTAATGCCTTTTCTCCTAACCTGGAGATAAAGTGGTTTAAGGCATCCATGCATCCATCTAGTTTCTGGATGTGCTTGAGGTCTGTTGGTATAGCCAACTATGACAGAGCTCAGATTTTTGCTGGATTCGCTTCAATTCCTCTATTGGAAACAATGAAGCCCAGCAGTTTCCCAGAGGGGACGCCAAAAACACATTTTTCCGGGTTCAGCTTGATGTCGTATGTTCGGAGGTTATCGAACGTAAGCCTCAAGTCATCTATTAGGGTTTCGACGTGTCTTGTTTTTATGACCACGTCGTCCACATATGACTCCACTATTTTGCCGATTTGCTTTTCCAGGCATGTTTGAATCCTGCGGTGATAGGTCGCGCCGACATTTTTAAGCCCGAAAGGCATAGTGTTGAAGCAGAAAGGACCATATGGCGTTATGAAAGCTGTTGCAGCTTGGTCGGACTCTGCCGTCTTTATTTCATGGTATCCAGAGTATGCGTTGAGGAAACACAGCGAATCGTGTCCCGGCATGGCGTCGATGATTTGATCAATGCGAGGGAGGGGAAAGGGATCCTTGGGGCAAGCCTTGTTGAGGTCTTTGAAGTCGACGCATAGGCGCCAGGATTTGTCCTTCTTTGGTACCATTACCAGATTTGCCAGCCAATCCGGATGTTTGATATCTCTGATAATCCAGCCTCGAGTAGCTTGGCTAGCTCCTCCCCCATGGCTTGCCGTTTGGGCTCCGAAAACCGCTTTAGAGTTTTCTTGACAGGTTTGTATCCTTTTAGTATATTGAGGATGTGTTCGGCCAATCTGCGTGGGATGCCCGGCATGTCCAATGGGTGCCAGGCGAAGATGTCCCAATTCTCTTGTAAGAAGTCTCGCAGTGCGGCGTCCATTGCGGGGCTCAACTATGTACCAATGGAAGCTGTCTTCATGGGGTCCGTTGGATGGACTTGGAATTTTACTATCTCGTCTGCAGGTTTAAATGAGGTGGACTTGGGTTGCTTGTCGAGTATCACGTCGTCCCTGTCCACGATGGCATGCAGTGTTGTTAGTTCTTCGGCTGGTAGGGCTTTGGATAATGCTTCCAGGGCTAGTGCTACCATTTTGTTTTTGGCACGAAGAGCGACGTCCGGATCACTAGGTAGAGTGATGATTCCATTGGGTCCGGTCATTTTAAGCTTCATGTACCCGTAATGGGGTATAGCCTGAAAGCTTCTAAACGCGTCCCGCCCTAAAAGGGCGTGGTATTCGCTGCTGAAAGGAGCCACCTGGAATGTGATTTCTTCGGACCTATAATTCTCCGGGGTGCCGAATACCACATCGAGTGTGATTTTTCCCGCACACCGCGTTTCCCTACTAGGGATAATTCCCCTGAAGGTTATGCCGCTTTGTTCAATGCGGCTTTTATCAATTTCCATCTTGTTGAGTGTTTCTTCGTAGATCAAGTTTAATCCGCTTCCGCCGTCCATGAGTACTTTAGTGAGCCAAAATCCGTCCATGATTGGGCTAAGGACCAGAGCGGCTGGTGCCCGGACGGTCTGGAATCGAGGTTCATCACTGGCATTGAAAGTTATGGCAGTGTCGTTCCACGGATTTATTTTTGCCAC
Source organism: Triticum dicoccoides (assembly GCF_002162155.2). Taxonomy (NCBI): domain Eukaryota; kingdom Viridiplantae; phylum Streptophyta; class Magnoliopsida; order Poales; family Poaceae; genus Triticum; species Triticum dicoccoides. Next base: position 239,326,556 of record NC_041387.1, on the reverse strand, counting down.
ATGGTAGATTTCAGCGGAGCTTCGATGAGCTCGCTTGCGCCTATTGTTTGAGGTGAAAGTCTCGAAGACTGTTTGTACCGTATTATTTTCTTTGGCGGGATGCTGTTCAAGAAGATCCTCGCCACTTTTTGCTACCTGCCGGAGTATCCAACATGCTCTAAGGCTATGTGTTGGTGTATTGTCCGGCATGCTGTGGAGCTTACCTGGCCCATTGAGCCATTCTTCCAATACGGTGCCACGCCCCGGGGAGGGATTTGGTTTCTTGGTGATTGGATTGGCCAACTTACGAGAGTTCGCCTATTTAGCTCGGACAAAGGTTTTGGTGAGAGCCGGACTATCCCAAAATTTTGTTTGGGTTTTCCAGGCGCTCTCCATCGCACAGTACTTCTGTACTATGGTTGCCAAGTCAGCAAAGTGCACTATGTCACAGTGACTTATGGCATTTAGGATTCCTTTGTTCGTACAGTTTTTGCAGAAAAGTGAGATTGCGTCCTCCTCACGACAGTCCTTGACCTTATTTAACACAAGGAGGAATCTGGCCCAGTAGCGATGTACTATCTCATGGGGCTCTTGTCTGATATGGGAGAGACGGTTTAAGTACGGGCGGGTGTTTGTAGCCGAATCCAGATTCTGATTCGATCTAGCGCCTAGGGGCAGGAGAGCTTCCGAGTTCGACAGCTCGGGATCCGGGGTGCTGCCCAATTTTTCTGGCCCAATGCCCGATTCTAAGTCCGGGGTATGGGTCATGTCTTCCCTTGAGCAGGTGTTTGGCTCAGGGAGCTCGGTGATCCGAACATAACTCGTCCTCAAGATAGAGGGGTAATCCGTATGTGGCCCCTCCACTACCGCTATCTCGTGGGTGACCGGCGGAGATTTAATGTCCCTTTGGTTTGGTTTAAGCCCAATCCGGTCGTAGTCTGTGGCGACTCCCAAAGCGGTGATGCGATCCAAGAGCTCATTAAGAGAGGAGAGCTCCATCGGATCCATCTCTTCGGCGAGTTCCGAATCGACGTGGAGGCTATGCATGATGACCCGAGAGGCCATCGTCGGCGCGACAGCCGATGGGGCAGCCATGATGAAGCCGCCTAGTCGGAGAGTTTGGCCTACAGCCAGCGCTCCCCCTGAAGTGATGTTGTCCTTGACAATGAGACGAGCCATCGAGCCTTGCAGCGGCGACACAGAGGAACTCTCAATGAAAGCACCAATGTCGGTGTCAAAACCGGTGGATCTCGGGTAGGGGGTCCCGATCTGTGCGTCTTAGGCTGATGGTAACAGGAAGCAAGGGACACAATGTTTACCCAGGTTCGGGCCCTCTCGATGGAGGTAAAACCCTACTTCCTGCTTGATTGATATTGATGATATGAGTAGTACAAGAGTAGATCTAGCACGAGATCGTAGAGGCTAAACCCTAGAAGCTAGCCTATGATGATTATGGTTGTGATCGTGATCGGCCTTCTAAGGACCAACCTCTCCGGTTTATAAAGACACCGGAGAGGGCTAGGGTTTACACGGAGTCGGTTACATGGAAGGAAATATCATATCCGGATCGCCAAGCTCGTCTTCTACGCAAAGGAGAGTCCCATCCGGACATGAGACAGAGTCTTGAGTCTTGTATCTTCACGCTCCAATAGTCCGGCCAAAGTATATAGTCCGGCTGTCCGGATACCCCCTCATCCAGGACTCCCTCACCCGCTCAGGTGGTCCAAGTGCGCCATCACCTTCAGCACAGCAGATCAACTCAAGTGCGCAGCTACTTCTGGCATCCTCCCGATGCTTTGTTCCCTAGTCATCAGGAACGTGCAAGTCACCAGGACCCTCATCTATGGCGGCGCAGGACTTAACGTCTTGTCCGTCGAGATGTTCGACAACCTTCAAGTTCCATACGATCAGCTCCAGCCAACCAAGCCTTTCTCAGGAGTCACCGACGGTTCCACCACCCCGATAGGGCAGGTCCGCCTCCCTGTCACCTTCGGCCAGTGCGACAACTACCGCACTAAGCTCATCGAATTCGACATCGCCCACTTCCATCTGCCGTACAATGCCATCCTCGGGTATCCAGCCCTGGCCAAGTTCATGGTAGTGACCCACCATGGCTACAACGTCCTCAAGATGTCAGGAAGCGGCAGGATCATCACGGTCCCCTGTGAAGAGAGAGATGCGGTGTGCTCCCTCGAGCGCGCCTTCCAAGCTGCATCAATCGAGGACCCAGACAGCAGGGGAGAGAATCCTCCTGAGGTAGTCCCCAAGAAGAATAAGACACCGCTCAGCTCAAGGCCTCGAGAGGTTGGCATCTCAGGAGGTACTGCGTCAGGATCAGCACCCGTGCAAGGGGCACCTCCTTCCATCGGGCTCTCTTCTGGAGGGCCTCGGACTTTGCCAACATCACGAGGGAGGCACTCGGGCAACACTTGGAGGCGTGCTTCGCGACACGTTTCCCTCAGGAGGTTTCATGGCATGGAGAGCCCAACGTTCAGGAGTCTAGGTTTCAAATTTACCTTTTGAAAGACTTTTCACACCCCAAATCAAGTACTTGTAGTACAAATCTCCATTCAGGAGTTTTTGGAAAACTAATTTTTGAAAATACTATTTGGCCAAATTATTTTCGTAATAAAATACTATACTGTTCTATACAAATGGTATGGTCATTGGGCATAAGTTTGGAGCAAGGGCATGAAGTATAGAAGTTGAAGCTATGTTGACCTTAAAGAGCACTTGAAAACACAGAGAAAAAGACCAACTCAAATAAAAAGCTGAATAATGCAAAAGTTTTTGTCAAACCACACTTTATCAAGATTTATTAGCTTATGTGTTGTGGGATGAAAATCAGGGTGTGACAGACCTACCCCCCTTACAAGAATCTCGTCCCCGAGATTCCCAAACTAGGCGTGGAATGGAATACGAAAACTAGATCTTGGGGTAGTCTTCACGTCCTCATACTGCTTGTGCCTCCGAGTGGTGCTCCATCGAACCTTGAAGTATTGTATGGCGTGGTTCGTGTATAACGCTCTTCTTGATCTAGGTTGCTAATGGGTCTCTCACGGTGGGTCAGGCTACGCTGGGGGTGGATGGCTCGGCGATCGAAGTCCTGATAGAGATCGTGCTAGTTAGGAAGCTGAAAACGTTTCCGGAGTGGTGTCATGTCGAAAAACGTTGTGCACAGTGGGTGACTCAGGTGGTAACTCTAGCTGTTGAATGTCTATTTGAAAGCACAAGTGCTCCCTAGGTGATTTTGGTAATTAATGTCAACATATCTCTTGGTGGACTAACACTTTTACCTAGTATGTTTCAGATAAGTTCAACAATGGAGTGGCATGGACTAGCGGATGTGGAACCCCTTCAAGATGCTAAGGACAAAGGATTGGCTCAAGCTCCAAGCACAAGACTCTACATTTTCTATTTTAGTGATCCAAGATCACATTGAGTCTATATGAAAAGCCAATACTATCAAGAGGGAATGAGGTGTTGCTTAATGGCTTGCTTGCTCAAAGTGCTTCGTGATATGCTCCAAATCCCTCAACTACTTTCCCACATCCACATATGACCCAAACCAAAAGTCCAACTCGGCCCCACCAATTCTTTCTATCCGGCGCCACCGAGTTCATATGTCATAGCCACTGCCACAAACCCTAGGCAAATCGGTCTCACCGATAGGGATATCGGTCCCACCGAGATGTGATTGTAATCTCTCTGTATGTATCCATTACCAAAATCAGTCCCACCCAGTTTGCGTAATCGGTCCTACCAAGATTAGAATGCAAACTCTCTGCTCCTCTTCGTAATGTTTCGGTCTAACCGAGATGAGCTAATCGGTCCCACCGAGTTTGCCTAACCAACTCTCTGGTTAGCTTATTGCCAAAATCGGTCCCACTGAGTTTGTGTAATCGGCCTCACCGAGATTACATTATGCCCTAACCCTAACCATATCGGTCCTACCGAGTTGCATGTTGATCCCACCGAAAATCCTAACGGCCACATTATTTGGTAAATCGGTAAGACCGAGTTTCACGATTCGGTCCCATCGAGATTGGTAAGTTGTGTGTAATGGTTAGATTTTGTGTGGAGGCTATATATACCCATCCACCCACTCTTCATTTGTAGAGAGAGCCATCAGAACGTGCCTACACTTCCAGCATACATTTTCTGAGAGAGAACCACCTACTCATGTGTTGATACCAAGATATTCCATTCCTACCATATGAATCTTGATCTCTAGCCTTCCCCAAGTTGCTTTCCACTCAAATCTTCTTTCCACCAAATCCAAATCCTGTGAGAGAAAGTTGAGTGTTGGGGAGACTATCATTTGAAGCACAAGAGCAAGGATTTCATCACCAACACACCATTTGTTACTTCTTGGAGAGTGGTGTCTCCTAGATTGGCTAGGTGTCACTTGGGAGCCTCCGACAAGATTGTGGAGTTGAACCAAGAAGTTTTTAAGGGCAAGGAGATCGCCTACTTCGTGAAGATCTACCCTAGTGAGGCAAGTCCTTCATGGGAGATGGCCATGGTGGGATAGACAAGGTTGCTTCTTCGTGGACCCTTCATGGGTGGAGCCTTCCGTGGACTCGCGCAGCCGTTACCCTTCGTGGGTTGAAGTCTCCATCAATGTGGATGTACGATAGCACCACCTATCGGAACCACGACAAAAACATCCGTGTCTCCAATTGCGTTTGCACACTCCAATCCCATCCCTCTACATTCTTGCAATTTGCATGCTTTACTTTCCTCTACTCATACACTCTTTGCATGCTTGCTTGATATTTATTGTGATTGTTAAACTTGTAATAAAACTCCACTTCAACCTAAAGAAATTAAAAACTGCAACTTTTTCACTTAGTGTCTAATCACCCCCCCTCTAGACACCTCTTCTCGATCCTTTCAATTGGTATCAGAGCATTGGTCTCCATTGCCTTGGTTTAAACACCATTGGAGGAAGATGGATGAGTCTACTTTGGGGAGTCTTAGACATAGAGTGCCTATACTTGATGGAGAGTATTTTCATGAGTGGAAAATGAGATGCTTGTGATTTTCAATGAATATCATTTGAACAAGTACATTGCTAGCCCTTGTGCACCTCATGATTGATCCTATGCATCCTACCCTTGATGAGTCAATTGACATGATTCGCAATCTTAGAACTGTTAATATTATCACTAGAGGCTTGCCTAGAAACTTGATTGGAGCTTTGCCTCCTCTTGAGTGTGCCTACACTATATGTAAATTTCTTGAGGAACGTTTTCCAAATTATTCCTTGAAAAATCTAGATGAAATTCTCCATCAGTCTATTGCCGTGAGTAAGATGAATTCCAATGATTCTATGTTTGGTGATTGTCTATTTGAGCTTACAAACCTTATGCGTGCCAAAGGAGATGTTGGAATTATTAGTGATATTATTTCTGAAGCTATTAAAATTCATAAAGAAGATCATTGTCAAACTCACTCTAACGAATCACCTTCTCTAGGAATCAATCCACCACATGACGATGTTGAACATGGATACTATGATGAGGATGATGCTAGTGACTTTGATCTTGATGATGCAGTGAGACATTTTGGTCTTATGGCAAATCTTCGGGGATATATGGCAGGCGGAAAGGAATGGGTTCTTGATAGTGGATGTGCATATCACATGACCGAAGATAAAGATATGTTTCGTGAGCTTGCTGAAAATGACGACCCTCGAAAGTATGTCACTTTTGGTGACAACTCAAAGAGTAAGGTGGTTGTCCTCAGTAAGGTGGCCATCTCACATGATAGCTCCATTCAAAATGTTATGCTCGTTGAATCTCTTGGCTACAATTATTTTCAGTATCTAGACTTGTTGATTTCGGTTTCAATGTCCTATTTACTGAATTAGATTGCCAAGTGTTTCGTAGAGATAATCATAAAATGGTCTTTACCGGTATACATAGAGGTGCTCTATGCATTGTTGATTTCACTAAAAAGGCTCAACCTAGAACTTGCTTCATCGCTAGATCCTCTAAAGGTTGGTTATGGCATAGACGATTAGGTCATGTTGGCATGCGAAACATTGACAAGCTTATTAAAGGATGTCATATCCTTGGCGTTAACGATGTCATATTTGATGAGGATAGACTTTGCAGCGCTTGTCAAGCAGGCAAACAGATTGGAGGAAGGCATCCGGTGAAGAACATCATGACCACAAGGAGGCCACTCGAGCTACTTCACATGGATATTTTTGGTCCCAACGCCTGCAAAAGTCTCAGTGGAAATTGTTTTGGTCTAGTTATAGTTGATGATTTTTCAAGATTTACGTGGGTGTTCTTTCTCGATGATAAATTACAGGTCCAAAAGATCTTCAAAAACTTTGCTAGGAAGGCCCAAAATCAATTTGAAGTGAAGATCAAGAAGGTTCGCAGCGACAACGGAACGGAGTTCGAGAACGCAAACATGGACACCTTTCTTGACGAAGAAGGTCTTTCACATGAGTTCTTGGCTACGTACATGCCTCAACAAAACAGAGTTGTTGAGAGGAAGAACCGGACACTCATCAAAATGGCGAGAAACATGTTTGATTAGTACAAGATGCCGAAGCACTTTTGGGCGGAAGCGGTTGAGACGGCTTGTCACGCAACAAATCACTTGTATCTTCACAAGCTACTCGGCAAGACGGCGTTCGAGCTCCTCACCAGTAACAAACCCCAAGTTGGATACTTTTGAGTATTCGGCTCAAAGTGCTACATTCTTGATAAGCATCATCATTCTAAATTTGCTCCTAAGTCTCATGAAGGTTTCCTACTTGGTTATGGCTCAAACTCTCACACTTACCGTGTCTACAACAATTTCACCCGAAAGGTTGAAGAGACGGTAGATGTGAAGTTTGATGAATCTAATGGCTCGCAAGTAGAGCAATTGCCAATTGATGTAGGAGATAAAGACCCTTCAGAAGCAATCCAAGACTTGTCTATTGGCAAGATTCGTCCAACGGAGGTGAAGGAGAGTACCTCGTCCGTCCAAGTGGAAGCTTCCACCTCACGACAAGGTGAACCAAGAGTTGATACGGGAGCATCCACAAGTGGGACACACCAAGATGAAGAAAACAAGGAAGTACACCAAGATGAACATCAACAACCTCCTTCTCCGCCACGACAAGAGAACAACAACATCAACAATGGAGAAGGCCAAGAAGAATAACAAGATGAAGAATATGTTCCACCTAGATCCAAGCAAAAGCTTTCACGAGTTCGAGCAAGAATTTCTAAAGACCATCCCGTCGAGCAAATCTAGAATAATATCCAAACCGGGAGAATCACTCGCTCTAAAACTCGTTTAGCTAACTTTTGTGAACACTATTCATTCATCTCTAGCATTGAACCTATGAATGTTGAAGAAGCATTGGAAGATCCGGATTGGATAAACGCCATGCATGAAGAGCTACACAACTTTGAGAGAAATCAAGTTTGGACATTGGTTGAGAAGCCCGACAACAACCACAACATAATCGGTACCAAATGGGTGTTTTGCAACAAGCAAGATGAAGATGGACAAGTAGTTCACAACAAAGCACGTCTCGTTGCCCAAGGCTACACTCAAGTCGAAGGTATGGACTATGGTGAGACTTATGCTCTTGTTACTATACTTGAGTCCATTCGCATCTTACATGCCTATGCTAATCACCATGATATCACATTGTACCAAATGGACATTAAAAGTGCTTTTCTAAATGGTGAAATAGAGGAGGAAGTTTATGTTAAGCAACCTCCCGGCTTTGTCAATCCTAAGAAACCTAATCATGTTTACAAACTTCACAAATCTCTTTATGGTCTTAAACAAGCTCCTAGAGCATGGTATAAATGCTTGACCAAGTTCCTTATTGAAAAAGGCTTTGAAATTGGAAAAATTGATTCTACACTTTTTACTAAAAGGGTTAATGGAGAACTATTTGTGTGCCAAATCTATGTTGGTGATATTATATTTGGTTCAACTAACCCTCACTTTAGTGAGAAGTTTGGAAAGCTAATGTCGGAAAAGTTTGAGATGTCTATGATGAGTGAACTCAAATTCTTTCTTGGCTTGCAATTCAAGCAAACTAAGGAAGGTACCTTTGTCTCTCAAACAAAGTACACCAAGGACTTATTCAAGAAGTTCAATATGCAAGAATGCAAAGGTATGACTACACCCATGCCTACTAGTGGACATCTTTATTTGACCAAAGATGGTGAACCGGTTGATCAAAAGGTTTATCGCTCTATGATTGGTTCATTGTTATATGTATGTGCTTCATGTCCCGATATTATGCTAAGTGTGTGCATGTGTGCACGATATCAACCCGCTCCTAAAGAATGTCACCTTAAGGCCGTGAAAAGGATAGTGAGATACTTAATCCATACACCAAATTTTGGCATTTGGTATCCAAAGAGGGCCAGTTTTAATCTAGTTGGCTACTCCGACTTGGACTATGCCAGTGACAAGGTTGGTAGAAAGTCCACTTCGGGTACCTATCAATTTCTTGGTAGATCTCTTGTGTCTTGGTCTTCCAAGAAACAAAACTCGGTATCCTTATCCACCACTGAAGCGGAATACATTGCCGCTGGTTCATGTTGTGCTCAATTACTTTGGATGACCCAAACTCTTAAAGATTATGGGATATATGTGAAACATGTTCCATTACTTTGTGACAATGAAAGTGCTATCAAGATTGCTCACAATCCCGTGCAACATTCTAAAACTAAGCATATCAAAGTTCAGCATCATTTCATTCGAGATCATGTTGCCAAAGGGGACATTAATCTTAAGCATGTTCGCACCAAAAAGCAATTAGCGGATATATTCACTAAACCACTTGATTAGAAAGTGTTTTGCAGGTTAAGAGGTGAATTGAACATCATTGATGCTTTAAACTTGGAGTAGGAGCTCCATTTTATACATGCAAGACAAGAGCCTATGACTAATCCTTGATAATTCTCTTGTGATGATAATATTATGTCTTGGATATATTTGCACCTTGCAAGTTATCTAACCCATGTAGGTACTTGGATGAATCTAAATCTATGAGATTGCAAATCACTAACATCTTGAGCAATCTCTACATCACCAAGTCTCTACACAATGGTGGTTGAAGACGAGGAAGCACGAAACCATTCAAACATATCCTTTGACAAATTTGTTATTGAGTATCATGATTGTCATTTTGGATACACAAGTGCTTTTCCTTGCAAAAACTAACACATGTAGGCAGATGAACTCAAATTCCAAGTGGTGCTCCCAACTCTTGATGAGCTACATCAATCCCGACCAACCCACATAAGTTCAACTACATGATCGTGATCAACACCACCACCCAAGGTATGTTATTCCATCTTAGAGAAGCTTTTCTCCAAGTCATGAGTCAAAGAAACTCGTCAAGATGTGAATACATCAAGATGCTTAAACTAAAAATGGTAACCCCATTTTGAGCTTAAACGATGAGTATGACCCATGATGTAGTGATTTCACTTGACTCCTAAGTCAATATACTCTAACATAGGTGACTTTGTCGCCGAACAATTCTAGATGAAGTTCTCGTGTGTTCTTTTTTGTGCTCTTGTATTTTTCTCATGCATATTTGTTTCCCCTTTCAAAAAAACTTCATCTAGATTTCTTTTCTGTTTCTTTTCTATTCTGCATTCCTCGCATGCAATTCATTGCAAATATTTTAGTTAATTCCTTGCAAACCCTTGTGAGATCTTACATGTCTAGTGAGGTGAGGTGACAAGTGTTTTCTCTGTGATGAACTCGGTCACATCGGTCAAATGCCTTCGGCTCAGCCGAAACCTTTTGGTACAACCGAAACATACAACTCGGTGCCACCGATTTCACTACAGGAAAGAGAGCTAGCCACTTGTTTCTGCATTCTTCTTGATCCAGCTCCACTCAATGAATGTTGTCCTCTACCAGCATCACATTCAACTTGCTGCTTTGTTCTCTGACTCTAGGACCAAACCCATTCGTGACAAAAATCCAAAAGAACCCTTCTTGGAAATTGATGTCAAACAGGGAGAGAGAGATCACATCAAAGCTTAATCATATCTATAGGGGGAGAGAATACTCAAGGGGAGAGAGAGTAATCATCAAGGACCCCAGATGCTTGATGTTCAAGAGGAGAGAAGTCACATGTCTTTAAGAGGGGAAAGACATGTTCATATTTGTTTGTTTGCATTAGCTCTGTTTCTTTCCTGTGAGCTCTGATTTTCTGTTCCCTATCTTCTCCAAGTATCCCATGCTAGATTCAGGGGGAGCAAGACATCTAAGGGAAGGAAATTCTTAAAATTCTTTGCACATCTTTACCTTTGGGGACATGTCTATATCAAATGTGGTACTTAGTACTCACTCTCTACATGTCATCAAAGTCTTGGTACTCTTGTGGTTTCTTTTATTTGCTCTGGCTAGTAGGTGTATCTGTGTTATCTAACCTTGTTTACGCAGGTTCATTCCATCCTAAGCCAACTCAAGACCACAAGGTAAGTATATGCATCACATTCATGTTTATGAGGAATTCTTGCTGACGTACATACTATTTGCAAGAAGGACTCATGAGCATGAAGGTACATTTCCCATATTCACATCTTTTGCTCTGATGCATATAGCCAAGATACATGTAACACATTGCTTACTCTGTCATGCTTATGCATTCACTTGCTCCTATATTCCATATTTAAATGATTGCATACATGTAGGGGAAGCCTATGCATGTTACATGTCTTTCCAAAGCTTTACTTGTTATTCTCTATATCCTTATCTAAAGCTTTGATGTATGTTGTCATCAATTACCAAAAAGGGGGAGATTGAAAGAACAAGTGCTCCCTAGGTGATTTGGTAATTAATGTCAACATATCTCTTGTTGGACTAACACTTTTACCTAGTATGTTTCAGATAAGTTCAACAATGGAGTGGCATGGACTAGAGGATGTGGAAGCCCTTCAAGATGCTAAGGACAAAGGATTGGCTCAAGCTCCAAGCACAAGACTCTATATTTTCTATTTTAGTGATCCAAGGTCACATTGAGTCTATAGGATGAGGTGTTGCTTAATGGCTTGCTTGCTCAAAGTACTTAGTGATATGCTCCAAAGCCCTCAACTACTTTCCCACATCCACCTATAACCCAAACCAAAAGTCCAACTTGGCCCCACCAATTCTTTCTGTCCGGCGCCACTGAGTACAGATGTCATAGCCACTGCCACAAACCCTAGCAAATCGGTCTCACCGATAGGGATCTCGGTCTCACCGAGATGGGATTGTAATCTCACTGTATGTATCCATTACCATCATCGGTCCCACCGAGTTTGCGTAATCGTTCCTACCGAGATTACAATGAAAACTCTCTGCTCCTCTTCATAACATTTCGGTCTAACTAAGATGAGAGAATTGGTCCCACCAAGTTTGCTTGACCAACTCTCTGGTTAGCTTATTGGCAAAATCGGTCCCACCGAGTTTGTGTAATCGGCCTCACCAAGATTACGTTATGCCCTAACCCTAACCATATCGGCCCTACCGAGTTGCATGTCAGTCCCACCGAAAATCCTAACAGTCACATTATTTGCTAAATCGGTCAGACCGAGTTTCACGATTCGGTCCCACCGAGATTGGTAAGTTGTGTGTAACGGTTAGATTTTGTGTGGAGGCTATACATACCCCTCCACCCACTCTTCATTCATAGAGAGAGCCATCAGAACATGCCTACACTTCCAGCATACATTTCTGAGAGAGAACCACCTACTCATGTGTTGATACCAAGATATTCCATTCCTACCATATGAATCTTGATCTCTAGCCTTCCCCAAGCTGCTTTCCACTCGAATCTTCTTTCCACCAAATCCAAATCCTGTGAGAGAAATTTGAGTGTTGGGGAGGCTATCATTTGAAGCACAAGAGCAAGGAGTTCATCATCAACACACCATTTGTTACTTCTTGGAGAGTGGTGTCTCCTAGATTGGCTAGGTGTCACTCTAGCTGGTAAATGTCTATTTGAAAGCACAAGTGCTCCCTAGGTGATTTTGGTAATTAATGTCAACATATCTCTTGGTGGACTAACACTTTTACCTAGTATGTTTCAGATAAGTTCAACAATGGAGTGGCATGGACTAGCGGATGTGGAACCCCTTCAAGATGCTAAGGACAAAGGATTGGCTCAAGATCCAAGCACAAGACTCTACATTTTCTATTTTAGTGATCCAAGATCACATTGAGTCTATATGAAAAGCCAATACTATCAAGAGGGAATGAGGTGTTGCTTAATGGCTTGCTTGCTCAAAGTGCTTAGTGATATACTCCAAAGCCCTCAACTACTTTCCCACATCCACATATGACCCAAACCAAAAGTCCAACTCGGCCCCACCAATTCTTTCTATCCGGCGCCACCGAGTTCATATGTCATAGCCACTGCCACAAACCCTAGGCAAATCGGTCTCACCGATAGGGATATCGGTCCCACCGAGATGTGATTGTAATCTCTCTGTATGTATCCATTACCAAAATCAGTCCCACCCAGTTTGTGTAATCGGTCCTACCAAGATTAGAATGCAAACTCTCTGCTCCTCTTCGTAATGTTTCGGTCTAACCGAGATGAGCTAATCGGTCCCACCGAGTTTGCCTAACCAACTCTCTGGTTAGCTTATTGCCAAAATCGGTCCCATTGAGTTTGTGTAATCGGCCTCACCGAGATTACATTATGCCCTAACCCTAACCATATCGGTCCTACCGAGTTGCATGTCGATCCCATCGAAAATCCTAACGGTCACATTATTTGCTAAATCGGTAAGACCGAGTTTCACGATTCGGTCCCATCGAGATTGGTAAGTTGTGTGTAATGGTTAGATTTTGTGTGGAAGCTATATATACACATCCACCCACTCTTCATTTGTAGAGAGAGCCATCAGAACGTGCCTACACTTCCAGCAGACATTTTCTGAGAGAGAACCACCTACTCATGTGTTGATACCAAGATATTCCATTCCTACCATATGAATCCTGATCTCTAGCCTTCCCCAAGCTGCTTTCCACTCAAATCTTCTTTCCACCAAATCCAAATCCTGTGAGAGAAAGTTGAGTGTTGGGGAGACTATCATTTGAAGCACAAGAGCAAGGATTTCATCACCAACACACCATTTGTTACTTCTTGGAGAGTGGTGTCTCCTAGATTGGCTAGGTGTCACTCTAGCTGGTAAATGTCTATTTGAAAGCACAAGTGCTCCCTAGGTGATTTTGGTAATTAATGTCAACATATCTCTTGGTGGACTAACACTTTTACCTAGTATGTTTCAGATAAGTTCAACAATGGAGTGGCATGGACTAGCGGATGTGGAACCCCTTCAAGATGCTAAGGACAAAGGATTGGCTCAAGCTCCAAGCACAAGACTCTACATTTTCTATTTTAGTGATCCAAGATCACATTGAGTCTATATGAAAAGCCAATACTATCAAGAGGGAATGAGGTGTTGCTTAATGGCTTGCTTGCTCAAAGTGCTTAGTGATATGCTCCAAAACCCTCAACTACTTTCCCACATCCACATATGACCCAAACCAAAAGTACAACTCGGCCCCACCAGCTCTTTCTATCCGGCGCCACCGAGTTCATATGTCATAGCCACTGCCACAAACCCTAGGCAAATCGGTCTCACCGATAGGGATATCGGTCCCGCCGAGATGTGATTGTAATCTCTCTGTATGTATCCATTACCAAAATCGGTCCCACCCAGTTTGCGTAATCGGTCCTACCAAGATTAGAATGCAAACTCTCCGCTCCTCTTCGTAATGTTTCGGTCTAACCGAGATGAGCTAATCGGTCCCACCGAGTTTGCCTGACCAACTCTCTGGTTAGCTTATTGCCAAAATCGGTCCCACTGAGTTTGTGTAATCGGCCTCACCGAGATTACATTATGCCCTAACCCTAACCATATCGGTACTACCGAGTTGCATGTCGGTCCCACCGAAAATCCTAACGGTCACATTATTTGCTAAATCGGTAAGACCAAGTTTCACGATTCGGTCCCACCGAGATTGGTAAGTTGTGTGTAATGGTTAGATTTTGTGTGGAGGCTATATATACCCATCCACCCACTCTTCATTTGTAGAGAGAGCCATCAGAACATGCCTACACTTCCAGCATACATTTTCTGAGAGAGAACCACCTACTCATGTGTTGAGACCAAGATATTCCATTCCTACCATATGAATCTTGATCTCTAGCCTTCCCCAAGATGCTTTCCTCTCAAATCTTCTTTCCACCACATCCAAATCCCGTCAGAGAGAGTTGAGTGTTGGGGAGACTATCATTTGAAGCACAAGAGCAAGGAGTTTATCATCAACACACCATTTGTTACTTCTTGGAGAGTGGTGTCTCCTAGATTGTCTAGGTGTCACTTGAGAGCCTCCGACAAGATTGTAGAGTTGAACCAAGGAGTTTGTAAGGGCAAGGAGATCGCCTACTTCGTGAAGATCTACCCTAGTGAGGCAAGTCCTTCGTGGGCGACGGCCATGGTGGGATAGACAAGGTTGATTCTTCGTGGACCATTCGTGGATACACTCTTTGCATGCTTGCTTGATGTGTATTGTTATTGTTAAACTTGTGCTAAAAATCCACTTCAACCTAAAGAAATTAAAAACTGCAACTTTTTCACTTAGTCTAATCACCCCCCCCTCTAGACACCTCTTCTCGATCTTTTCACTATTCTTCGTCTTGCAGTGACCTCGGAGGGGGTTCTTAAATCTTGGTGTGATCTTCCCTTTGACATGGAAATGCTTGGTTCCTTTGAGAGGAGTGGCTTGCATTTACACATGGTCTTCGACGCGGATGTTTACTTCTTGATGACGGTGGTTGGTATAGTTCTTCCTTCTGGACATGGCGGTCTTAAAATGTCTTCTAACCAGCTGAACGACACTTCTTCCGTTTTCGGGTAGACAAGTATGTCGCCAAATAAAGATGATAACTAACTTGTCCAAGTACTCCATGAAGTCTATGGGGTACGCAAACTAGGCTTGGGTATTGGTGGTGGTCTCGATTGAGCACTGGAAAAGGTCTTCTCGTCCTAGAGGCAAAGCCCGTGGTCATGATCCAACCATGTTGTGGCTTTGTAGGGTTTAAGGGCTTCAAGGATTCTAGTGTGTGGGTGAACGCTTATCATCTTATACTTAAAGCATGGTTTCTGAGATGCCAATTGTTCTGTCTAGCCTCCGAACAAATCACATTATATTACCGAAAGAATCATCTCATATAGGTCAACTACAATCAGCACTCATGCTATTCATATCCTCATGGCTCCCGAGAGGGGTTCTAACAAAATCATACATTTCAACTATACCCAAAATCATATGCATGTCTATCCCTAAAAATGCATGGGTAGAGCATACAAGCTTCCAAGCTTGAATTAAACATGACAATCCAAGTGGTCGGCCTATTCTCCCAAGGTCCAAGATAGTGCATCTCTATCCTAAGAAAACATGTCGTATGCCACTCCAAGATCTTGTTTCCTTCCTATGAATCAACTCCAACATCCCATTAACTTCCATTAATCATTACATAACTCATTAATTCTAGAAATCCAACGTATATGCTCATGTGGCGACCCCGACTCATAAGTCGTGATCACTGAATGCACGTGTACAGTGATCCCAGAGATCAATGCTCACTAAACACACAGAAGCCGAATAACAAGAGTCTTACATCCATACATACCGTCTTACACAAATTGTGACCATTATGGTCAAGTCTTACATAGGTAAAGCCACAAGGGCTGAATACCAAATAAACTTAAGCAGCGGAAATCTTCGTCGATAAGTAGAACCCACGCCATCTGCCTTAACCCTACAGGCATTCTGACTGGGAAATGTCCTAGTTCGCATGTTCGTCTCCAAAGAACTCTTCTTCAAACTCCTGTTCTTCCATGCCTGGTCAATTAAATAACCAGTGGCAAGCCAATGAGTACTTTGAATGTACTCGCAAGAAACCCATGTTTTGGTTCAAGATACAACAACGCATGATATAGGTAAATTTTTGCACAAAGCTAGTTTTGAGTGCAATGACATGTTCAACAACTTGTAAGAGATGCATCAGGAGAATTCAAGTAACCATGAGGACAGGTTACAGATATCAACATAAATAAAGTGGGCATCAAACCAACTCAATCATGTCAAGTCCTTTGACTTGACCCGAGTAGATCTTCGCACTTATCCAAACACACACACTGGTTTGTAAACATGTGGACGTAGCCCAAGAGCGGTTACCCAACTGTCCTTGACCGTGGACACGGCTATTCGAATAGTTTGACACTCTACAGAGGTTGCACACTTTATCCACAAGATCCGGGGAACTTTCGTGTCATCCATGACCGGTGGTACCTCAAGTACCCGGGGTAAGCACCCGATCACTACCTTTCCCTAGACGACACTAACAAGGAGTCCACTCGTTGTTCCGTATCCTCACGATGTACATCATACGAGACTCACTCGAGATCGTAACATCCGAGAGGGGACGCAACGGTGTATCCGGTGCCCTGTAAAAACAGTCATGGACGCCCTACCTGGCACGACCCCGTCCCGAGAGAGAGCACCAACTCTCCCCCGTCACCAGTAATGCGGGCTCCAAGATAGTATCGGCCTAGGTAATCAATAATGCCCTTTCCCATACAAGGGTAGAGTGGTTGCGCATGTAAGGTTGGAATAACGGTCGCAACTTAAACCAATCCGTTTTGAAATAAACACACACATGCCTCGGTACACCACTTCGTCATCAAGTGGATACCCAACTCATCATCTCCCTCGGGCATAAGTGTCGCGCGATGGGGTTTTCGAAAAGTCTTTTGAAAATACTTTTTCCCCATCACCATGCATATTCCCGTCCCTTTTTGCGTAGCACTACTTTAGCATCCTATCTACACCCACCGGCATAACCCTCATAGGAAGGTAGGGTCATGCATAATGCAAGCATCAACGGGGAAGTACGGTGGCAAACCATCAAAGTGGTTACCACCTCATCATGATTCCGTTGCAACAACAATATGGTGCTATACGACATGCATAAAAAGGGTTTCATAGACATGGTCAAAGGGCTGCTTGCCTTGGTCTTCAAAGTCTTCAAGTCCTTCTCCTTCTTCTTATCCAACTACTTCGTCAAATACGGGATCTATTCGTCGCAAAAGAAATGACGGGAAAATAAGGTAATAGTAAAACAGAAAAATCAAAGTGCTCAGAAAAATGTCAACTTATTTTTGATAAATACTAGGGGGAAATCTAAGAAGGGGAAAATTCCTAGTTTTCAATTTGGAGTTAAGGAATAGTGGAAATGGATTTTCAAAGAAGGATTTAAATGCTCAAATTTGAATTTAAATTTGAACAGTACAGAAAAGTGTGATGGATGTGCATGAATGTTACATCAATAAATAGGTGGAATTATTCTAAGATTTTAGGAGTTGGAATTATTCCATTTGGATAAATATTTTATCCTGTGGAATTTTTATAAAACAGACAGAAAAAGAAAAAGAAAAGCAGCACTGTGCCACTGGGCCAGAAAGGCCACAGTGCAGCAGGCCCAGAGGGAAAAGCGGCCCAGGCGAGCCAACGCGCGCGCGCCAGGTTTTTTAAACCTGACGGGCGGGGCCTAGCTGCCAGTGGGAGAGAGAGGGGGCAAGAGCGAGATGATGATGATAGGAGGGGCTGTCATCTCTGAACTCGCGACCAGAGGGCCGGCGTGCTCACCAGCAGCGATGTAGGGCACGGCGGGTCGAGCTGACAACACGGTTGGACTCATCGTGGAGTCGCCGTTCGGGTGGTGGTGGTAGAAGTCACCGGAGTTGCCTGGTTCGCCGGCAACGAGGAAGCAGGCGGAGGTGCGTCGGGCGGTGGTCATTACGGTCGACTCCGGCTGCAAACGAAGGGGAAAAGGAGGGGGGAGGAGTCAGGGGCTCGCTGCGGTTCCAGATCGAGCGAAAGGAGCGGCGGAGGAGGCTCTTATCGTGCAAACACCGGTGACCCGAGGTGGCGGCGCTTGGCTCGATCCTGAGCATAGAGAGGGGGAGGGGAGCTGGGGCTCTGCTGGTGATCGCTGGGAGGCGAGAGAGCTCAAGGGATGGAGAGAACGGGGTCCGGGTTGGCCTTAAACAGGAGGGGCACGGTGCACCATGGCTCGTGCACCGGCGAGCTTCTAGCCATTGCTGGAGGCCATGGGGGCGCGCATGGGCGTGTCTGGGGCGTTTGTGGAGGTGGTCCACGACCAGGGGAAGGAAGAGAGGGAGTAGGAGGGGCCAGAGGTGCCGCGCTTGCGAGTGTGCTCATTGGAGCTCTCGGGCGGCCATCGCGCGCGTGTGAGGGAGGCCGTAGGTGGGAGAAGGAAGAGGGGGACCTGGGCTTAGCATGCTGCGGACGCCGAGGCACATCATCGAGCACGCTGGGGAGGCCCGAGGTGGCCGGAGGTGGTTGGCAGGGGGAGCCTACAGTGTGGGAGCGCACTGTAGCGCGCTCCAAAGCGTGCAAATGGCCGGCATGCCGTTTTTTTGGCAAAGTGGGCACGGCCAGGCATGTCTGGTAGCTCTAGGGGGAAGTAAAGAAGAGGGTAGGAGCATTGGATGCCCCGGGGATCCAGTAGGAGAGGAGTGGGGTTGAGAGAGAGAGGGAAAGGGTCTGTCCAGAGGGGTAAATGAGGTGGTTTCACCCCTCAATCATTGAGCTAAGATGCTGCCATTGTTACTGGAGGTAGAGGAGGACTTGGAGGGGCTGTGGTAAAAAGTTGAGGCCATGGAGAAGAGTGGAAGTAGTCAAAACAGGGGTTTTAGTAAAATGGCAGAAGGTGTTTGTTGCTGGTTTGGGCAAGAAAATAAACTCCTCTTGTCATGAGGCTTGACATGGGTCAACTGGCATGAGATAATAATAGGTTGAGTCCATTTGGGCAAAGTCGCCAATGCAACTTTTGTTAACCCTAGAAATCAACATAAATAAGTTTTCCAAGATCTAGACATGCAAAACTATTCTCCTTGATGCACCACTTGGTGAAGTGTCATCATTTGAGGTTCTGAACATGTCCACAAAAGTTGAGATCAAAAGGAGAAAGTTGCCAATGTAGAGTTGTTCAAATTTGGTTCTGGGCAGGAAGGGTTTTGGGGCCCTTTGATCAAGTTAACTTGTTCTCCAACTTGTGCCACTTGGTCTAGATGAATAATTAGAACATTTGAGCATGTTCACAAGGTTTGAGAACCTTTGGAAATGTTTGGCAATGTAAAGTTTCTCAAACTTCAAAATGGACAGAAATGGTTTTGAGGGGATTTGATGATGTTATATTGTTCTCCAAGTCACGAGACTTGGCAAGATCATCTAATATGTCATAAGTGACATGCTAGAATTTTCTTGGAATTTTTAGAGAATATTTCCTTTGTAAATATTTCAAAAGCTTGAAATATCCAAAAAGGGTTTTTGAAGGGTTTGACCAATATTTTGAACATGACCATGTGTTGAAACTCTTATATATGGACAATATATGTCCACTTAGTTTCCCTAAATTTTCACAAATGTTTTTAAAGTATTAAAATAATTTTAACATACTAAAGACCATTTCTGGCCTAAAGAAAAAGACTTTAAATAAAATAGGAAAATAACTTTTAAAATTATATTTTTGTGGTTTATGGGAGTACTATATCTAATAGGATTCAAATATACCTTTTGAAATATTTTTCACACCCCAAATCAAGTACTTGCAGTGCAAACCTCAATTCAGGGTTTTTGGAAAACTAATTTTAGAAAATACTTTTTGGCCAAATTATTTTTGTAAGAAAATACTATGTTTCTCTATACACATGGCATGATCATTGGGAAGAAGCTTGAGGAAAAGAGATGAAGTATAGAAGGTGGAGTTGTGTTGACTTTAAAGAGCACTTGAAAAACACAGAGAGAAAACCAACTCAAAATAAATAGTCAAATAATGCAAAACTTTTTGTCAAACCACATTTTATCATGATTTATCATCTTAAGTGTTGTGCCATGAAAATCAGGGTGTGACAGCTCGTGTTCCACATGATCTCCTAAGGTCCCTATAATACCTAATACTTGAAAGGGTTGTCTCTACATTAGTCCACCAATTTTCATTATCATGCTCAAGTAAACTCCAAGGCCAGGCTTATATAGATCCCTAAATCAACTCCGACAATTAATCCAATCTCTTAATATATCGTTCACTGAGAAACATGGTATCATGATCAAGATCATTAGTCTAAATCCAGTTTACTCTGAACCATGTAAAATTACTCTGTATCCATACTCCACTAGGATAACCTATTTAATCCAAATCTCATGTCTCGCAAGAATTCCTACCATTCTTCGAAGTCATTATCGTATTTCCAACTATCTTCTATCAATATCCCCTGGCTAAGTAAATCTTTATACTCCCAAGAATTTCAGCTTGCAATCATAATTGTCCTACTAAATCCAATTTACTTACGGGCAATGAAAGTTATGCTACTCTATTAACTGATCCCACCAAGTTCATCTACCAACATGAAAGCCCTTTAATCCACCGAAGAGTCTCAGATAATTCCTCAAGGTCTCTGATATAAACTCATCAAGTCATTCGTCCTCTATTCCTATATCCGCAAATTGGTCTTCCCTATGGCATCGTCGGTTTTGGTGCTATCTTAAGATGATAATGAGTTCGTTCACTATGCCCACTAGTTCCATAACAAACCCAGTGTTGTGCAAGGCTACAGAGGCTTAACTGGTTCTCTCAATTTGCAGGTTAAGCTCATAGTTAAGGATTCGAGTGAGGTCTCGAGGGGTCTAGGGATTGGTTTCTGATCCTTGAGGGGTAAACATAACTCTGCGGGGTTGCACTGGGTCGAGGAGGCTGCAGCAAAAGGTCTTCAGTGCTAGTTGGTCGTCGAGGTAGACTCCTTGGTGCATCTTGTCTTGCTGGTCCTTAGTTGATGAGAGAGATGAGAGGGAAAAGTAGTATAGAGGAGGGAAATGCCAAAAAGGGGGTTCTATAGTGCCAATGCAAACAAACAGGTGCAAAAAGGGCCAAACAAAAGAAAACAAGGAAGGTAATATAGTCGTGTACTTGTTTCCTAGGGAAAAAGTGTGACTGAGATCAAAACACAAACAAATATAAACAAGCAACACACAATCATGGTTCTATTTGGACCATCATACAGACTCGACTGTGCATAGGGGGTACACGACTCATCCTACCCTAGGGGTTCTCGGAATCAGTAGTCGTGCTCTGCTCTGTGGCTCGTGCAGTCTTTTGGGTTCCTCGGTGTCACTGCATCTCTTGTAGTTGTTCGATGAAACGATCCAGGTTGATCCTGAAGAGTCTTCAACATCTTCTCGCGTGTTGAAGTGATGGGGTGAAGGTGGCTCCTCATAGATGGCGTTGACTTGGTCTCCTATTGTCTTCTTATTCATGATGATCCTTTTTGCATTCTAAGGCATCGGCGGTTCCAGGTGTAAATCCTTTATGCAATGATATTAATAAGGCATAGTAGAGGTCTAATCTGTCAGACACATTGTTGACAATATCGTCACCGAGCTCGGGGGATGAAGAGAACCGTTTTCCTACTCATTATAGTGAGGTGGACCAAATGGCAAGGTTCTCATCCACCGGTGGTTGCCGATACAACAACGGTAGTGACAGGGTTACTATATTAGCGATGTATATCATGATCTTGCATATCCTATACCCTGATCATTGTACGCTAAGGTCGCATCATCTTGGGGTAGTGTCAAGGGTGTCGCCATCTTCTGGGTATTCATGTCCTCATTCCTTGAGGATCTATCTTTTGTTGGTATCGGCTTGTCGAGGTGTCACCAATCTTGTCGTCAGAAGATGTGGGTGAATGTCTGACAAGGCATCTTCTTTCTAGATTATCCCCGAGGATTACAAGGAATCTAGTGGTCAGGGGCATAAGGGTTCTACCGACCAAAAGTTTTGAAGCGGAAGAGATCAATAAGGAAAGTATACCTTAGTTTTCGAAAAACTGAGAAGGGAAGAGAAGTATAGATAGTTTTGAAAACTGGTAATGGTTTTGGAAATAGTTTTAACCCTAACTAGTGACAATGCTAATTAAGGCTTCCTACAGTCAGGATGGCTCTGATACAGCTCTATGGGGACCCCGACTCATAAGTCGAGATCACCCAATGCATGTGTACAGTGTTCCTAGAGATCAATGCTCAGTGAACACACAGAAGCTGAATAACAAGAGTCTTACATCCATACATACCGTCTTACACAAATTATGACCATTATGGTCAAGTCTTACATGGATAAAGCTTTAAGGGCTGAACATCAAATGGAACATAAGCAGCGGAAATCTTCGTCGATAAGTAGAACCCATGCCATCTGCCTTAACCCTACAGGCATTCTGACTGGGAAGCGTCCTAGTTCGCATGTTCATCACCAAAGAACTCTTCCCCGAACTCCTGCTCTTCCATGCCTGGCCAATTAAATAACCAGGGGCAAGACAATGAGTACTTTGGATGTACTCGCAAGCAACCCATGATTTGGTTCAAAGTAACAATGCAACTGTACAACAAGTAAGCAACCTAGCTTTAAGCTAGTTGAGATGTCCTATCAACTTGTGAGATATGCATCAATGAACATGGGTAGCCTTGATAATAGGTTACAGATATCAACATAAATAGAGTTTGGATCAATGCCATTTCATTCAACATGTCAAGTCACCACCTTAGGGTTCTCTTCCACACACACATGCACCGAGATTGTAAAATTTCTGGACATAGTTTAAGTAGCATCTCCCAACTGTCCATGACTGTGGACACGGCTATTCAAATAGTTTGACACTCTGCAGAGGTTGTGCACTTTACCCACAAGATCCGAGAAGCTTTCGTGTCATCCATGATCCCGCAGTTCCTCAAGTACTCGGGGGAAGCACCCGATCATTACCTTTCCCTAGACGACACTAACATAGGGTCAACTCGTCGATACACAGGCCCTCGTGTATAAGAAAAATATCATGGGACTCTGCCCTTTTCACATTATCACACATACACGAAGGACCAACGGTGTGTCCGGTGCCCTGTGAAAACAGTCATGGCCGCCTATGCAAGCACCACCTCGTCCCGAGAGTGACCTCAAGTTACCCCCATCACTAGTAATATGGGCACCATGCTAGTATCAGCCAAATAACCAATAATGCCCGTCCCATAAAGGGGTAGAGTGGTTGTACATGTTTGGTTGGGACGGTAATCACACATAAATCTAATCCATCATTTTACACACACACCAAAAGCTCTCTTCGGTACACCACTTCTTCCTCAAGTGGTGACCTTAGTTCAACATCTCCCAAGGGCATTAGGGGCACCTGATGGGTTTTTTGAAAGAATGTAACCACGAAGAGTTCATGGTACACATGCATCATTATGCATCAACTAGTCTCTTGACAATGCAATCATGAACAAGGTGAAGTCATGAGTAGGAGTATGCATCATGTGGTCGTTCACAACAAGTTTACCACCATCATATTTCATCATCATGTAATCGGAAAAAGGGTACCGATCAACAAGAGGGGTGTCGTGGTGAAAGGGCTGCTTGCCTGGCTCAACAAAGTCTTCGGGGTCTTGAAAGTCTTCTGATCCAATCTCTATTGCTAACAACACAATCTATCGTCGCAAAATACCAATGAGAAAAAATAAGGCAGTAGAAAAACAGAAATATCAAAGTGCTCAGAAAAATGTCAACTTATTTTTGTTAAATACTAGGGAGAAAACTAAGAAAGGGAAAATTCTTAGTTTTGGATTTGGAGATAGGGGGACAAAGTACTGGATTTTCAAACAGAAGTTTTATTGTTCAAATTTGAAATTTAAATTTGAACAGTACAAAAAAGTGTAATGGATGTGTATGAAAGTTACATCAATAAATAGGTGGGATTATTTTAAGATTCTAGGAGTTGGAATTATTGCATTTGGATTAATATTTAATCCTGTGGAATGTTTGGAAAAATCACAAAAAAAGAAAAGGGGAAAGGGCACTGTGCCACTGGGCCAACTAGCTGCAACGCGGCAGGCCCAGTGGAGAGAGGGCCCAGGCGAGCCGAGGCGGCGCGCGCGCCAGATTCAAACCTGGTGAGCGGGCCCCAGGAGCCAGTGAGAGAGAGAGGGGCGAGGGATGGAGAGGCTGACAGGCGGGGCACGGCGAGGTTGGGCGAGGGCACGGCTGGGCTCACCGTACTGTCGCCGTTTGGGTGGTGGTGGTCGACGTCGCCGGAGCTGCCTGGTTCACCGGCGACGAGGAGGTACGGCAGAGGAGCTTCGGGCGGTGGCCGTTCCGGTCGTCTCCGGCTGCAAACGAGGCGGGAGGAAGAGGGGAAATGGTCAGTGGTGCGTAGGGATTCCAAATCGAGAGATAGGAGAGGCGGAGAGGGACTGCACCCCGAGATCGACAGCGACCTGAGGCGGCAGAGCTCGAGCTCGATCTCGAGTTCGGGTGCTCCTGGAGGAGAGCTGAGGGCACAGGGGCCGATTTGCAGTGGGTAGGAGTGGGTGGTGGTGAGGAAGAGGCTCGGGGAGGCCTTTAAGTAGGCGAGCCACAGCTCACCGTAGACCTGTGCTCCAGCAAGGTCATTGCCATTGATGTGGGTCATGGGGGCGCGCGTGGGGATGTCTCGGGTGCTCCTGGGTTCGGTCCAGAGCGAGGGAAAGAAGAGAGGGGGAGCGGGAGGGGCCAGAGGTGCCGCGCGTGTGATCACACTCACCGGTGTGCTCGGGCTATCGTCGGGCATGCGAGCTGGTGCGAGAGGAGAGAGAAAGAGGAGAGGGACAGAGGCGTCTTGTGCTGCAGACATCAAGGAGCATCGGCTGGCATGAGGTGAAGAGCCGAGGTGGCCGGAGGTGCTTGGCAGGGGGCAGCTACAGTGCGGGAGCGCACTATAGTGCGCTCCAGAGTGCCCAAATGGCCGGCATGGACATTTTCTATGCAAAGTGGGTGCGACCAAAGGTGTTTGGTAGCTCTAGGGGAAGTAAAAAAGTGGGCTATGGCCTTGGATGCCCTGAGGAGCCACTGGAGTGAGGAGGGAGGTTGAGGGAGAGAGAGAAGTTGTTGTCCAGGTATGTAAATGGGGGTGTTTCACCCCTCAATCATTGAGCAATGGCCAGGGGAAAGTTACTGGAGGTAGAAGAGGGTCAGGAGTAGATGTGGTATATAGTTGAGCATGTTCACAAGGTTTGAGAACCTTTGGAAATGTTTGGCAATGTAAAGTTGCTCAAACTTCAAAATGGACAGAAATGGTTTTGAGGGGATTTGATGATGTTATATTGTTCTCCAAGTCACGAGACTTGGCAAGATCATCTAATATGTCATAAGTGACATGCTAGAATTTTCTTGGAATTTTTAGAGAATATTTCCTTTGTAAATATTTCAAAAGCTTGAAATATCCAAAAAGGGTTTTTGATGGGTTTGACCAATATTTTGAACATGACCATGTGTTGAAACTCTTCTATATGGACAATATATGTCCACTTAGTTTCCCTAAATTTTCACAAATGTTTTTAAAGTATTAAAATAATTTTAACATACTAAAGACCATTTCTGGCCTAAAGAAAAAGACTTTAAATAAAATAGGAAAATAACTTTTAAAATTATATTTTTGTGGTTTATGGGAGTACTATATCTAATAGGAATCAAATATACCTTTTGAAATATTTTTCACACCCCAAATCAAGTACTTGCAGTGCAAACCTCAATTCAGGGTTTTTGGAAAACTAATTTTAGAAAATACTTTTTGGCCAAATTATTTTTGTAAGAAAATACTATGTTTCTCTATACACATGGCATGATCATTGGGAAGAAGCTTGAGGAAAAGAGATGAAGTATAGAAGGTGGAGTTGTGTTGACTTTAAAGAGCACTTGAAAAACACAGAGAGAAAACCAACTCAAAATAAATAGTCAAATAATGCAAAACTTTTTGTCAAACCACATTTTATCATGATTTATCATCTTAAGTGTTGTGCCATGAAAATCAGGGTGTGACAGCTCGTGTTCCACATGATCTCCTAAGGTCCCTATAATACCTAATACTTGAAAGGGTTGTCTCTACATTAGTCCACCAATTTCCATTATCATGGTCAAGTAAACTCCAAGGCCAGGCTTATATAGATCCCTAAATCAACTCCGACAATTAATCCAATCTCTTAATATATCGTTCACTGAGAAACATGGTATCATGATCAAGATCATTAGTCTAAATCCAGTTTACTCTGAACCATGTAAAATTACTCTGTATCCATACTCCACTAGGATAACCTATTTAATCCAAATCTCATGTCTCGCAAGAATTCCTACCATTCTTCGAAGTCATTATCGTATTTCCAACTATCTTCTATCAATATCCCCTGGCTAAGTCAAATCTTTATACTCCCAAGAATTTCAGCTTGCAATCATAATTGTCCTACTAAATCCAATTTACTTACGGGCAATGAAAGTTATGCTACTCTATTAACTGATCCCACCAAGTTCATCTACCAACATGAAAGCCCTTTAATCCACCGAAGAGTCTCAGATAATTCCTCAAGGTCTCTGATATAAACTCATCAAGTCATTCGTCCTCTATTCCTATATCCGCAAATTGGTCTTCCCTATGGCATCGTCGGTTTTGGTGCTATCTTAAGATGATAATGAGTTCGTTCACTATGCCCACTAGTTCCATAACAAACCCAGTGTTGTGCAAGGCTACAGAGGCTTAACTGGTTCTCTCAATTTGCAGGTTAAGCTCATAGTTAAGGATTCGAGTGAGGTCTCGAGGGGTCTAGGGATTGGTTTCTGATCCTTGAGGGGTAAACATAACTCTGCGGGGTTGCACTGGGTCGAGGAGGCTGCAGCAAAAGGTCTTCAGTGCTAGTTGGTCGTCGAGGTAGACTCCTTGGTGCATCTTGTCTTGCTGGTCCTTAGTTGATGAGAGAGATGAGAGGGAAAAGTAGTATAGAGGAGGGAAATGCCAAAAAGGGGGTTCTATAGTGCCAATGCAAACAAACAGGTGCAAAAAGGGCCAAACAAAAGAAAACAAGGAAGGTAATATAGTCGTGTACTTGTTTCCTAGGGCAAAAGTGTGACTGAGATCAAAACACAAACAAATATAAACAAGCAACACACAATCATGGTTCTATTCGGACCATCATACGAACTCGACTGTGCATAGGGGGTACACGACTCATCCTACCCTAGGGGTTCTCGGAATCAGTAGTCGTGCTCTGCTCTGTGTCTCGTGCAGTCTTTTGGGTTCCTCGATGTCACTGCATCTCTTGTAGTTGTTCGATGAAACGATCCAGGTTGATCCTGAAGAGTCTTCAACATCTTCTCGCATGTTGAAGTGATGGGGTGAAGGTGGCTCCTCATAGATGGCGTTGACTTGGTCTCCTATTGTCTTCTTATTCATGATGATCCTTTTTGCATTCTAAGGCATCGGCGGTTCCAGGTGTAAATCCTTTATGCAATGATATTAATAAGGCATAGTAGAGGTCTAATCTGTCAGACACATTGTTGACAATATCGTCACCGAGCTCGGGGGATGAAGAGAACCGTTTTCCTACTCATTATAGTGAGGTGGACCAAATGGCAAGGTTCTCATCCACCGGTGGTTGCCGATACAACAACGGTAGTGACAGGGTTACTATATTAGCGATGTATATCATGATCTTGCATATCCTATACCCTGATCATTGTACGCTAAGGTCGCATCATCTTGGGGTAGTGTCAAGGGTGTCGCCATCTTCTGGGTATTCATGTCCTCATTCCTTGAGGATCTATCTTTTGTTGGTATCGGCTTGTCGAGGTGTCACCAATCTTGTGGTCAGAAGATGTGGGTGAATGTCTGACAAGGCATCTTCTTTCTAGATTATCCCCGAGGATTACAAGGAATCCAGTGGTCAGGGGCATAAGGGTTCTACCAACCAAAAGTTTTGAAGCGGAAGAGATCAATAAGGAAAGTATACCTTAGTTTTCGAAAAACTGAGAAGGGAAGAGAAGTATAGATAGTTTTGAAAACTGGTAATGGTTTTGGAAATAGTTTTAACCCTAACTAGTGACAATGCTAATTAAGGCTTCCTACAGTCAGGATGGCTCTGATACCAGCTCTATGGGGACCCCGACTCATAAGTCGAGATCACCCAATGCATGTGTACAGTGTTCCTAGAGATCAATGCTCAGTGAACACACAGAAGCTGAATAACAAGAGTCTTACATCCATACATACCGTCTTACACAAATTATGACCATTATGGTCAAGTCTTACATGGATAAAGCTTTAAGGGCTGAACATCAAATGGAACATAAGCAGCGGAAATCTTCGTCGATAAGTAGAACCCATGCCATCTGCCTTAACCCTACAGGCATTCTGACTGGGAAGCGTCCTAGTTCGCATGTTCATCACCAAAGAACTCTTCCCCGAACTCCTGCTCTTCCATGCCTGGCCAATTAAATAACCAGGGGCAAGACAATGAGTACTTTGGATGTACTCGCAAGCAACCCATGATTTGGTTCAAAGTAACAATGCAACTGTACAACAAGTAAGCAACCTAGCTTTAAGCTAGTTGAGATGTCCTATCAACTTGTGAGATATGCATCAATGAACATGGGTAGCCTTGATAATAGGTTACAGATATCAACATAAATAGAGTTTGGATCAATGCCATTTCATTCAACATGTCAAGTCACCACCTTAGGGTTCTCTTCCACACACACATGCACCGAGATTGTAAAATTTCTGGACATAGTTTAAGTAGCATCTCCCAACTGTCCATGACTGTGGACACGGCTATTCAAATAGTTTGACACTCTGCAGAGGTTGTGCACTTTACCCACAAGATCCGAGAAGCTTTTGTGTCATCCATGATCCCGCAGTTCCTCAAGTACTCGGGGGAAGCACCCGATCATTACCTTTCCCTAGACGACACTAACATAGGGTCAACTCGTCGATACACAGGCCCTCGTGTATAAGAAAAATATCGTGGGACTCTGCCCTTTTCACATTATCACACATACACGAAGGACCAACGGTGTGTCCGGTGCCCTGTGAAAACAGTCATGGCCGCCTATGCAAGCACCACCCCGTCCCGAGAGTGACCTCAAGTCACCCCCATCACTAGTAATATGGGCACCATGCTAGTATCAGCCTAAGTAACCAATAATGCCCGTCCCATAAAGGGGTAGAGTGGTTGCACATGTTTGGTTGGGACGGTAATCACACATAAATCTAATCCATCATTTTACACACACACCAAAAGCTCTCTTCGATACACCACTTCTTCCTCAAGTGGTGACCTTAGTTCAACATCTCCCAAGGGCATTAGGGGCACCTGATGGGTTTTTTGAAAGAATGTAACCACGAAGAGTTCATGGTACACATGCATCATTATGCATCAACTAGTCTCTTGACAATGCAATCATGAACAAGGTGAAGTCATGAGTAGGAGTATGCATCATGTGGTCGTTCACAACAAGTTTACCACCATCATATTTCATCATCATGTAATCGGAAAAAGGGTACCGATGAACAAGAGGGGTGTCGTGGTGAAAGGGCTGCTTGCCTGGCTCAGCAAAGTCTTCGGGGTCTTGAAAGTCTTCTGATCCAATCTCTTTTGCTAACAACACAATCTATCGTCGCCAAATACCAATGAGAAAAAATAAGGCAGTAGAAAAACAGAAATATCAAAGTGCTCAGAAAAATGTCAACTTATTTTTGTTAAATACTAGGGAGAAAACTAAGAAAGGGAAAATTCTTAGTTTTGGATTTGGAGATAGGGGGACAAAGTACTGGATTTTCAAACAGAAGTTTTATTGTTCAAATTTGAAATTTAAATTTGAACAGTACAAAAAAGTGTAATGGATGTGTATGAAAGTTACATCAATAAATAGGTGGGATTATTTTAAGATTCTAGGAGTTGGAATTATTGCATTTGGATTAATATTTAATCCTGTGGAATGTTTGGAAAAATCACAAAAAAAGAAAAGGGGAAAGGGCACTGTGCCACTGGGCCAAATAGCTGCAACGCGGCAGGCCCAGTGGAGAGAGGGCCCAGGCGAGCCGAGGCGGCACGCGCGCCAGATTCAAACCTGGTGAGCGGGCCCCAGGAGCCAGTGAGAGAGAGAGGGGCGAGGGATGGAGAGGCTGACAGGCGGGGCACGGCGAGGTTGGGCGAGGGCACGGCTGGGCTCACCGTACTGTCGCCGTTTGGGTGGTGGTGGTCGACGTCGCCGGAGCTGCCTGGTTCACCGGCGACGAGGAGGTACGGCAGAGGAGCTTCGGGCGGTGGCCGTTCCGGTCGTCTCCGGCTGCAAACGAGGCGGGAGGAAGAGGGGAAATGGTCAGTGGTGCGTAGGGATTCGAAATCGAGAGATAGGAGAGGCGGAGAGGGACTGCACCCCGAGATCGACAGCGACCTGAGGCGGCAGAGCTCGAGCTCGATCTCGAGTTCGGGTGCTCCTGGAGGAGAGCTGAGGGCACAGGGGCCGATTTGGAGTGGGTAGGAGTGAGTGGTGGTGAGGAAGAGGCTCGGGGAGGCCTTTAAGTAGGCGAGCCACAGCTCACCGTAGACCTGTGCTCCAGCAAGGTCATTGCCATTGATGTGGGTCATGGGGGCGCGCGTGGGGATGTCTCGGGTGCTCCTGGGTTCGGTCCAGAGCAAGGGAAAGAAGAGAGGGGGAGCGGGAGGGGCCAGAGGTGCCGCGCGTGTGATCACACTCACCGGTGTGCTCGGGCTGTCGTCGGGCATGCGAGCTGGTGCGAGAGGAGAGAGAAAGAGGAGAGGGACAGAGGCGTCTTGTGCTGCAGACATCAAGGAGCATCGGCTGGCGTGAGGTGAAGAGTCGAGGTGGCCGGAGGTGCTTGGCAGGGGGCAGCTACAGTGCGGGAGCGCACTATAGTGCGCTCCAGAGTGCCCAAATGGCCGGCATGGACATTTTCTATGCAAAGTGGGTGCGACCAAAGGTGTTTGGTAGCTCTAGGGGAAGTAAAAAAGTGGGCTATGGCCTTGGATGCCCTGAGGAGCCACTGGAGTGAGGAGGGAGGTTGAGGGAGAGAGAGAAGTTGTTGTCCAGGTATGTAAATGGGGGTGTTTCACCCCTCAATCATTGAGCAATGGCCAGGGGAAAGTTACTGGAGGTAGAAGAGGGTCAGGAGTAGATGTGGTATATAGTTGAGGCCATGGAGATTAGTGGACATGGTCAAAGTAATGCTTTTGGAAAATTTGTAGAAGGTGTTTGATGTGGGTTTGGGCTATCAAATGGATTCCATTTGGCATGAGACTTAACATGATCAAATGGCATATGAAAATGAGCCAGATCACCAATTTTCAGCTCATTTGAGAAAAGTTCACAATGTAAATTTTGTATACCCTAAAAATCAACAAAAATGGACTTGCTTAGATCTAGCTAAGATAAACTCTTCTCTTTGGTGCACCACTTAGTTTAGGGTCATCATTTGGGTATTAGAGCATTTCCACAAAGTTTGGGATCAAAAGGAGAAAGTTGGCAATGTAGAGTTGTTCAAACTTGGATCTACACAGAGATGGTTTTGTGGCACTTTTGTCAACCAAATCAGTTTGGATTGAGCTGAAACTCTGCAAGGTCATCCTATTATGCATATGTAACTTGCTAGAATTTTCCTGGATTTATTTGAAAATATTTCTTGTAGAAATATTTCAAATATTTGAAATGGACAAAAACGGTTTTGGAGGGTTTTGCCCAATATTTTGAACATGACCATGTGTTGAAACTCTTATATATGGAAAATATATGTCCACTGAGTTTACCTGATTTTTCCAAATATTTTTAAAGCTTTAAAATAATTTTAACTTATTAAAGACCATTTTTGGCCTTAAGAAAAAGCCTTTAAATAAAATAGTAAAATAACTTTTAAAATTATATTTTTGTGGTTCATGGGAGTCCTTTACCTAATAGGTTTCAAATTTACCTTTTGAAAGATTTTTCCCACCCCAAATCAAGTACTTGTAGTGCAAATCTCAATTTAGGGGTTTTTGGAAAACTAATTTTTGAAAATACTATTTGGCCAAATTATTTTTGTAAGAAAATACTATACTGTTCTATACACATGGTATGGTCATTGGGCAGAAGTTTGGAGCAAGGGTATGAAGTATAGAAGGTGAAGCTATGTTGACCTTAAAGAGCACTTGAAAGCACAGAAAAAGACCAACTCAAATAAAAAGCCAAATAATGCAAAAGTTTTTCTCAAACCACACTTTATCATGATTTATTAGCTTAAGTGTTGTGGCATGAAAATCAGGGTGTGACAGCCTTCCACCAGGGACGTAAACCCGTCTACAGCATCTTCGAGCACCACCACGACTTCAGGAAGCAGAGCAGCGGGGCTTTCCCTCGGGGTCGTCACCACCGCCCTTCCTGAGGGACCATCTCCAAAGAGTGCCTTCTAGGCCTTGTGGAACTGCGCCTAGAGGGAGGAGAGGGTGTCGCGTTCCATGGCGGCCGCCTTCTTGGCCTCGGACAGGTCCGCATGTGCTGCCTCCGCCTCCTCCCTCAGCTTCACCAGGCGATCGCGCTCCCCAGCCTACTCTAAGGCCGTCTTCTTCACCTCGACGTCCCGACTAGCAACGGTAGCCTCCTAGGCCTTTAGCTTCTCCTTGCACTCCCGGAGTTGGCTGGCCTGGGCGGCCTGCTGATCCTGGAGGATCTTCTGGTCAGCCTTCGCTGCACGACCCCGGTTCTCAGCTTCTGTGGCCTCCTTCCGCGCCAGGTCGCGCCCCATCGCAGCCACCCCCAAGTGCCTTCTGGGCCTCCTCCGTAGAACCCCAGGCCGCGTGAATAGACCCATCTGCCCTGAGCCAACCAAAGATCAACCCCAGGCGTCCTCGAGCCGAACGACAGTCTGGGCCCTGAAGCTCACCCTGGAGGATATCCAGCGCCGCCTTTGCCTCTTCCAATGTCCCGGAGGGAGCAAAAGCACCATGGCTCGGCCACGCGCTTGGCAAGGGAGGAGACGCCCTCGTCGCCAAGGCAGAAGAAACCTCAGCCTCATGAAGGACCGAGGGCTCCGGAGACTGGTTGCCCCAGTGGCCGGGACAAGGCTGGGCGCTGGAGGGGCCAGGCCTGCCACCTCCTGAAGACGGGCACCCGTATTCTTCGGAGCTGGCGTTGCCCCTGGGGTTGCACGGGCTGTGGCACTCTTCTTCAACAGGGCGGCGGGGACTGCGGCACTCTTTTTCACCAGGGTCGCAGAGGTCGCCTGCGGCCATGGCGACCTCCGTACCTTCCCTCTGCTTCTTCGCCGACTGTTGCCTAGAAACAAGAGAATACGTTTAGGACCACTTCAAGAATTGACAAGCAAGGATAAGGAAGAAGCTTACTGGTTAACGAAGGCGTATTGCCTCTTCATGCTCAGAAGTTGGACCTGAGGTGGAGCAGCTGACGCTGAACCCTTGGGAGTAGGGGAGCTTGTGGTTGGCGCCGCCCGGGACAACGTCGATGAAGGTGGGTTGCTTCCCGGAGAAATCACCACGGACCTGCTCTTCTTCACAACTGCTCGCTAGTGCTTCTTCAAGGAGGCCACCACAAACCTTGTGGTGACCCCTTGAGGGCGCGTCACCTCCACCACCGGGGGCTCGTCGTCATCATCATTGTTTTACAGATTGCACAAGAGCTCCCTTTGCTCCGGGGTGGAGGATTCGTCCATCACATCATCCTCGGTGGCCTCGGAGGATTGGCGGTCGGAGGAGAGGAACAATAAGGTAGTAGGCAGTAAGGAAGACCCCAGCCGCACAAACCCGAGGTCATCAAAGACAGGCATGGCTGCGATGACCTCCTCGGCATCGTCGCGGTCGTATAGCGGGAGCCAGCACTTTGGAGGTTTGCTCGGGTCATTTCCCGTCAGGTAGGTCAGCACCTTGTTCAGCTCCTCCTCGGGAAGGGGATCCCGGCACAGGCGAATCTTGTCGTCATCACCACCAAGCTTCCACAAGGGACGGGGACGGCCTTGAAGCGGCACAATGCGCTGCTTCAGGAACTCCCTGATGAGCATGGCCCCCGTCAGCTTTGCGTCCTTCAGCTCCTTGTCCATCGTCCTCACAAACGGCGCTAGGGCAGGGTCGGTGATCTTTTCAGACTTCCACCACTTGTCGGAGATGGGGAATGTGGTCGGCAGCTTCAGCGAGCTCTCGGAGCTCTTGGCATCCATCAACACCCACCTCTTCACGGTGTCCTCCACCTTCTTCCCGGCACGGGAGATTTCATTGCCACCCCGCTTCACAACGAAGCCGATGCACCCGATCGGGTTGTTGCCAGTCTTGCGAAGATAGAAGAAGTGGCGGAACAGGGCAACGGAGGGAAGCACGCCCATGAACGCCTCAGAATTGAAGGCGAAGAGGGATAGAAGGAGGATGGAGTTGGCATGGATGTGGAGCGCATGGAGTCCGTACTGGTGAAGGATGGCGAAGAAGAAAGGGGAGAATGGAGGCACCAACCCGGAGTAGATGCTGTGCATGATGAAGGGGAAGAAGTTGCTGCCTGCAGGCTCTGGGACAGCGGTTTCGACTCGGAGCGTGGTCTCCCCCCACTCACTGTCGTCGCTCGCCGTCAGGAGGAGCGTCGTCTTGAGCTTCTCTCCTGTCACGCAGGGCGCCGTCAGCCCTGGCTCGTACGAGGCGGTGCCGGCGGCTGAGGAGGAAGCCGTGGCCTTTTCGGCGGCCATCAGGAAGGAGATTTGGTGGAGAATCGGCGGATCTGGTGAGCTCTTCCGCTGCGGGGAGAAGGGGATCCAAAGCAAGACGAAGAAGAGCAATGAAAGCCTGGCGGCAGGCGACACCCCTTTTGTCAGATGGGAGCTGTTGCCGAGGCAGCGTGGGGAAGCGGAGTCGCCCATGTCCAATCAATCGCCATGCATCATCAAGGCCGCAGGCGATTAGGGCCCGTGGCGCTCCGCACTTGCCCTTTGGCTTTGCCTGGAAGCCAAGTCCGAGCATGCCTTGGGCCCGGGGGCTACTCTCGGCCTCCTAGACTTGGGGGTATCCAGTCCTGCCTGCGTGCGGCCCACCACGTGGCTCCATCAACGGCCTGGTATGGCCCAGCTTCAACACCGACACAACAATACCCTCGCGAGGGGCCAAGTCTCGTGAGGCAGGCGACGCCAAGAGCCCAAAGGAATTGGCCTCCTCAGGAGGGCTCCTGAGGGGCGGAGAGTTCTATGCAGCAACCTCACGAGGCACAGCTGACATGAGCCATGACGACCAAGGCCAGGCGGGTGCCAGGTGGGCGCCAGGCGGGTGCAGAGCACAGGTTTCCTCTTCGGTGCAAGGGGGGCAAGCCACAGGCGCGGAGTCCCGAGGAATCAGCCAAAGGTTTCCATTCTGGTGCAATGAGACCAAGACCGCCAGGACGGCAAGACGGAGGTCATCATCGAGCCCACCGTAGCGTCACGGCCAGAGGCTTTTCGCAGGCGAAGACTACTTTTGTTAGGATAGACTATACTACTTGTCCCCTTTCAAATCCCGCCATTGTGGAATCCCTTCCCGCTCATATTTGGGAGGAGGACCAAGGCACTATATGTAGGACTTAGCCACCACCATAGAAAGGAACCGCAAACCAGAACAAGTAGAGCACCACACCAGCTCAAGAACACCTCACCTCCTGAGGCAATCCACCAGACCACACTAGAGTAGGGTATTACACCACAGCGGTGGCTCGAACTAGTATAAATCTGTGTGTCTTTGTGTCTCTGTGGGCTCTTCGCGCTAGGCTTGGGAGGATCGCGAGTAGGCAGGCTGGGCAGGTTGAGATCTCCGCACGCACCCCAGTGTTTGGACCTCTCACGGGTTGCCAGATCCCGAAATCCAACAGCTGCCACATGGCAGCTTTGCCATCTGCTGGCTAACGGCAAAGATCTTTGTCGTTTGCCAGCGGATGGCAAAGATCCTGTATAGCCCCTGTTTTTTTTGTTTTTTCTTAAATTCATTCAATTTCACAGAATTTCACATATATATAATTTTAGCAGAAACTATTCAATGAATGAGCATCCATGAGCAAGCACAAAAACACATAATTTCAATTCATGAGCATCCATGAGCATGCACAAAATTTCAATTCCATCAATTACCAAACTGAGTTTGGAAGATACTGGAGATGGACACACATAATTAAGGAAGTTCAACACTATCATACTTAAAAGGTTTACACTAAAAATATTAATCTAAAGAGCTTCACTCCTCCTTCTTCTTCTCCTTTATCATCTTGATGCGCTTACAGCGGCACGACAGTGGGATGTACTCCTCTACCACAATTGGCATGGTCCTGTAGTCCCCCAGCTGTGGGATCGCGGGCGCCACCACAATCGCATGGTCATCGTTAGGAACTACCACCATTGTGAGGCCATCTTCACGCACCACTGTCGCTAGGTCATCGTCAGGCACCACAAACGCAAGGCCATCATCAGCCACCACCATCACGTGGCCATCGTTAGCCACCACGATCGCGGGGTCATCCCCACTCTACTCCTCTTCTTCCCCACTCCATTCCTCCTCATCCTCGTTGTTGCTTTTGCTGTAGCCAGAATCGCTACTGCTTTTGTTGTAGCCAGAGTCGCTGCTACTACTCCCATTGGCTAACCAAATGCAACAAAGTTTTTTAAACAATCGGTGCAAGACAAATCCGAATGGAGAGGAAGAAGAGGCAGAGTGTAATGGCATATTCTTCATCCTGGTAGCGCATGCCGCACATAGTCGTGTTGAACACCTTCAAGGTGAGCATGGTGTTGCCGTCGTACCTGAGGATAAGGAAGTACTCATGCCGCAGGCCGTAGGCACGAACGAACTCCTCTCAGCCATGACACAGGTACATGTGGTCATACCTGAACACCACCTCCGCGTCCCACAGCTTGCGAAGCCCGCTGCCGGCCTGTCGCAACTTCACATTCTTTGATTGATGGCCGTCCAGCATCTTCATAAAAGTTTCAGGCAGCCTCTACAATGTGGGTCAAGCAGTGATGTAGCAAATAGCTGAGTTATGATAAACAGGTGGGTGAAGGGGAGATCTCTCCTTTTATATACCTGTCTTCTGGAGGAATTCTTAAGTATGATTGTGAAGAACTCAAAACCTTCGAAGTCGTACTCCGGTGTGGCAGAGCGCAGCCTGCAGTGGCGTCCTCCTACCATCTCTGATAAGCAGTAGAAGAGACCAATTACTACCCTTACAACATTATCATACAACATTACAACAACAAAAGTTTTGAGCAGAAGATAATCAACTACACTTAATTAATTTGGTAGGTTAGTTGGCAATAGTTGGAATAGAGCCAAGTTTTTAGACGTGAGAGAAAACTGAGAAAAAAAAGCAATGCACTTGTGCTTAACAACATCAACAACACTTAATTAATTTGTTAGGTTAGTTGGCAATGGCAATTGGCACCCTTCAAAACTAGGGATTTCTTTAGACATGAAAGACAACTGAAAATGTTGAAAATAGAGCATAGTAATCTAAAAAACAGAGCATATTTTAGGTGGCTCTAGGTTGACATACTAGAGCTAAGCACAAGATTTATTAGTAGCATGTTATTCCACATATTCTTGATCATCAAATGTAAGAGAATATATATCCTCACCATCTTCAGCTTCTAGATATGTTAGGATTGATAGGCACAAAAGTAAATCTCAAGGTAGCAATCTATATAGTGGTATTTTCTTCTTTACTTTTGGTTACCTCTTGTAATCATGTTGTTGTAACTGTTGTCTAGTTTTAATAAAGTTTTGAAATGCTGTGGGGTTTTTGCCCCACAGTTCACAGTCAAAAAAAATCTATATAGTGGTATGTGCTCCAATATACTCTTAGACCTGTTATTGTGTGCCTCAATCTTCCATGTATGAGATTCCACTAAAAACCGTTGTTGACCGGGATCCTAAAACTCCATACAAAATAGAGATATGTACAAACGCATTGAACTACTGAGACTTTGGACAATCCTACATTATAAAACCAACAACATAAGAGATCCATAGATAGCTAAAACCTCGAATAACTCCAACATAAAGATAAATTCTTTCTGAAAAGTGAAAACAATGGAAGTTAATACAATTAGAGTAGAGATTTTGGACTAGAAAACGGACACATGATTACTTGGAAGAAATTAAGTTTTTGTATGATTAATGAAATTTTCACATGATAATAAGTACTTCATGACACCATAAGCCTATACAAAGATACACAAAAATATCAATATACAAAGAGACACAAAAATATCACTCGTAAAATGCAGAAGTTGTAGTAGTTAAATTGAACAATTTACTATTACCCATTTTGAGAATGTACTAGTTGTTTGACGAGGGCAGGTGACCTATCCTTGGTATGTAGATTTTTCCCATGTCTAGCACAAACAAATAAATTCCACTGAAAATAACTTCTAAATAACAACCATGGTAAAAGTGCTATGGTTTCTAAAAATATTGTCATGATTTCAACAAACAAATAAATTTCCATGCATCACATATTGATTTGCCATCATATATACTTGTTATTTTTACGAAAATGACATGCCTATATGGTTCAATTTATAAATCAGCCATAAACCCCCGTGGAACTACTCTCATTGCACTACACAGAAATTTACTAGGTGACATGGCAAAAAAATTAGGAACATAGCAGATTTGACGTTGTGGTCCATGGCAGTTTATACACAAACTGTTCTAAATCAGGTGTGTTATTGATACGTCTCCATATCTATAATTT
The DNA here is from genome assembly GCF_002162155.2 of Triticum dicoccoides. Lineage (NCBI taxonomy): Eukaryota > Viridiplantae > Streptophyta > Magnoliopsida > Poales > Poaceae > Triticum > Triticum dicoccoides. Next base: position 239,287,897 of record NC_041387.1, on the reverse strand, counting down.
TTTATTGTTCCATGCTATTATATAACCCCTTTTGGATGTTTATGGGCTTTTTTACACATTTATATCATTTTTGGCACTAACCTACTAACCGGAGGCCCAGCCCATATTGCTGTTTTTTTGCCTATTTCAGTATTTCGAAGAAAAGGAATATCAAACGGAGTCCAAATGGAATGAAACCTTCGGGAGCGTGATTTTTGGAACAAACGTGATCCATAGGACTTGGAGTGCAAGTCAAGAAGCAGCCGAGGCTCCTACAAAATAGGAGGGCGCGCCCCCCCTGTAGGGCGCGCCCCCTATCTCGTGGGCCCCTCGGGCGGCCACCGACGTACTTCTTCCTCCTATATATACCTACGTACCCCGAAAACATCCAGGAGCAACATGAAACACAATTTCCACCACCGTAACCTTCTGTACCCGTGAGGTCCCATCTTGGAGCCTTCGCCGGCGTTCTGCCGGAGGGGGAATCAACCATGGAGGTCCTCTACATCAACATCCTTGCCCCTCCGATGAGTTGTGAGTAGTTTACCATAGACATATGGGTCCATAGTTATTAGCTAGATCTCTTCTTCTCTCTTTTTGGATCTCAATACAATGTTCTCCCCCTCTCTTGTGGAGATCTATTCGATGTAAACTCTTTTTGCGGTGTGTTTGTCGAGATCCGATGAATTGTGGGTTTATGATCAAGTTTATCTATGAATAATATTTGAATCTTCTCTGAATTCTTTTATGTATGATTGAGTTATCTTTGCAAGCCTCTTCGAATTATTATTTTGGTTTGGCCTACTAGATTCATCTTTCTTGTTGTGGGAGAAGTGCTTAGATTTGGGTTCAATCTTGCGGTGTCCTTACCCAGTGACAGAAAGGGTTGCAAGGCACGTATTGTATTGTTGCCATCGAGGATAACAAGATGGGGTTTATATCATATTGCTTGAGTTTATCCCTCTACATCATGTCATCTTGCTTAATGCGTTACTCTGTTCTTATGAACTTAATACTCTAGATGCAGGCATGAGTCGGTCGATGTGTGGAGTAATAGTAGTAGATGCAGGCAGGAGTCGGTCTACTTGTTATGGACGTGATACCTATATACATGATCATGCCTAGATAATCTCATAACTATGCGCTTTTCTATCAATTGCTCGACAGTAATTTGTTCACCCACCGTAATACTTATGCTATCTTGAGAGACGCCACTAGTGAAACCTATGTCCCCCGGGTCTATCTCTTATCATATTTGCTTTCAATCTACTTTAATTTGCATCTATCTTATAAAATACCAAAAATATATTTATCTTATCATACTATCTTTATTAGATCTCACTTTCGCAAGTGGCTGAAGGGATTGACAACCCCTTTATTGCATTAGTTGTGAGTTCTTTGTTTGTTTGTGTAGGTGCGTGGTACTTTTAAGGAGCCTCCTACTGGATTGATACCTTGGTTCTCAAAAACTGAGGGAAATACTTATACTACTATTTCTGCATCACCCTCTCCTCTTCGAGGAAAACCAACGCAAGCTCAAGACGTAGCAAGAAGGATTACTGGCGCCGTTGTCGGGGAGGTCTTCGCTCAAGTCAAGACATACCAAGTACCCATCACAAACTCATCTCCCTCGCATTTACATTATTTGCCATTTTCCTCTCGTTTTGCTCTCCCCCACTTCACCCTTGCCGTTTTATTTGACCTCTCTTTCCCAATCCTCCTCTCTTTTCGCTTGTCTTTTTCCGTTTGCCCGTGTGTTAGATCGTTTACCTTGTCGTTAGGGCTAGTCCTCCTATCCTTATTCTCACTCCCGAACAAGAAATTCTCAATTTTAAGCAAAGGGAGGGAGAAAATTTAAAAGATGCTTGGCATAGAATTTGCAATGCTCAATGTAAATCTTCTAGGAATATTTCCACTTCCATTCTTCTCCGCAATTTTTATGTAGGCATTACTCCTTGGAATAGATGTGTTCTTGATATTGCTACCAGTGGTGATTTCTTGAGTAGACATACGTTTGATGCTTATAATGCTATGTTAGATTTGTTTGGCCCACCACCTCTTTTGGTCAATGGGACTGTTTTAACTTTGGAACACGTTATGCAACGGCTTGAGATTATTGAAAATAAAATTGCCACTGTTGAGTTGATTGAAAATTTGGATAAAAAGATTCATATTCACATTACCCAATTTGGATCTAGGGTTGGAGTTACTTTGAAAAATCTTAAAGAAAAAGAACCTATAGTTAATGAGAAAATAGATCTAGACTCTACTAGAATTGGTAAACTTGATGATATTATTACAAACTTAGGTTCCGCATTTTCCTCCTTGAAAAACACTCCAAAAACCCCTACTAAAACTGCCAAGTTTATTTATGTTCCTAAAAATAAGGGGGAATCTTCTAGTAAAGGTGATGCGGATCTCAAATCCATAAGTGTTCATCCCAATTGTCTCTCTATCTTTAAAGAACCTTTTGCTACAAACGAATTTCTTGAATTTTTGCCTAAAGGTTTTATCATTGCTAAAAAGGGAGAAACCCCTAATGATTATAAGTGCTCTATTGAGGAATTTCGTGCCAAAGATGGCACCCATTAGATCTATCTTTGCTTTTATGCCTAGCTAGGGGCGTTAAACGATAGCGCTAGTTGGGAGGCAACCCAATTTTCTTTATGTTTTTTGTTTTTGCTCCTGTTTAGTAATAAATCTTGCATCTACCTTCTGTTTAGATGTGTTTTTATCTTTTAATTAGTGTTTGTGCCAAGTAGAACCTATAGGATAACCTACGATGATAGTTGATTTGATTCTGCTGAAAAATAGAAACTTTGCACGCACGAATATAATTTTGTTAAATCACAGGACCGTGGTTTTGCATTGATTCTTTTTGCTTCTGTTCAATATATTTTTCCAGGACTTCCTATTTTGGTTGGAGATTTAGAGTTCCAGAAGTTTGCGTTAGTTACAGATTGCTACAGACTGTTCTGTTTTTGACAGATTCTGTTTTTCGTGTGTTGTTTGCTTATTTTGATGCATCTATGGCTAGTAAAATAGTTTATAAACCATAGAGAAGTTGGAATACAGTAGGTTCAACACCAAAATAAATAAAGAATGATTTCATTAGAGTACCTTATGTGTTGGTTTTGTTTTCTTTCACTAACGGAGCTTATAAGATTTCCTGTTGAGTTTTGTGTTGTGAAGTTTTCAAGTTTTGGGTAAAGCTTTTATGGACTATGGAATAAAGGGTGGCAAGAGCCTAAGCTTGGGGATGCCCATGGAACCCCAAGATATTCAAGAATAGCCAAAATCCTAAGCTTGGGGATGCCCCGGGAAGGCATCCCCTCTTTCGTCTTCGTTCATTGGCAACTCTACTTGGAGCTATATTTTTATTCGCCACATGATATGTGTTTTGCTTGGAGCATCGTGTATTATATTAGTCTTTGCTTTTTAGTTTAACACAATCATCCTTGATGTACACACCTTTTGGGAGAAGCCTATTTGATTAGAATTTGCTAGAATACTCTATGTGCTTCACTTATATGTTTTGAGCTTGATAGTTTTTGCTCTAGTGCTTCACTTATATTTTTTGGAGCACGGTGGTGTCTTAATTTTGAAGAAATTTCTAGTCTCTCATGCTTCACTTATATTATTTTGAGTCTTTTAGAACAGCATGGTATTTTCTATGGTCATAAAGTTGGTCCTAGAATGAGGGGCATCCAAGTTGGGTATAATAAAAACTATCATAGAAAGTGAATTGGATGCTATGATCAATTTGATGCTTGATAATTGTTTTAAGATATGGAGGTAGTGATATTAAAGTCATGCTAGTTGGGTGATTATGAATTTAAAGAATGCTTGTGTTGAAGTTTGTGATTCCCATAGCATGCACGTATGGTGAACCGCTTTGTGATGAACTTGGAGCACAATTTTATTTATTGAGTGTCTTCCTTATAAGTGGCGGTCGGGGACGAGGGATGGTCTTTTCCTACCAATCTATACCCCCTAGGAGCATGCGCGTAGTGCTTTGGTTTTTGATGACTTCTAAATTTTTGCAACAAGTATATGAGTTCTTTTGATTAATGTTGAGTCTATGGATTATACGCACCCTTTCACCCTTCCATCATTGCTAGCCTTTCTTGTGCCGCGCAACTTTCGCCGGTACCATACACCAACCATACTCCTTCCTCAAAACATACACCATACCTACCTATTATGGCATTTCCATATCCATTCGGAGATATATTGCCATGCAACTTTCCACCTTTCTGTTCATATGACACGCATTACTTTTGTCATATTGCTGTTTGCATGATCATGTAGTTGACATTGTATTTGAGGCAAGGCCACCTTCATAATTTTCATACATGTCACTCTTGATTCATTGCATATCCCGGTACACCGTCGGAGGCATTCATATAGAGTCATATCTTGTTATAGCTTTGAATTGTAATTCTTGAGTTATAAATCCATAAAAGTGTGATGGTCTTCATTATTAGAGCATTGTCCTAGTGAGGAAAGGATGATGAAGACTATGATTCCCCCACAAGTTGGGATGAGACTTCGGACTTTACAAAAAGAAAAAAAAATAAAGAAGAAAAGAAAAAAATAGAAAGGCCAAAAAGGAAAAAAAATAGAAGGCCAAAGAAAAAAAGAAAAGAAAAAAATGAAAAAAAGGAAAAAAGAAAATGAGAGAAAAAGAGAGAAGGGACAATGCTACTATCTCTTTTTCCACACTTGTCCTTCAAAATAGCACCATGATCTTCATGATAGAGAGTCTCATATGTTGTCACTTTCATATACTAGTGGGAATTTTCATTATAGAACTTGGCTTGTATATTCCAATGATGGTCTTCCTCAAAAATGCCCTAGGTCTTAGTGAGCAAGCGAGTTGGATGCACACCCACTTAGTTTCTTTTTTGTTGAGCTTTCATATATTTATAGCTCTAGTGCATCCATTGCATGGCAATCCCTACTCACTCACATTGATATCTATTAATGGGCATCTCCATAGCCCGTTGATACGCCTAGTTGATGTGAGACTATCTTCTCCTTTTTTTGTCTTCTCCACAACCACCATTCTATTCCACATATAGTGCTATGTCCATGGCTCACGCTCATGTATTGCGTGAAAGTTGAAAGAGTTTGAGATTATTAAAGTATGAAAAAATTGCTTGGCTTATCATCGGGGTTGTGCATGATTAAATACTTTGTGTGATGAAGATAGAGCAATAGCCAGACTATATGATTTTGTAGGGATAACTTTCTTTAGCCATGTTATTTTGAGAAGACATGATTACTTTGATTAGTATGCTTGAAGTATTACTATTTCTTATGTCAATATGAACTTTTATTTTGTATCATTTGGATCTGAACATTCATGCCACAATAAAGAAAATTATATTATGAATTATGCTAGGTAGCATTCCACAACTAAAATTCTCTTTTTATCATTTACCTACTCGAGGACAAGCAGGAATTAAGCTTGGGGATGTTTGATACGTCTCCAACGTATCTATAATTTTTTATTGTTCCATGCTATTATATTACCCCTTTTGGATATTTATGGGCTTTATTTTACACATTTATATCATTTTTGGGACTAACCTACTAACCGGAGGCCCAGCCCATATTGCTGTTTTTTTGCCTATTTCAGTATTTCGAAGAAAAGGAATATCAAATGGAGTCCAAACGGAATGAAACCTTTGGGAGCGTGATTTTTGGAACAAATGTGATCCAGAGGACTTGGAGTGCAAGTCAAGAAGCAGCCAAGGCTCCCACGAGATAGGAGGGCGCCCCCCTGGAGGGCGCGCCCCCTATCTCGTGGGCCCCTCTGGCAGCCACCGACGTACTTCTTCCTCCTATATATACCTACGTACCCCGAAAACATCCAGGAGCAACACGAAACACAATTTCCACCACCGTAACCTTCTGTATCCGTGAGATCCCATCTTGGAGCCTTCGCCGGCGTACTTCCGGAGGGGGAATCAACCATGGAGGCCATCTACATCAACATCCTTGCCCCTCCGATGAGTTGTGAGTAGTTTACCATGGACCTACGGGTCCATAGTTATTAGCTAGATGGCTTCTTCTCTCTTTTTGGATCTCAATACAATGTTCTCCCCCTCTCTTGTGGAGATCTATTTGATGTAAACTCTTTTTGCGGTGTGTTTGTCGAGATCCGATTTATTGTGGGTTTATGATCAAGTTTATGTATGAATAATATTTGAATCTTCTCTGAATTCTTTTATGTTTGGTTTGGCCTACGAGATTGATCTTTCTTGCCATGGGAGAAGTGCTTAGCTTTGGGTTCAATCTTGCGGTGTCCTTACCCAGTGACAGAAAGGGTTGCAAGGCACGTATTGTATTGTTGCCATCGAGGATAACAAGATGGGGTTTATATCATATTGCTTGAGTTTATCCCTCTACATCATGTCATCTTGCTTAATGCGTTACTCTGTTCTTATGAACTTAATACTCTAGATGCAGGCAGGAGTCGGTCGATGTGTGCAGTAATAGTAGTAGATGCAGGCAGGAGTCGGTCTACTTGTTATGGACGTGATGCCTATATACATGATCATGCCTAGATAATCTCATAACTATGCGCTTTTCTATCAATTGATCGACAGTAATTTGTTCACCCACCGTAATACTTATGCTATCTTGAGAGAAGCCACTAGTGAAACCTATGGCCCCCGGGTCTATCTCTTATCATATTTTCTTTCAATCTACTTTTATTTGCATCTTTACTTTTTGCATCTATCTTATAAAATACCAAAAATATATTTATCTTATCATACTATCTTTATTAGATCTCACTTTCGCAAGTGGCCGTGAAGGGATTGACAACCCCTTTATTGCGTTGGTTGTGAGTTCTTTGTTTGTTTGTGGTGCGTGGGACTTTTGAGGAGCCTCCTACAGGATTGATACCTTGGTTCTCAAAAACTGAGGGAAATACTTACGCTACTATTGCTGCATCACTCTCTCCTCTTCGAGGAAAACCAACGCAAGCTCAAGGCGTAGCAGTTATCCTCATTTTTATTCAAAGTGTGGCAGTGTTTACCTACGACATGGCAATTTCACACAATCTCCTGTCGGCCACATGAAACTGAAAAACAAACAAACAAACAAACAAACAGAAACAAACTAAAAAACAAGCAATTCACTTGAGAAAAATGCACTTCTTCTTCCTCCAGTTCTTTTTCTTCCTCTTCTTCTTCTTCTTCTTCTTCTTCTTCTTCTTCTTATTTTTTTAATCTTTCTTATTTCTTCTTAACCTAAACTAAACCTAAAGTAAACTAAATGTAAACCAAAACTCAAAAAACAAAAACGAAACCTGAAGTAAACATAAACTAAACCAAGCCCAAATTAAACTAAACCTAAACTAAATCTAAAAAACAGAAAAAAAAATACAAGGTCTCACCTTAGCAGGGGGCGCCGGAGCGGTAGGGCGGCCACTAGAGTGTAGGAGAGGGGTGCCGGGGCGGCCGGGTGGAGGAGTGGCGCCGGAGCTGCGGGGCAACCGCGGTAGTGGAGGAGAGGGGCGCCAGGGCGGCTGGGTGGAGAAGTGGGCGCCGGAGCGGCAGGGCGGCCGTGGTGGTGGAGGAGAGGGGCGCCGGGGCCGCCGGTGTGGAGGAGGGGGGCACCATGGTGACGGGGGTGGCGTGGGGTGGAGGCGGCTCGGGAATGGGGGTGGGGCGGGGCGGAACAGGCGGAGGAGGGGGGTCGCTGGGGCGGCACGGCGACGCGGGTGGCGCGGGGCGGCCACGGCGGCATTTTAGTTAGGGCACGGTTCTTTGCCGTCTGCTAGCAAACGACAAAGAGTCTAGCTAACGGACGTTAGTTTGGTCACTTTCTTTGCCGTCTGCTGGCGGACGACAAAGAAAGTGGACGTTAGGTGGCTCTCACTAGTGGGCCACCCTCCCTCTTTGTCATCTGCTAGCTGATGGCAAAACTTCTATGCCGTCCGCTAGCAAACGACAAAGAGCTGGCTGACGACAAACATAATCTTTGTCGTCACCTCTTTCTTTGCCGTCAGTTTTCTATAAGTTGATGGTGAAGAACTTTTTTGACGTCAGCTGGATGACGGCAAAGATCCTGATTCTATTAGTATGACTTTATGTCCTGCATGTACATGCCCGCCTCGCCGTCACCCTCCCTTAGCGTTCTCTCCATCTCACACATTCGTTATTTTTCTTTAGGTCGTTCTCCCACAGTGTTTGCAGGTCTCCCGAGCCCCTTCTTTTTGGCACACACAGATCGCTATAGCTCTCTAGACAAGTCTACCTACCACAAAGGCTTTCCATCTTCTCTTCTCACTGTCCATGCCTCCCAGTGTCTAATATGGTCCCACACCCATGCACACTCGTGCCCCTCTTTTCATCGATCTCGCACTCGCACACTCCTTCCCCTCTCGACATAGTAGGCCTCTCGCACCACCTCCTAGCAGCATACCTCTCGCTCTATCTGTCTCTCTGGGCCTTATTTGCCTCTAACACATGCATGTATACCGATCAATCTCCCTACATATAGCTAGGTCAACTGTAACTCTTTTTCCCCACGCACCGATCGATGTACCTCACTAGTTCTGTCTCTCACTTTCTCCAACATGCAACGATTGATTTACCTATCTAGTTAGGTCTGCTTATGATAGACATATCGTCCCCCCACAATATCCAAGCATGCCTCCCAACCTGTCTCTCACATGCACATGCACACACAAGCACACATCCCCTCTCTTATTATTATTGCAGTCGCACCCTCCCTTTGTCTAGTAGGCCTGCCCCACCCTCTTTGAGAAGCAACTCCACCACCAACTCTTCGAACACTCTAGTTTTGTCTCTATCCCAACCTTGTTCCTCTCCTACACATATGCATGGATGTCGATTGATTTCCCTCAATACATAGCTAGGTCTCTGTCCATCTCCACACATATACCAGTCGATCTACCTGCCTATAGTTAGGTCTCTACCCCCC
>NC_041387.1:239268736-239278680 GCF_002162155.2 Triticum dicoccoides | reverse complement strand
GAACGTTGTAGGTAGGTATCCATGCCACACAGACAAACTGCAACTCTCCCCTATCATGTTCCACTAGGCCATACAACCTATATATTTGATGTGGGCACACACAATTTTCCTTGCTCTCTTTATGGATCACTCGCCCATACACTCCATCCCTCTCTTCAATTCTATCGATATCTCATGTCGACGATCCCTCCACTCTCTTCTCGTGGATCGCCCCTATATATATGATATATCTAGGCCTATGTTTGCACAGATTGCATAAGTTACATTTTTTGTTTGAGATATCATTGACATGTATTCCCTGTCTATCTCTCACGCACCCCCCAAAAAAGCACCCACAAACCCACATACCATCTCTCTCTAGGTTTGTATCTCTCTCACACCCACCCTCCTAAGTGGTGTACGTACATGCAGAGAATAGGTGCAGACAAGACGCACATACTCACATATTATTCCCAGCCACACCCGTGCGGGTACACGGTGGAGCTCATTTCTATACGAAAAGGCAACCCACATGCTAATTTGTGAGCATGTAGTGGTTGTTTACATGACGGAGGGTCGTGTACCATGTGTGCACAAATAAAAGTTCGACTTAACGCGTTGGTGCATTATTTTAAATAAAGTTATATTTCCAATGGCAAATATAGAATATAATGATTATTATCGTGAAAAAGGTAATCCGCTCCACTTATATTACAATGGAGCTTGCCTCCTGGGGTTGGTCTGTCTTCACACTCTCTCGTAAAAGATGGCGGTGGCCTCCCTCCCTCTCTCTCTCTCTCACCGCTGGTCACTTATCCATCCTGAGCCTGTCCGCTGGCGAAAAGGGAGAACGTGCATCGTTGCTCCGTTTGACGGCATCGAGGAAACACATCCATGTTACCGCCATTCTCTCTGACCAAGCTCCGACGTGGTAGGGCAGATCCTGACCGCCGGTGCCCTCCTAGTTACATCCCAACGACCCCTAGGTATAGCTTCCTCCCCTCCGGCCTTGCTCCACTGCCCATCTTCCCACATCGCTGCATGTGGAAAATCCTGCATGTGAATCTTCCCTAGTTCTTTGACTAAAACGTAGCTCGGCCGGTGTACTTTCCATTTTGCAATCTAGTCCTCACACTGTTTTAAATAAACAACCGCGCTGATATCTTCCCTTAGGACAAGGAATATGCTTCTTTTTTGTCAGTGTATGTGCCATCAACTGTTATTGGCCAGTACTTGTTTCCTTTCGATCTCTTTTTGCAAACAAGGCTATCAATTTCACCTCGTTGCTATTGTGACCTTTTGGTGAACTGCACAAATCACTTTTTTCTTAAGAGTGTTTTATGAAGTTTTGTTGAGATGTCACACAGGCGACGATTCTACATTTCAGTGGGATGACACAAAGGGAGTCATCCAACTCCGAGCCTAATCTTCTGCAACTATTTCCTCAATCTTCTCCAACTAGTTAGTCTTAATAGAGACTTCAAAGGTGACCGGCTTCTATTTGTGTGTTCATTATTGCATCAATAGTCCTCCTCTATTATTGTAATCACACTTACTCAATATTTTGGATCAGGGACGCTCAGCTCTATTTTAGTGGAACTACACAAAATGATTGGCATGTTCCATGCTCTTGACAGCTACTTTTTTTCCAACATTTCCTGTTGATTTAGACAGAGCCGCGGGAAAGTTGCTGCTACTGAAAGCATGGATCAATTTTATTTTTTTTTCTTTATAACACCTTCTAACAACTTTGTCTTCAGTTGTCATGTAAGTATTTGGCTCTAATCTGCTAATCATTGAGATGCATTAGCAAGGAAGTTAGTTTTTTGTTTTTTTGCAAAAGAGCATGGATGTTAGTTGTTAAGACCCGGATCCTAAGTCACACCGATCTAGAATGTAACACATCATATCACTTTGCGGCCTCACACACGGTATCCCCACGGGTGCCACCTTACCTAGCCCGGGACGGTTTGCGCCTTTTGGCTCACGTATATGATAGTTTCACTAAAATCCATATGACAGAGAACCCGGGCCGACATGACTAGTCGTAAACCCAAGGTGGCCCTAACTTACAGGGACAGGCACACCTGACCACGCAATGCACGTGTCGGCCAGCAGCGAGTGAACCGGGCTGTAGCAAGCTAACAGGACTCTGGTAAGCACATCATGACATTTCCCCGTAGGGACAGACACATGAGCAAAGAAGGACACATGTCAACCATCCCATGTGTTCTGGAGCAGTAGCAAGCTGCCATGGCTCAGTGGAAGCACTAGGAGACATTTCCCCATAAGAGAGGCTACCAATAATAAACAACTAGGTGTCAGATCCCACACATAGCAATACATGTTACATGTACGCATAACAAGCAAGTATGTGATGTACAACATGGCATCACAACATATCTCAACAACTCATATAGATAAAGGCCCAGAAGAGACACATAGAATTTATTACAAACAGGGGTCACATGACCCAACATATAGAGCATACAAGCAAAAGGAAGCATAACATGTCTGAGTACACACAACTACAAATGAAAAAGGCTGAGAAGCCTGACTATCTACAAGACCCTCCCAAGGGTACAAGATCGTAGCTGAGGTAACAAGATAAACGTCGAAGTCCACGCGGAACTACTAGTGAGACTGAAGTCTCTCTACAAAAACATAAATTAAGGAAACGTGAGTACAAATCTACCCAACAAGACTTACATAAAAACTAAATACATATGCATTAGTATCAACAAAGGGGGTTGTGGAGTTTAACTGTAGCAAGCTAGCTTAGACTCGGTGGCTATCCTGAACTATGATTGCCAGTAACTTCTTTGAGGTGGCGCACATGAGTCCACATATTCACCATATCAATACACCACTATGGATCCTCTCCCGTCTCCCTATGAGAAGGCCATCCATAGCGCTCATGCTTATCTTGCGGATTTTAGGGTATCCACTTTTGGTTATTTATGAACAATGTAAGTGTTCCAAGTAGTCCATATCCGCGGATGCGGCTATTCGAATAAATCATATGTAACCCTGCAGGGGTGTACCTCTTCACACATGTTTCCACCACTTAGCGTCTGCACATGACATGTGCTCGGCGAACTTCAAACGAAAGCCGACGTGGGTGTAGACCACGACCTAACCAACCACACAAGTCTCTAGCTCAGGTTTACCACCTATTTGGGTTCCATCCGCAAGGAAATCCGGCCGGTGTTTCCACTACGGCCCCAAACGATGTGTACAGGGTTCCCGAGGCACGAAATGGGCATGTCGATACACCAGGCCACTTGCCTACCGCATCATAGCCCACCCCTAGGTTCAGCGCTATGCATAGCCTCTAGCATACTAAAAACACCAGAAACTACTTGCAACTCCTGGACAGAGGACAAGGGGTTAATAAGTTGAGTGGGGTCATATTTCAGGGCCCAACATGTGGTAGTAGCTGTTCTTGGATCACAAGAACGGAACTCAGTTCCTGAGGACGGTTTCAATGAGACAACCCACCATGTACTCCCATATGGCCTCTCACGATACCTTTACCAAATTGTGTTCACACACTTGGCTCTCACATAGTAGGCCATGTTCGCCACCATTCCAATCTATCCCAGATGAATCAGACCTAATACAACTCTAAGCATAGCAGGCATAACAAGCAAGCATGAATGAGTGGGCACATCATGTCTCAAACAACTCCTATTAATGCTAGTGGGTTTCAGCTATTTACTGTAGCAAAGACAGGTCATGCAGAGGAAAGGGGTTCAACTACCACAATAGGTAATAGTTGAAACATTGTTGTCCTAATGTAGTAAAAGAGAGAGCCAGAGCGAAAGAGTGGGTTTGTATCAGAGTGATCAAGGGGGCTTGCTTGCCTAGCACTTCTGAAGATGCTAATATCTCTTCATCGGTGTCAACGATCACAACGTCAGAACAACGTCCACTGAGAGGGAACAACACTGGCAAATAGAGACGGAACACAATTAATGTAATGTATCAATATGATGCATGATCATGACATGGCAACATGCTGTGATTTGAGCTAATGTGACTAAAACCAGAAGGGTTTGAGCTTATTTGAGCCAAAGGTTCAAATTCAAACCAAAGCTATGAATTTCCAAAGTGCATTTAGTTGTTTTGATTGAAACAACAAGGTTAAGTTTCTTAGTCATGCATGAAACCAGTACCAATGGATAGATTGGATTTTTTTGATCATTTTTCATATATCAATCTTTTCCGTCTGAGTTGTAGATTTTTTTTCTATGTTTTTTAGAAGTTTAGGCCTGTTTCTAGATTTTCTGATTATTTGGAAATTAAACTAATTCCAGAAAAAGGAATAATGTGTCAGCACCGCGTATCATGACGTCAGCAAGTCACGGCCCAGGACAAACTGACCAGTGGGTCCCGCATGTCAGTGACTCAGGGGCTAATCCTGTAGCGACCCGACCCGAATGGATCAAGTCTCTGTGCTTTCGTGTCATCCCTGGATCGGTATGCTGACACACACAGTACTCGAAGGATTTATAACAGAGGTAAATCACATGTATAAAGTAACGTAAATACTATTACCTCAATCCAAAATATAGCGGAAGCAACAAGGTTGTGGATTCCCATCAACACCAACGGCAAAGTTGAGTATAGGAAATCGTAACCCTAACGTACCACTTACTCGTCGTCTGAAAAGTCTGCAACATGAAAAGTTGCAGCCCGAAAACGGGTCAGCACATGGAATATGCTGGCAATGTAACACATAGAGAGTAATGAAAGAATAGGCTATACTACATGCATATATGGCTGGTGGAAAGCTCTATGATTACAGTTTTTGCGAAAAGCCAATTTTTCCCTACTTCAAAGGAATAAAATTTATTTAACTATCATGGTGGTTGTTAAACATTGAGAATGGTTGACAGCATCCTCAATCCCAATTAAAAGTACTCATTAAACCCAAACAAATTATAATAAGTAACGTGTTGAGATCAACAGGATAATCCAAGAACTAGATACTCAAAATGTCCATAACCGGGGACACGGCTAATCATGATTAGTTTGTTACTCTGCAGAGGTTTGCGCACTTTTCCCACAAGACTCGATCGCCTCTATTTGGTTTCTCGCACTACAGGGTGTTTGAGAAGGCGGATGACCGAGACATAGTCTTTCAGAAGCGCTAGCACCTTACATGTGGGGTAAACCGGTACACCTACATCCCCTACATCTGCTAGTCTACCCCGTAAGAGTTCGCACAACTTAGTCAACTATGCTAGAGCCCATAGTAGCATGTGGCTGCACACGGAAGTTTCTAGCATGAAAAATCTTATGATCCCTTTGAGCCTGGGTGGCGGTCCAAAATAAAAACAGGCAAGTCCTGATAGACATCAGGTGCCTCAATCCACCCAGATGTGTGTTTAAGTTGCCACCTTAGATAAACCATTAAAATTATCAATCTCACATCTGTCATGGATATCACTCACCCAATCCACGTCTACTAGCATAGCATAGCATAATAAGCAAACGTAGAAGTAACTCCCAAGGTTTCATAAGTAACAGGTAATAGGTACTACCTCATCTACTTCCCATCCCACAATTTAATTAGATCCTAACAATGCAAGTGTTTGAGGGTTGATCTAATGCAATAAAACTGGGTAGTAGGAAAGATATGATCAAGTGTTACTTGCCTGCAATGTTGATGAAGATGATTCGCACTCAAAACTCTTGATAGATCTAATCGTCATACTCCGGTCAATCTATCGTAGGCAAGCAATAGTAACCACACAATAAGTACTCATCTAATGCACAGGGAAAAATCGAACAAGAGAACGAACCAGAAAGTTCAACTTAAGAACTCCGGTTGCAAAGAAAGAACGAGCCGAACAAACGACGAAAAACAAACGGCGGAAGAAAACAACTCGGTTCTAGCAAGTTGAATCTAGGTCAAAATTTTACTGTAGCAAAAGCTTGTTCAAGTTGATTAGACGAAACGGCGGTTTCGAGATGAAACTCCAGGCGCTTGAATCACCTGATTCCGTTGAACGAGCGAGAAGATAAACTAGAACGAAGATCGGATCTGAGATCGCGATCGCGGAATAAATCCGACGAGAAGAAAAAGAAGAACGGTTATACGAACAGACGTCGTTAACCGGGAAATAATCGGTGATCACGTTCGTTGAGACGAACGGTCCGAAAGAAGAACGAAAACCAATCTAGGGTTTTTCGGAAAAGAGATCGAAACGAAAAACCGATCTAGAACACCGGAACGGTTTAGCGAAAAATCGGAAAGAAAACGAATCGGTAGAGAAGAAAAGAATCGGAACGGTTTATAAGAAAAACCGAACCGAGGGAAAGAAGAGACGCGGCGCGGTACCTCCGGCGAACGGCGGCGACGGCGGCGTTGACGCAGGGCGGCGGCGGCGCGGTGACGCATGGTGGCGGTGGCGGCACTAGGGCGCGGGGTTGGGCGGCGTTGGGCGCGGCGGCGATGCACAAGGGCGGCGGCGCGGGTGAGAGGCGCGGGGTGAGGCGCGGCTTGGGTGGTGCGGCGGCGCGGCGTGGGTGTGGCGGCGCGGCGTGGGGCGGCGGAGAGGAGAGGAGAGGTGTTGGTTTGATGTGTTTAGAGGGGGGGTGCTTGGGTATTTATATTGGGGAGGGGAGGGTTTTGCTTGGGGTAGGGGACAAGAAATAGACTAGGATTAGGAAACAAAAGGAAAAGATCTAGAAATAGATACGGAATAAACGAACATAGGACAAGAGTCCTACTAAGACTAGGAAAGAAAGAAGCGGCGGCTCCCTGGTGCACGCGCGCTATGGCCTCTTGGCCGGCCGGCGGCTAGTGGCTTGGGCCTTTGGCCCAAGGCGCTGCAGATTTTTTTTTAAACGGTCTCGCGCGCAGAAAAATAAATAAAAGAAAATCTAAACGAACTCCAAAATTTAATAAAGTAAATTTTCCCCGACTCCTAAAAATGAGCCGAACAAAATGAACTTTTCTCCGGACCTAAAATAAAATTTTCAAAAACGCGCATTTTCCCTATCCGAATAAAATGCAAATAAAACTCCGGCAAACAAAATTTGATCTATTTATTAAATCTTCATTTTCCTAAATTTGGGAAAGTCATATTATTCCCTCTCTTATATTTTTGATAACGGAAAATAATTGAAGATGAAATAAATAAATCAAATGATCCTCTTTTCAATTCGAGAAAACTCTCAAATATGAAAATAACGAAATCTCCAACTCTCTCCAAGGGTCCTTGAGTTGCGTGAAATTTCTAGGATCGACCAAAATGCAAGAAAATAAAATATGCATGTTGATCTATTCCAAATTGAAAATAAATTCAAAGGGGCTTTGAATTTAATTCTTTGAAACTCCCAACTCATATTTCATATAATTTGAAGAAGTCATTTTATCTTCTCTCGTGAAAATCATTGAGTCGCATAAAGTTTCAGAATTGGGATATTTCCAAATGAAATTCAATTATTTTTCAAACACCCTTTTCATTTTTAAATGGAAGAAGTCATGTCATCTTCTCTCTAGGGTTTTGTGTTTGAAAAGCATTTGAATTCATGGAGATCAGAAAACCAATATGAAAGTTTGGGAAAGTCCTTTTATTCCCTCTCATTTAACTTTCAAAAAGTTTCGAATTCACTCACTTTCAGTCAATCAATCAAGCAATCAATCAAATCTATCTATTTGTTTATAACATTCCAAAATTTAGAATTTTGGGATGTTACAAACTACCACCCTTAAAATGAATCTCGTCCTCGAGATTCGGAGAGGCTAGAAAGAATAGGTTAGGGTTTGGGGTCTTCTCAAAGTCCATCGATCATCTCCGAGGTCTCGGGTGCTACCACCCTTAGAAACATTGTTACGGTTCCATCAAAACTCATATACTCCATCCTTATCGTTGACAGTGTCAGTCTTCTCAGATATTAAGGATAATCCCTTCTCTGGCTCTTCCGGTAGTGGCATAACCTTTTCCTCAATTCCTTTGTCCTTTCATCTTGGTAAGGTTATCCCGAAACTGGGTCTTCATAGCTGACGGGTCTGATGCCAATGCTAAACAACTATCGATATCTCGGGGTGGTCAACAATTTATGGTTTCTCCTGCAGGAAATGAATCTGGGTTGAACCTCACCGTATAACCTACGGTTGGCAACAACTGCCGTGTACAAGGGAAAAAAATACCTATACCTTTCTAAGGTTCAAACAAGGTTTTGATCGTCGTCTCTCCACTATAGGTAAGTCACTCAGATTTACCATCCCATATAGCAAAGCGAATAATAAGAGTAAGTCGGTATGGTGATCAATCCATCCCGCACCCAAATCATTACCATGTATACAGTTTAGCGAATCTCGCATACTAACACTCGGTCAACCTCACAAGCATTGCAGAATTTCTCTTGTCGATGAACCAAGTTCGGAAAATCCATAGATTCTGCAAGCCAAACAACCATCTATCGTTCCTTCACTACTTCCAGGTTTTGCGTAAACTCCTATAGAATCGTCGGTTGATACAAGTCGTAACTTCTTCCAGGGTTTTTCCTTCAGCAAGAGTGTGCTTGCTTCTTGGCAGGTCCTGGGGCCTGTGGGTTATGGCCCATCTCATCACTTGCAAATCTTGAACTCATCATCTGGGCAACTGATCATTATCCCAACATCCAACTTCCTGGCATACTTAAAATCCATGTACTGTCTCTTTTCCTTATATTTGCACCAGACGATGACATGATTACTCAGACTCTTCATGGAATTTCCATTGATCCATATTTCCAACATCATACCTCCTTTATATCCAATAACACTTCATCTCTTCATCCTCGTGGGATTTTCCCACATACCAAGATAAAAACTTATACTTATGAAGTCCATATTCACTTCGTGGAACATCATTATCCTTTCTGCGGTCAAGCGTCCTTACAAGGGAATATTGGCCATCTCTGCATGGCACTTCTTCAACCGGGAACCGTGAAACACGTCTTGAACTCCTGACAGTCCTCCGGGTGACTCTAACTTGTTGGCCACTTCTCCATACGCTCCAAAACTCGGTATGGTCCTACAAACCTCGGGGCTAACTGTCCCTTAACTCCAATCCGTTTAACTCCTCGCAGAGGGAACACATGAAGACATGCTCTGTCTCCAATTTCATAGACTACCTCCTTGCGTTTTTAAGTCTGCATAACTCTTCTACCTGGACTGAGCTACCTTCAGTCTATCTCGAATCAACTTAACATTCTCTTCTGACTCCTTGATCACATTTGGTCCAAACAACTGACGGTCTCCAACTTCATCCCACATACTCTTGGGGCATCACACATATCGAGACAAAACTCGTATTTCATTTTGCCCAAAATCCATGCAGTGGAGTATCTTTATCCTTTCTGGGGTCAAAGGTTCTTACAGGGTACTACCACCCTTAAAATACACAAATCTTCCATAGACCATATTTCTCTTATCCTCAAAAATGGTCAAAATCCTCCTTCATAGAGTAGCAACTCATAAAATCCATATCAGTACCAACGAGGCTAACTTTGTTAATTCTCAAATCATTACAATCTCCTGTTTTTCCATTACATGCCTCAATTCAATACCTCTATATAAAAGAAAATGTTCTCACTACCACTACTATATTACTTCTGTTAAAAACTCAACTATTTATCACAAGTCTCCTTCTCCTTCGGACAACCTCTGGCAAAGTGCCCTGCTCCATTACAACGGAAACACATTACTTCTGACAGGTTTCGAGGTTTCCTCATGATCACATAGCCTCCTTGGGTCCTTTTCTTCCCTCTTGGGCAATCATTGAAGTAGTGCCCTGAATTTTTGCACCTGAAACATGTGATATGACTCAGGTCTTTCTTTGTGGAAATTGGGTTGTTCCTCGAATCCAACCTACTTCTCTTCCTGGACCTTTCCATTCCAATCATGGCTTCTATTTCCCGTGGGTCATATTCTACTTCCTCTGTCGGGAATTCTACTAGATGCC
>NC_041387.1:239266393-239267456 GCF_002162155.2 Triticum dicoccoides | reverse complement strand
GATAACATCATGGATAGCCGTGTTTTTTTTTATTTTGCTCTTGTCATTTCCATGAGTTAATAACTCCTGCCTTAGGGTTCTCTTGACAAAACTTTGAGTTACTAACTCTCCATGCTCCGGTCTTTCTCCGATACACCTTGATCTCGGTATTGATAACTTCCATAGTCTGCCAGGTTCCATAAAGGTAGCCTTCCTGGGTCATACAAATTTGGGAATTCTTCAGAGCCTTCAAATTCTCCAAGTCTTCGGAGTCTTCAACAGTTGTAGTTTCCATTTACACGGTAAAATCCTCTTCATTCCAAATGGTCTTAGTTGTCCGATATCTTGTCTCCTTGGAGTGGTCTCATCAGTCAAATCTTCGAGTGGTCAAAAGGGAAAAGGGTATGCTCTCACTAAAGGAAATTTTTGAATAAGCTCAGAAGAGAAGAGAGGTAAAAGATCTTTTTAAAAGGGAAAGTTGTAGAGAAAAATCTTTGCTATGGGCTTGCCAATTTCTAGGGTCACGTCCTACAGTCAACATGTGCTCTGATACCATCTTGTAGCGACCCGACCCGAATGGATCAAGTCTCTGTGCTTTCGTGTCATCACTGGATCGGTATGCTGACACACACAGTACTCGAAGGATTTATAACAGAGGTAAATCACATGTATAAAGTAACGTAAATACTATTACCTCAATCCAAAATATAGCGGAAGCAACAAGGTTGTGGATTCCCATCAACACCAACGGCAAAGTTGAGTATAGGAAATCGTAACCCTAACGTACCACTTACTCGTCGTCTGAAAAGTCTGCAACATGAAAAGTTGCAGCCCGAAAACGGGTCAGCACATGGAATATGCTGGCAATGTAACACATAGAGAGTAATGAAAGAATAGGCTATACTACATGCATATATGGCTGGTGGAAAGCTCTATGATTACAGTTTTTGCGAAAAGCCAATTTTTCCCTACTTCAAAGGAATAAAATTTATTTAACTATCATGGTGGTTGTTAAACATTGAGAATGGTTGACAGCATCCTCAATCCCAATTAAAAGTACTCATTAAACCCAAACAAATTATAA
>NC_041387.1:239161027-239264825 GCF_002162155.2 Triticum dicoccoides | reverse complement strand
GGTGAGGGGTGGCGCGGTGGTGAGGCGGAGGAGAGGAGAGGTGTTGGTTTGATGTGTTTAGAGGGGGGGGTGCTTGGGTATTTATATTGGGGAGGGGAGGGTTTTGCTTGGGGTAGGGGACAAGAAATAGACTAGGATTAGGAAACAAAAGGAAAAGATCTAGAAATAGATACGGAATAAACGAACATAGGACAAGAGTCCTACTAAGACTAGGAAAGAAAGAAGCGGCGGCTCCCTGGTGCACGCGCGCTATGGCCTCTTGGCCGGCCGGCGGCTAGTGGCTTGGGCCTTTGGCCCAAGGCGCTGCGGATTTTTTTTTTTTAAACGGTCTCGCGCGCAGAAAAATAAATAAAAGAAAATCTAAACGAACTCCAAAATTTAATAAAGTAAATTTTCCCCGACTCCTAAAAATGAGCCGAACAAAATGAACTTTTCTCCGGACCTAAAATAAAATTTTCAAAAACGCGCATTTTCCCTATCCGAATAAAATGCAAATAAAACTCCGGCAAACAAAATTTGATCTATTTATTAAATCTTCATTTTCCTGAATTTGGGAAAGTCATATTATTCCCTCTCTTATATTTTTGATAACGGAAAATAATTGAAGATGAAATAAATAAATCAAATGATCCTCTTTTCAATTCGAGAAAACTCTCAAATATGAAAATAACGAAATCTCCAACTCTCTCCAAGGGTCCTTGAGTTGCGTGAAATTTCTAGGATCGACCAAAATGCAAGAAAATAAAATATGCATGATGATCTATTCCAAATTGAAAATAAATTCAAAGGGGCTTTGAATTTAATTCTTTGAAACTCCCAACTCATATTTCATATAATTTGAAGAAGTAATTTTATCTTCTCTCGTGAAAATCATTGAGTCGCATAAAGTTTCAGAATTGGGATATTTCCAAATGAAATTCAATTATTTTTCAAACACCCTTTTCATTTTTAAATGGAAGAAGTCATGTCATCTTCTCTCTAGGGTTTTGTGTTTGAAAAGCATTTGAATTCATGGAGATCAGAAAACCAATATGAAAGTTTGGGAAAGTCCTTTTATTCCCTCTCATTTAACTTTCAAAAAGTTTCGAATTCACTCACTTTCAGTCAATCAATCAAGCAATCAATCAAATCTATCTATTTGTTTATAACATTCCAAAATTTAGAATTTTGGGATGTTACAAATCCTCTTTTATTTCAACCTAATCTAAGTAATTAGAAAGGGTCTCCCCACATGTCAATTACCCAAGGGAGTCAAACCCCAAGTCAAACAAGTCAAACCGGTCGATGTTAAGCCGCCGGCGACGTCCAAGGACGGCGGCGATGCTCGGTTTTTGCTCTTCGGCGACCAAATGGATGGTGGAGGGCGTCTACGCGACAAGCAGGCAGCTACTTCTTGAGCTTGCGTTGGTTTTTCACTTGAAGAGGAAAGGGTGATGCAGCAAAGTAGAGATAAGTATTTCCTCAGCTTGAGAACCAAGTTATCAATCCAGTAGGAGACAACACACAAATCACTGAATACCTGCACAAACAATCAAACAAACTTGCACCCAATGCGACAAAGGGGTTGTCAATCCCTTCACGGTTACTTGCAAAAGTGAGATCTGATAGAGATAGATAAACGATAGATTAAATATTTTTGGTATTTTTGGTTTATAGATCAGAAAGTAAAAAGATTGCAAGAATAGTAGATCGGAAACTAAGATTGTAGATCGGAAACTTATATGATGGAAAATAGACCTGGGGGCCATAGGTTTCACTAGAGGCTTCTCTCAAGATAGAAAATAATATGGTGGGTGAGCCAAATTACTGCCTAGCAATTGACTGAAAAGCGCAAAGTTATCACGATATATAAGGCAATGATCATGAATATAGGCATCATGTTTGTGTCAAGTAGACCGACTCCTACCTGCATCTACTACTATTACTCCACACATCGACCGGTATCCAGCATGCATCTAGAGTATTAAGTTCATAAAGAACGGAGTAACGCATTAGGTAAGATGACATGATGTAGAGGAATTAACTCAAGCAATATGATGAAAACCCCATCTTTTTATCCTCGATGGCAACAATACAATACGTGCCTTGCTGCCCCTAGTGTCATTGGGAAAGGACACCGCAAGATTGAACCCAAAGCTAAGCACTTCTCCCATTGCAAGAAAAACCAATCTAGTTGGCCAAACCAAACTGATATTTCAAAGAGACTTACAAAGATATCAAATCATGCATATAAGAATTCAGAGAAGATTCAAATAATATTCATAGATAAGCTGATCATAAATCCACAATTCATCGGATATCGGCAAACATAGTGCAAAAAGTATTACATCGAATAGATCTCCAACAAAAACAAGGAGAACATGGTATTGAGAATCAAAGAGAGAGAGAAGAAGCCATCTAGCAACTATCTATGGACCCGTAGGTTTGTGGTAAACTACTCACGCTTCATCGGAAGGGCAATGGTGTTGATGTAGAAGCTCTCCGTGATCGGATCCCCCTCCGGCAGGACACCGAAAAAGGACCCTAGATGGGATCTCATGGGTAAAGATTGCGACAGCGGAAAAGTGTTTTCATGGATGCCTCTATTGGTTTGATGATATATAGGAATATATAGGCAAAAGAATTAGGTCAAGAGGTGCACGAGGGGCACACATGCGTGGGGGCGCGCCCTACCCCCCATGGGCGTGCCCTCCGTCCTTGTAGCCGCCCTATGGCTCCTCCGACTTCATCTCCAGGTCTCCTGGTTGTCTTCTGGTCCAAGAAAAATCATCGGGAAGGTTTTATTCCGTCTAGACTCCGTTTGATATTCCTTTTCTGCGAAATTCAAAAACAGGGAAAAACCGGGAACTAGCACTAGGCTCTAGGTTAGTAGTTTAGTCCCAAAAATAATATAAAATAGCATACTAATGCATATGAAACATCCAAAACAAATAATATCATAGCATGGAACAATCAAAAATTATAGATACGTTGGTGACGTGTCAAGCATCCCCAAGCTTAATTCCTTCTTGTCCTCTTGTAGGTAAATGATAAAAATAGTATTTTTGATGTGGAATGCTACCTAACATATTTATCCATGTAATTTTCTTTATTGTGGCATGAATGTTCAGATCCATAAGATTCAAAACAAAAGTTTAATATTGACATAAAAACAATAATACTTCAAGCATACTAACAAGGCAATTATGCCTTCTCAAAATAACATGGCTAAAGAAGGCTTATCCCTACAAAATCATATAGTTGGCTATGCTCCACCTTCATCACAGAAAATATTCAAATCATGCACAACCCCGGTTTAAGCCAACAAATTGTTTCATACTTTAGTATTCTCCAACTTTTTCAACTTTCACGCAATACATGAGCGTGAGCCACGGACATAGCACTATAGGTGGAATAGAATATGGTAGTTGTGGAGAAGACAAAAAGAGGGAGATAGTCTCACGTCAACTAGGCGTATCAACGGGCTATGGATATGTCCATCAATAGATATTAGTGTGAGTGAGTAGGGATTGCCATGTAACAGATGCACTAGACCTATAAGTTTGTGAAAGCTCAAAAAGAAAAACTAAGTGGGTGTGCATCCAACTTGCTTGCTCATGAAGACCTAGGGCGATTTGAGGAAGCCCATCGTTGGAATATACAAGACAAGTTCTATAATGAAAAAATCCCAATAATATATTAAAAGTGACAAAATAGGAGACTCTCTATCATGAAGATCATGGTGCTACTTTGAAGCACAAGTGTGGAAAAAGGATAGTAACATTGCCCCTTATCTCTTTTTCTCTCATTTTTTTATCTTTTTTTCTTTGGCTTCTTTGGCCTCTCTTTTTTATTTGGCTTCTTTGGCCTCTCTTTTTTAATTTCCTCACATGGGACAATGCTCTAATAATTATGATCATCACACTTCTATTTACTTACAACTCAGAAATTACAACTCGATAATTAGAACTAAAATATGACTCTATGTGAAAGCCTCCAGCGGTGAATCAAGAGTGACATGTATAAAAGAATTATGAAAGGTGGCTTTGCCACAAATTCGATGTCAACTAAATGATCATGCAAAGCTATATGAGAATGACGAAACATGTCATAGTAGAAAGAACGACGAAAAGTCGCATGGCAATATATCTTGGAATGGATATGGAAATGCCATAATAGGTAGGTATGGTGCCTGTTTTGAGGAAGGTATATGTTGTGTGTATGGTACCGGCAAAAGTTGCGCGACAGAAGAGAGCTAGCAATGGTGGAAGGGTGAGAGTGCGTATAATCCATGGACTCAAAATTAGCCATGA
Organism: Triticum dicoccoides; assembly: GCF_002162155.2. Lineage (NCBI taxonomy): Eukaryota > Viridiplantae > Streptophyta > Magnoliopsida > Poales > Poaceae > Triticum > Triticum dicoccoides. Next base: position 239,260,533 of record NC_041387.1, on the reverse strand, counting down.
AGAACTCACATACTTATTGCAAAAATCTATTAGTCATCGAAACCAAGTAATAAGCGCATGCTCCTAGAGGAAGGGTTGGTAGGAGTTAACCATCGCGCGATCCCGACCTCCACACAAAGTATGACAACTGAAAAATACCTCATGCTCCAACTTTGTTACATAACAGTTCACAATATGTGCGTGCTACGGGAATCACAGACCTCAACACAAGTATTTCTCAAATTCACAATTACTCACTAATATGACTCTAATATCATCATCTTCACATCTCAAAAAAATCATAAGGAATCAAACTTCTCATAGTATTCAATGCACTTTATGAAAGTTTTTATTATATCCCTCTTGGATGCCTATCATATTAGGACTAAATTTATAATCAAAGAAAATTACCATGCTGTTTAGAGACTCTTAAAATAATATAAGTGAAGCATGAGAGTTCATCAATTTCTATAAAATAAAACCACGGTCGTGCTCTAATAAGATATAAGTGAAGCACTTGAGCAATATTGCCTAGCTCAAAAGATATAAGTGAAGCACATAGAGTATTCTAATAAATCACGATTCATGCGTGTTTCTCTAAAAGGGTGTGTACAACAAGGATGAATGTGGCAAACTAAAAAGCAAATACTCAAATCATACAAGACGCTCCAAGCAAAAAACATATCATGTGGTGAACAAAAGTATAGCCTCAAGTAAAGTTACCGATAGACAAAGATGAAAGAGGGGATGCCTTCCAGGGCATCCCCAAGCTTAGGATCTTGGTTGTCCTTGAATATTACCTTGGGGTGCCTTGGGCATCCCCAAGATTAGGCTCTTGCCACTCCTTATTCCATAGTCCATCAAATTCTTACCCAAGACATGAAAACTTCACAACACAAAACTCAACAGAAAATCTCATAAGCTCCGTTAGTATAAGAAAATAAATCTCCACTTTATGTTACTGTTGTGAACTCATCATTTATTTATATTGGTAATATCTACTTTATTCCAACTTTTCCATGGTTCATACCCCCCGATACTACCCATAGATTCATCAAAATAAGCAAAGAACACATAGGAAACAGAATCTGTCAAAAACAGAACAGTGTGTAGCAATCTATGACTCTCGAATACTTCGCTAATTCGACAATTCTGAAAAATTAGGAAAACCTGGGCAATTTATGTACCAATCCAGAGAAAAAAGAATCAAATCAAAAGAACGATTCAATAAAATTCAGGAAATTATTTACTAGGAGCAAAATTTTCTATTTTTCAGCAGGATCAAAACAACTATCACCGTAAGCTATCCCAAAGGTCTTAATTGGCACAAACACTAAATAAAACACAAAACCACATCTAACCAGAGGCTAGAAGAATTATTCAAAGATAAACATGAACAAAAGGTAAAAAACAAAAATAAACCTAGGTTGACTCCTAACAAGCGCTATTGTTTAACGCCCTTTGCTAGGCATAAAACACAAATAGATCTAAGTATTGTCATCTTTGGTATGCAATTCTCTTCTCATCAAATCCTCCAAAACTCGTCTTAACGAATGTATCCTTTCCTTTATTTCCCTTCTAGTAGATGAACTCAAATCATGAAAAGGACTTTGATTAGTTTTTTCTGACTATATACTGGAAGGCAACAACCTCACAATTCTTTACTGGTAAAGAACTAGAGAAGTTACAAAGTTACAAAATTACAAGTAAGAGCAGAAAGGAAAATACTTACAAAGAGACCTAAGGTAGGGCAACTATCCAGGAGATTAAGCTATCTCTATGTTTACATTTAATTCTATGAGCTAAAAGATAAATGTCGTGGATAAAATTTCTCCTCCAAGATCTAATGGAAGACAGATCATTTCTGAAGATCTTCACATTCCTTTGTGTCCAAATATTGCAAGTGGTAGTGAAGACAACTTCTATGAAAAAAGGAAGACCAAAATCCCTCCTAGCTGTTAAAGCCATCTCATATGTAGTCTGGTTTGGTTGATCAATCCAAGAAATCCCAAGATAATTTCAAACCCTTTGATTGAAATTGCAAGCAAAGAAGAGATGGAAATGGTCCTCATGGCAAGCACAGAGGCACAGAACGTAGGTGTCATCCTGTATGTTCTAGTGTTGGCGCTGCATCATATCTCTAGTATTCAAACGGTCCATCAAGAGGAGCCAACCAAATACCTTGAACTTGAGCGTGCATGAACATTTTCAGACCCACTTTAAAATGGGATCAACCACAAGATGGGAGAAGCAAGACACATAGTAGATCCTTGACTTAAACTCTCCAGATTTCGATGGCCATTTCCAAATATCAAGGTTGATCGGCAGCAACAAAGCTTGGAGCTAGGTGAATTCCAGGTAAGCCTCCGAGGACAGAGGCAGATGGAAGTGATCAAAAACATTAGGCAGCCCCATAAAATCCTTAACTGTAATCATATCATCAATCACAATTGAATGAAGCCATGGGAACCGATCATGCATAAGGACAACATCATTTCCCAGCTGCCAGCGATCAAGCCAGAAGACTACCGTGTTGCTTGCATGAACTTGTGGAATAGATAGTTTGCAGAAATTTTCATATAAACGCATGACATCACGCCACCAAAAGGAGCCATAGCTTTGAGTGACTTGCGGTGGAGAGGAGGCATAATAAGTGTCCCATATTAACATGACCCAAGGCACATCAACCTTGTTAAAGAACTTGAAGAGGATCTTGAGCAACAAGGCCTCGTTTTGAATACCCAAATTAAGAACACCCAGACCACCCAAATTCTTAGGCCGACAAACTAGATGCCAAGAAGCCAATGATTGGCGTGGGGTATCCATGTTCCCTCTCCATAGACATTGGCGCATGATTCTCTCGATCTGCTGCAATATTCCCTTGGGAAGAGAGAGCGTACAGAAGAAGTAAATTGGCATGGAACACAATACCGACTGAAGTAGGTGTAGATGGCTCCCTTGATTTAGAAGGAATGAAGATGCAGATAAACTTCGTTCAATGCGATCAACCGGAGGCATTAGATCATAGACCGTAGGTCTTGAAGTTCCCATGGGTAACCCTAGATATGTGAACGGCATGGAGCCAACATCACACCTGAGCAACCTGACAATCCTAGAGCCCTCCTCATCACTCATGTTGATTGGAATAAGGGAGGATTTACTGAAGTTGACTCTCAATCTTGTTGAAGCCGCAAAAGTGTCAAGCATCTCCTTGGAGGCAACGAGCTAGTCGTTGATCGCAGGCAGGACAATGAGGGTATCATCCACGTATTGGACAATCAGGTAATCATTGGAGCTAGTTGGGATTGGTAGAGTAAGAATGTTCCTGGAGCACATCTCATTGACCACCGACTAGAGCAAATAAACTAATATCACAAACAATAACGAATCCCCTTTACGAACACCCATTCTGCAAACAAAGTGATTGCCCGGAACGCCATCTAAAAACATTGAAGAAGAGCCCGTAGACAAGATGTTATTAATATAGCCAGTCCAACGATTATCAAAACCTTTTCATTGCAGGATTCTAAGAATAACTTCATGCTCAATAGTATCGAAGGCCTTCATAAAGTCTAGCTTGAGGAGAATGATGGGTCTCTTTGAAGCTTTACATTGATGAATGTACTCGAAACACCAAGCCAGACAGTCTTGGATGGAGTGACAATGAAGAATACCATATTGATTACGGTGTATACATCGCAAAATCACTTTCTGAAGGCGATTAGCCAGAAGTTTAATTAAAAATTTCAAGCAAGTGTTGGTCAATGACATGGACCAAAAATCACCAACAACCCCAGGGCTTAACTTCTTGGGAATGAGAAGGATGTAGTAAGGCATTCCAAATTGCATCTCCCCTCATAAAACTCCTTGACAAGTTGCATAAAATTCTCCTTGAGAATAGGCCAACGCTTCTTTAAGAATAGTCCAGTAAAGCCATCGGGACCTGGTGCACGGTTAGTTGGCATGTTCTTAATTACAGAATCCACCTCAGAGTCCATGAACGGCTGGGATAAATTCTCTAGACCATCAACTCTCTCAATTAATGAGTCCAAGTCAAATCCCATTTGAATTCCTTTAGATTGACCCATACGCTGATTGAAATCAGTCCAAAACATTCCAGCCAACTGCTGATGATCAAAGACCACATCACCTGCCAAATTCTTGACCGAGGAAATAGTATTCCTCCTGAACCTTTCAGCGGCCATGGCGTGAAAAAATTTGGAATTTTCCCCACCAACTTTAATATTTCTGATTGTAAAACATTGCTTCCAATACACAAACTGCCAGTGAAGAATATCCTCAAGATGCAAATTTACAATTCGCCTAAAATTTCATTCGCCTTAAGAAGAGAATGACTTTTATTAGTTATTTTGACATTCATGAACCGTAATTAGGATCATCAACATAAATATCATCATAAAGAACATGAATCTCGTTTCTAACGGGTTCCTTCATCATTTTATTCAACCAATCTCTATTGAATCCTACATGAATACCCCTAGTAATGCAATCAAATTCCTCATAGGCCTCAAGGTACAAAGATTGATATATTTCTGCATAGGGAACTCTCCTCCTAAGGTTTTCACTATAAGATTAATAATCCCTACATTCCAAACTATGCATAGTTTCTTTGTCATGGAGGATATCCTCAAATGGAGGGTGTTCAACATCCTTTTTATAGTAAGAAAAAATATCCCTAGTTTCTTGTAGTATAAAATCAAATTCACGCATAAGAATGATAGTTGCAATCTTTTTAGCTATAGGATGATTAATGTTGGGAACTTCATAAAACACTTTTTGCAAAGCGGGGTGAAGGTGCACAAATTTTCTTTCTAGTTTCTCAACAAGCATAACAATGGCATCCGCATAACAATTTGTATCAAGAAGAATAGATCTTTTATTGATAGGCATAGATCCCGTACAATCAAAGAACTCTCAAATAACACTTTTTCCAATAATATTACCATCACACCACACGAAAAGTTTTTGCTTTGTAATTAGGATGATTTGCCGTTTCATTATCCAAAGAACAAGATTCAAATTTTTCCTTAAGATTTTCAATGATAACCTCCCCAGATCCAGACATGATGGTAACAAACCAATCCAGCAAACGAGCACACAAAAAGGAAGCAAAAAAGACGAACGAAAGAGGGGCGAAGAAAAGGCAAATATTTTTAAAAATCATTTTAGAAATGGAGGAGAGGAAAACAAGAGGCGAATGGCAAATAATGTAATGCAAGAGATGAGAGTTTATGATGGGTACTTGGTAAGTCTTGACTTGGCGTAGATCTCCCTGGCAATGGCGCCATAAATTCTTCCTACTACTTCATCAGCTTGCGTTGGTTTTTCCCTTGAAGAGGAAAGGGTGATGCAGCAAAGTAGAGATAGGTATTTCCCTCAGCTTGAGAACCAAAGTATCAATCCAGTATGAGACAACGCACAAATCTCTGAATACCTGCACAAACAATCAAACAAACTTGCACCCAACGTGATAAAGGGGTTGTCAATCCCTTCACGGTTACTTGCAAAAGTGAGATCTGATAGAGATAGATAAACGATAAAGTAAATATTTTTGGTATTTTTGATTTATTGATCGGAAAGTAAAAGATTGCAAGAATAGTAGATCAGAAACTAAAATTGTAGATCGGAAACTTATATGATAAAAAATAGACCCGGGGGCCATAGGTTTCACTAGAGGCTTCACTCAAGATAGAAAATAATACGGTGGGTGAACAAATTACTGCCGAGCAATTGATAGAAAAGCGCAAAGTTATGACGATATCTAAGGCAATGATCATGAATATAGGCATCATGTCCGTGTCAAGTAGACCGACTCCTACCTGCATCTACTACTATTGCTCCGCACATTGAGCGCTATCCAGCATGCATCTAGAGTATTAAGTTAATGAAGAAGGGAGTAACGCATTAGGTAAGATGACATGATGTAGAGGAATTAACTCAAGCAATATGATGAAAACCCTATCTTTTTATCCTCAACTACAACAATACAATATATGCCTTCTTGCCCCTAATGTCACTGGGAAAGGACACCGCAAGATTGGACCCAAACCTAAGCACTTATCCCATTGCAAGAAAAACCAATCTAGTTGGCCAAACCAAACCGATAGTTCGAAGGGACTTACAAAGATATCAAATCATGCATATAAGAATTCATAGAAGATTCAAATAATATTCGTATATAAGCTGATCGTAAATCCACTATTCATCAGATCTCGGCAAAGAAACCACAAAAAGTATTACATCGAATGGATCTCCAAGAACAACGAGGAGAACATGGTATTGAGAATCAAAGAGAGAGAAGAAGCCATCTAGCTACTAGCTATGTACCCGTAGGTCTGTGGTAAACTACTCACGCTTCATTGGAAGGGCAATGCTATTGATGTACAAGCCCTCCATGATCAAATCGCCCTCCAGCAGGACACCGGAAAAGGCCCCTAGATGGGAACTCACCGGTACAGAAGGTTGAGGCGGCGGAAAAGTGTTTTTGTGGATGCCTCTATTGGTTTGAGGATATATGGGAATATACAGGAGAAAGAATTAGGTTAGGAGGTGCACGAGGGGACCACAATGTTGGGGATGCACCCTACCCCCTGGGCGCGCCCTCCGTCCTTATGGATGCCTCGTGGCTCCTCCGACTTCATCTCCAAGTCTCCTGGTTGTCTTCTGGTCCAAGAAAAATCATCGCGAAGGTTTTATTCCATTTGGACTCCGTTTGGTATTCCTTCATCTCCAAGTCTCCTGGTTGTCTTCTGGTCCAAGAAAAATTATCACGAAGGTTTTATTCCATTTGGTATTCCTTTTTTGCGAAACTCAAAAATAGGGAAAACACAGGAGCTAGCACTAGGATCTAGGTTAATAGGTTAGTCCCAAAAATAAAATAAAATAGCATATTAATGCATATAAAACATCCAGAACAAATAATATAATATCATGGAACAATCAAAAACTATAGATACATTGAAGACGTATCAGAGGCTCGTCCGCGTCGGGTGGTGCACGCAGCTGCAGCTCCAGTGGACTAAGTCAATGGCAGCAGCAACTTGTGAGGCGGCCGGAGCTACGGGAATGGCGGGTTCGGTGCTACGGATCTCGGGAGGGGTAGCGGTTGGTGGCTGCGGGCTCGTGGAGGGACGTTGAGCATGTTGGTGTGCTCGCCCACAAGCTATGGCATCTGAAACAACGACGGCGACATGGCCGGCGGCGAGGAGCGCTCGGGTGCTATTGAGGATGTAACTACTGAGTGTAAACCACCTAGGAGGGGCCGGTTCACGCTCAACTATACTGAAGCCCTTGAAGTAAAGAAGATGGCGCTTTACTGATAAAGCTTAGAGGCCCGAAACCCAGAGGCGGATTAGGGCCCATGATGGTGAACCGTCATAGTTGTATAACTTGTGTTGTAAGATAGCGAAAGGGAGAGACCGAGCCGAACACTTGTATGAGTCGGCCTCGGGACTTTGTAAACCAGCCGGGCGTCAACCTGTGTATATAAAGGGACGACCCGGCGGCGGTTCGGGGACAACAGACAACAACTCGAGATCCAGGCAAAGCGTATTTGCTCCCTGGTCATCGAAACCCCAATAATTCCATCACAACTAGACGTAGGCTTTTACCTTCATCGAAGGTGCCGAACTAGTATAAAACTCTCGTGTCCCTTGTCTGGTTTAACCCCTTCAGGCTAATCTCGTTGCGATGGCTCCACGACTAAGTCCTTCCGCTAGGACATCTGACATGATATTTCCACAACAGTTGGCGCCCACTGTGGGGATATCTCACGATGGTTTCGAGTTATTGACGGGCAACTTTGAAGGACTCAAAGGGTACGCGGTTGGCCGGATGACCAAGAGTCGTCGCGGCAAGCTTTACATCGACGACGCATGCTGGGGCCCCGAGGCCGGCTCAATTGAGTACAGGTACCGGGTCCCCTTTGGCGGAATTCACGTTTTCATCGGCAAGATCGGCGAACCGGGCCCTAAGCCGGACATCTCCACCGACCTCGTCGAGACAGCTCAGCGTGCAAGTCCTGCCCGGGTTCAGCCTGCCATGAAGCGTGCGTTCGTAGGATTCATCCATGGAGCGGAATCTGAACCAGTGTCCGATGGAGACAGTCGTCTACTCAGATGGTGAATCGTCCACTAGTGAAACTGAGTCGCTATATCAACTACACGATGGCTGGTTTGAGGGATACTCTAATGGAGACAGTATTCCGGGTCCCCTTGAACCGCTAAACTGGGTTGCGATCTTCATGGATGGTACACAGCCCACCATGCAATCTTCATCTACAGCAGCAGGAGGCCCGGCGCGCCGACGGCTCAAGTTCTGGCCGGTTTACTGGATGACTTGACGGCATTGTTGACTATAGCAGTGACTCCGAAGACTCAAGATCAGCATAATACGGATGTTACAAGCTAAAGGATCAGATAGCTTAGGCCAAGGCGGATTTGACGGCTGAGGAGGCCAGGATGGATGAAGAGCGGGTCGCTTTAGATGCCCAATCACAACAGATCCAGGCGCAGAATTACCGGCTTATGTTGGATAAGAACGCATCAAACAACGTCATGAGAAGGAAGTACTGGTCTCGATTGCCACAAATTACGAGGGTCTGAATCTCTTCAGTATACCAGGAGCTGGGCCTAGCAATCCGGCAGGAGTAAACTGGACCGAGACACCTGGGGCGGCGCTGGATCAGCCACGGACGATGGACCCGCCTCGACGGACGGACAACCCTCCGCAGTATGTCGCAACACCACCGGGTCACTTTTCCAGTCCTTTGGATAACATGATTGAAGCAGCATCACGCTTGGCGGCTATTCCTATGGAGGGTGATTCCTTAACAACGATTGAGACTCGACGAGCCAGGGATCTTCTACAAACCGTCGTTGTTCAGCAACAGGCTTATTCCTACAGCCGAGACAAAATACATTCAACCCCTCGTCCAAGAAAGAGTTATAGCAGGCACATGGATGAACCGGCCGTATCAAGCAGTGCATGGCGTCGTGATGCCCTCGAGGGCCTAATCCGGCGAACGGCGGTTTGAATGCTAACGATGTGGTGGATAATGGCAGAGCATGAAGGGAGGCCGCATTAGCGGCACAACACGTGGGACGTCATCAACCCGCCCCGGTTCAGCCAGCGGTGTCAGTTGAGCGAGGGACAGGGCTTGCCTTCAGCTCTTGGGGAGTGCCGTGTCTCATCCCGGCTCTCCGTAATGTGCGGTTGCCCAAGGATTTCAAGGGGCCACGCAAGGTGCCTAATTATACCGCTGATCAGCCCCCCGAGGCGTGGGTTGAGAGTTATGAGATGGCAATGGAGATGCTAGATGTGGATGAAGCGGCGTGTGCAAAGTACTTCACGATGATGCTAGAAGGAACAACTCGCACCTAGTTGAAGATCCTGCCTGCCAACTCGATCAATTCATGGGATGAGTTGAAGGCCAAATTCATAGCAAACTTCAAAGATACATGCAAACAGCCTATGTCCATTGTAGATCTGGCGGTTTGTGTCCAAGGAGAGAATGAATCAATAACCCATTGGGTGCGCTGGGTTTCAGAAATTTTGCACTCGTCAAGCCGCATCAATCCGGATACAGCAATTGTGACGTTGGAGGGCAATTGCCGGTTTAAGTCACTTAAAATGAAGTTGGGACGGCTCAAGCGTCACTTCAATGATATGGGAACACTCATGGCGAATCTGGTTAAATATGCTGATTCTGATAATACCAAGGACCCTGATTCTGATGAAGAGAAACAGGAGAAGGGAAAGAAGAATGCCGGTTCAAAGGGACAGCATAACCAGGCGGGCCACGGAAATAATGGCAAGCGTAAGGCATACAATTCTGATTTCGTCGCTAACACCAGTATGCAGGGTAATATGCAGTGCCGTAAGGGTAAAACGCCCCAGCGCGGTGGAGGAATGAATCTGGAATGCCTGTTGAACCAGCCTTTCCCAAAGCACGGGACAAAGGAGGCTCCGTCCACGCACCTTTGGAAGTATTGCCACCTCATGAGGGAATTCAAAAACTCTGATCTTTTCTGGTATGATCAGGGTCCATCTGGTGGTTTCGGTCCAGGATTTCATGGGACGGGTTACAGTGGTGGCGGTTCAAACTCAGGGTTTCAGAATAATCAGGGCAATCAGAATAACCAAGGTGGTAACCATCAACATGGTAATCAGGGGAATCAGCAGCAGTTGGGTTATCAGAGCAACCCAAAGCAGTTAAATGGTGGATAATATCATGTTTTCACTACTAGTTTGTGCAAGCGCGATTAGGAACTCCATAAAAGGGCAGTGAACTCCGTTGAACCGGTGGTGCCCCGTTATCTACGCTGGTCTGAGCAGCCTATTGTCTGGAGCAGAGAGGATCATCCGCCCCTGGTTGACAATCTGGGTCACCTAGCTTTGGTGGTTGCACCGCAGGTGGGAGGTTATAAGTTCACCAAGGTACTCATGGACGGAGGGAGCAGTATCAATATTTTGTACTACGAAACCTTCCGGCATATGGGGTTGACACATAAGAATCTTAGACCGTCAAACACCATTTTTCACAGAGTGGTGCCTGGTAAATTGGCTTAGCCAGTTGGTAAAATAGCTCTGGAGGTGGTTTTTGGAGATGATCATGATTCAAGGTCCGAGACGCTGACCTTTGAAGTAGTCAAGATCAGAAGTCCATACCACGCTTTATTTGGATGGACGGTTTATGCCTTCATGGCGAGGCCGTGTTATGTTTATCTGCAGCTCAAGATGCCGGGTCACAAAGGAACCATCATGGTTCATGGTAGCTGTAAGATTGCTCTGGAGTGCGAGGAAGGTGATGCGGCCTATGCCGAATCGGTTTGTGCAATGGAAGAGTTGAAGTTTTATAAGGACAATGTTGATCCGGCAAACATGACTTCTTTAAAGAAGCCCACCACAGAGCATGATCCGGCTTTGAAGTTTAAATCGGCTGATGAAACCAAACTGGTTGATTTTGTTCCTGGCGATTCATCCAAGCAGTTCAGCATCAGCGTCAACTTGGATCCCAAATAGGAAGGAGCGCTCATCGACTTCATCCGTGAGAACCGAAACATCTTTGCATGGAAACCTTGTGACATGCCAGGTGTACCGAGGGAACTCGCTGAGCACACTCTTAATATTGATCCGAAATTCAAACCGGTCAAACAGTTTCTTCACCGCTTTAATGAGGAAGGGTGTAAGTCCATTGGGGAAGAGGTAGCCTGGCTACTGGCAGCAGGGTTTATCGAGGAAGTATTTCACCCAGAGTGGTTGGCCAATCCGGTGCTGGTTCTTAAGAAAAAAGTGCACTTGGCGTATGTGTGTGGATTACACAGATTTGAACAAAGCTTGCCCAGCTGATCCCTTTGCCCTCCCTTGTATTGATCAAATCATTGATGCTACGGTGGGTTGTGAGCGTTTGAGTTTTTTGGATGCTTATTCTGGTTATCATCAGATCAAGATGGCAGTTAAGGACCAGGAGAAGACAGCTTCCATTACTCCCTTTGGAGCCTTCTATTATGTATCTATGCCCTTTGGGCTCAAGAGTGCCCAGGACACTTATCAGTGTTGTGTGTAGAATTGTCTTCATACTAAGATTGGGCGCAACGTTCATGCTTATGTGGATGATATTGTGGTCAAGTCCAGGAAGGCAGAGACACTCATATCTGATTTGCAAGAAACCTTTGATAATCTGAGAGTTTATAAAATAATGATCAATCCGGCTAAGTGTCTTTTTGGTGTACCGGCTGGCAAGCTCTTGGGTTTTCTGGTGTCCAACCAGGGTATTGAGGCTAATCCGGAAAAGATCAGGGCTATCACATCTCTGGCTAAACCGGCATGTATCAATGATGTTCAATATCTGGCAGGTCGTATTGTGGCTTTGAGCCAGTTTATCAGCAGGTTTATCAGCGGCTTTGAGCAGTGTGACGCAGCCACGACGGTTCAATTCATCAAAAAGGTGATCTTCTGTTTCAGTTTTCCACATAGCATTATCACGGATAATGGCACGAACCTCTCTAAAGGCGAGATGGAGGACTTTTGTCAACGAGAGCACATCTGGCTTGATGTGGCGTCCGTGGCTCACCCCCAATCTAATGGTTAAGCTGAGCGAACTAATCAGGAAATTTTAAAGGGTATAAAGCCCCGGCTTATGGTCCCTTTGAAGCAGACGCCGGGTTGCTGGGTGGAAGAACTACCATCTATGTTATGGAGCATAAACACCACCCCAAACCGGTCTACATGTTATATGCCTTTCTTCATGGTTTATGGAGCAGAGGCGGTACTCCCCAGTGATATTCATCATGACTCGCCTCGGGTTGCCAATTATGTTGAACCGGACAACGAGCAAGCACATCAAGAAGCACTAGACCTGTTAGATGAGAAGCGGGACATGGCTTTGGCTCGTTCAGCGATTTACCAGCAAGACCTGCGGCGTTATCACAGCTGCCGGGTTAAAACAAGAACCTTTCAAGAAGATGATTTAGTGCTCCGGCTCATCCAGGATCAGACCGATATTCATAAGTTATCCCCACCTTGGGAAGGGCCCTTTGTGGTCAGCAAGAATCTGCAGAACGGATCAAACTACCTCATTGACGTTCGAGAAGACTCACGCAGTTCTGAGGACGAGACCCGTCGGCCATGGAACATAGCTCTCCTTCGGCCCTACTACACCTGAGATATAGGCTCTTCTTATGTACATATTTCGACAATGTATATATTATGCTCAATATAATAAACCGGCATACTTTCTACAAGCAGGGCCTCTGCCGTTTTCTCCAATATTTCTAGGTTACAAGGGGGTTTCTACTTCCAAAGCGATGACCCGTTTTGTCCATTAAACCGGCTATCATGCCATCATACAGCTTGGGAGCTTCACACCCAAGGGGCCAAAGAGAGTTCTGTTGCTAAGAGCATGACTCAAACATAGGCACCCATTGAGCACAGCTCACAAAGTTACTTGGGGGCTCTTTGTGTAAAGTAACAAAGAGTTTGAAAGGACCCTTGTAAATGGGTATCGACCCATGGCTTCGAATCCTGGTGTATTCACCTAAAACCCCGGGTTAACCTGCCTTCATCAAGTAAGCCACTCCTATCCAGGTAATCCAGGCACGACCCGCCGAACGTTTTACAAGTTACTCTCATTGAGACCCTGAACTTGTCAAAGTTAAAACGGCGCTTGGTTAGTTGGAGGCCCATCTTAAAAGGCTTTGTCAAATGGTTTAACTCAGCGGCCTGGCAGCCCACGAAAAGCCTCGAATTTGGGCCTGGTAGCCCTTGAAAAGCTTCGACTACAAGTTTTTATTTGCTTTTGTTTTTTGCAAGTTTTTGATCAACTTTTAAAGTAAGCCGGCGTCTGTCGATCCGGCCAGACTATATGTCTTCATCTCAACACAGTGTTTCTTAACCCGGGGTGGCTTACAGTTATCATCTGTTAAAGCATATAATCAATGGTGAACTGGCATCTTTCAATCCGGTCTGGCTTTGACTACATGTCGCCAGTATGATCACCTGGTCTTCATCGTAACCCGGTATGACTTATAACACACCAGCACAACATGGTGAGAGCTATCAAACTCTCAAAGTATTGGGTTTTCACCCTTACTACAATCAAGTTGGTACACCAACAGCCTTATATCACAGGTATGATCTATTTTTTATATAAAGCTTGGCGATCTACCAGGTTTTCTTTTGGGTGTTATGACCCGTCCGGCGGTAAACCGCCCGGACAGATCTTTTGTTATGCAGATATAAGGATAACATAATATTATGAAGGTATACAAGCCAGCACTGCAATTATCATTGCGGATCAACCAAAGTCTTATCTCAGTGCACGATGGCAGCAGATCAAAGTATGCCAACTAGCCTATTACAAGGCGCTTTAAGGCCCAAACTGAGTGATTGTTCTTTACACAGCACACAATTTGTGAACATCAACCCGGTTTCCGGATTAAGACTCATCACCGGGTTGACGAGAGGTTGATGGATCTTCTGGTATCGGTTCAGCCTCCTCCTCCCCATCCAGTGGCTGGAAGTCAACGGTGGACTAGTCAATCCGGGTTAAATCTTGAAAGACAGCCTCTTCACTTATAAGCAAGATTAAAGTGTTTTTGAAAGATACCTCATAGCTCTCCTTCATCATATCCACCAAACCGGCCTCATAATTTCGGCTTGTGTAGAGGCGATGTAAGAAGCCGGAATGAAGCTCTTCGGCAGTAAAGTTGACATAGCTGGATAAATATGTCTTCTCTTTCCCCTTGCCCATAGCAACAAATTCTTCCTTGGCGGTATGCTTTGACAAGGCAACCGGATTTCCTGGGACGGTGTGAGCAGTACCGGTGATAATAACATCATCATCGCCACCTTTTGACGGGCTCGACGGATTGAAAATATCCCTAGCTGGGCTCGGCGGATTAGCAGTTGGGCTCAGCGGATTAGCAGCTGGGCTCGGCGGACCAGCAGCTGGACTTGGAGGCGTAGCGTGCGGGCTTGATGGATCAACATGCGTAGCCGGGTCAGCTTCTGGTGGGTTAGCATCAGTGGCTGGATCTTGTGGAGCAGAGTCATCCATGACAACATCAGTGTCTCTACCAGCATCTTCTGGGGTCTTCTCCGGTTCAACTTCATTGGTGGGGCCACTGGTCTTGGCTTTGTTGCTCAGTCGGACCTTGGCACTACAATATCAAAACAAAGATTAGTATGGTAAACCGACGCATGAAAAAAAAGCTGAAGGGCAGTATACTTACCCAGCGACGGTCTTGAGGGGAGGCAATTGCGTGGTTGATGAGTCACCAGATGAAGAACTAGAAGTTACATGATAATTTGAATCAGACGGATTAAGTGGGTATCAGAAGCAACCTGCCAAGGGATAAGGTTTATTAAAAGAGGAAGAGACCTCTGGACGACGTTTCCGGGGTGGAGTGTCTGGTAAACCGGAGGAAGTGACTTGTTGGCCACTGTGCCGGGTTGTGCGACGACCTTCATGTTGTTGTGTCTTCAAAGAAAATTGTGGATCCAAATGAGCAAGAGGGTGAGAGCGTTTTACTTTCCGAACTGCACGGCGAAATTTTTGAACCGGCACATGATCTGAATCGGAGGAAAGGTAGATTACCTCTACATGGTCGGCACAATTGGCTTCCGCATCATCCTGGTAATAATTATTGTTAATAAGGTGTACAAAAAATAAGCCAAGAGAGTCAAGTTCTACCTCTTGATCTGATTCTTCGACATCTTCAGGCGGATCAGTGGACTTGGCGGTTTTCCTCTTGGCTGGTTTCTTTGTGACTTTGCTTTTGGCACGAGGAGCCCTCGTTGGTTTATCTTGAGTTTTCCTCTTCTAGAAGGAATCTTTGGCCTGTAAAAATTAAACAAAGGATTATTCTAGCAGTGTTAAAGCGGAGACAGATCAAAAAAGCACAAGGTTAAAGTTTTTACCGTTGGCGGTTTGTTGGGAGGCATAATAAGGGGGCAGCCCAGTTATACTACATGTGGTGATCGGTTCGTCAAGCATCTTCTTCACACATTCAGTGACTTCATCATCAATCATTTCTATTTCATTAAACCGTTGAGGATCATTGGCGTCGCCAGTATACTCATGCATCAATCCGGAGCGGCGGCTTAAAGGTAGGATATGCCATGAAACCCAGCAGTGAACGAGGTCAACACGAGTCAAACCGTTGGCTAGGAGAGCCCGGAGCTTGGCAAGTTGAGGTGCATAAGCTTGTCGTTCTTTGGCAGTTAGTCGTTGAGGTAACGGGTGGCCGTTGCTAAGCCGGTGAGCGCGGTAACCCAGCAAAGGATTTTCTCCAGCAGGGGCGGTGTTCTGACAATAAAACCATGTTTGGTTCCAGTCTTTGGGATGGCTATGGTGTTTCGCATGAGGGAAATCAACTTCTTTCCTCTTATGGATTGACACCCCACCAAGTTCAGTGTTGGGACCATTAGAGAACTCAGTTCGGCGGTTTAGATGGAAAAAGTCCCGGAAGAGCTCAACAGATGGTTCTTCTTGAAGGTAAACTTCACAGAATACTTGAAAATTGCATATGTTGGACACGGAATTCGGTCCAATATCCTGTGGATGGAGTTGAAAGCTAGCAAGGACAACCCGGAAAAACTTTGATCCAGGAGGGCTGAATCCCCGGTCTAGGTGCTACACGAACACAATCACTTCTCCATCTTGAGGCTCAGGAGGGCACTCAGGGCCAGGGACTCACCAATGAAGGACATTTTCTGAGGCTAAAGCGCCAGTCAGAACATATCCATTGATTTGCATTTCCGTGATCCGGGAAGGAACCCAGTTGCAAGCGGAGAATTGCTTGGTCATCTTGGAAAACAAACTGTAAAAGGAAAATGAAGGCCGGTTTATGATTGAAGGTTGATGTGCACTAATCGGTGTTAAACCGGGGAATTTGATCAACGCATATATGTGAGTTAAACCGAAAATTACTACTCAAGTCAAGATGGCGGTTTAAGTGAGGGCTAATGGCATATGGCGGATTATCAACTACTAAAGGTTAAACCGCCCTTAAACAGAAAAGGCAGAGCTGGAATCTACTAAGTGTTTATAGAAACAGGTTTCACAATATGGCAGTATAATTTTGGATATACCGTGATTCAATAAAGAAAATTTTTCTGAGCCCTACAATGGCGCTAAGAGGAATGGAGAAGGTCCCGATGGAGTTTTTTCAGGAACAGCAAGACGATGTGGTGCGGCAGACTAAAGTTATGGATCTAGCTACAGAAGAGAACTATCAGGCATAGCTAGATTCAGTAAAAGAGGTTAAGGGAAAGGCAGAGAAGCACTGATGAATGTCGATGAACACGGATGAACCCGAAGCCTTAATGGAGATCTAGGGTTACGGGAAGAAAGCTTACCAGGGCCATGCAGCAGCGGAGGAGTATCGCAAGATCTCTGGTATGAACAGGGTGATGCAGCGGCCTAGTCGGTGCAGATTCGAGGATCGACGGCGGCGGCGGCGACGCTTGAGCTCTTCGGGTCGCAAGGAGGAAGACGAGATGCAAGGGGGAAAATGGAAGGACCCCCGGCCCTATTTATAAAGGAAAGAGGATAAAACGGCAGGCGCAAAAATCGAGGGGCCTGAAGCGGCAAAAGAGGGTGCAGCTGTCGCCTCGATCTTCAGGAATTAATTAAGAGAAGGGAATCTTCATAAATCTTTTTATGCAGAGATGACATCATGATGATTTACTGCAGTGACAGAAGATGACGTCACGGCGGTTCACCAAAGTTTACAGGGAGAAGACAACGTGACGGTTTACAAAAATCATTAGAAGATGCTAACAGAATTTTTCTAAAGTATTGAAGATTGACATGAATAGGTTCAAATCAATCTGAGGCCTAATGTTGAGGATGTAACTACTGAGTGTAAACCGCCCAAGAGGGGCCGGTTCATGCTCAACTATATTGAAGCCCATGAAGATAAGAAGATGGCGCTTTACTGATAAAGCTTAGAGGCCCGAAGCCCGGAGACGGATTAGGGCCCATGATGATGAACCTTCATAGTTGTATAACTTGTGTTGTAAGATAGGGAAAGGGAGAGACCAAGCCGAACACTTGTATGAGTCGGTCTCAGGACTCTGTAAACCGGCCGGGCATCAACCTGTGTATATAAAGGGACGATCCGGCGGCGGTTCGCGGACAACAGACAACAACTCAAGATCCAGGCAACATATTTACTCCCTGGTCATCGAAACCCCAATAATTCCATCACAACTAGACGTAGGCTTTTACCTTCATCGAAGGGGCCGAACTAGTATAAAACTCTCGTGTCCCTTGTACGGTTTAACCCCTTCAGGCTAATCTCGTTGCGATGGATCCATGACTAAGTCCTTCCGCTAGGACATTTGACGTGATATTTCCATGACAGGTGCGGTGGTTAGCTAGACTAGGAGAAGCAAATGACAACGGGAAGAGAGGAGAAGTGCGCCAGAGCTCACAGCGGGTTCGTAACGTAGCTCAACTTGCTCGGGATGGCTCGGAGACGGCGAATCAACGACGGCGGTGATTAGTTCCTGAGGTGAAAGACGATGGCGATGACGATTCTACGGCGCGTCCGGACTGGCTTGGCTCAGTGGAGATGATGAGGAGGACGGCGCGGAGCTCTTGGGCACAACAGAGGGGCGAGGGGGTACCTGTGGCCATTGTCGCTATCAAAACGGGCAGATCTCAGATAGGGGGGCCCAGCTGTACGTCTGAGGACCAATGGTAACTATGGACAAAGGACACAGTGTTTACCCAGGTTCGCACCCTCTTAATGGAGGTAAAACCCTACTCCTGCTTCATTATATTTGAGGGTATAGGGTTTACAAGAGTTGATCTACCTTGAGATCGATTTGGCTAACCCTAGATTAGCTAGCCTAGCAATGTTGTCCTTCTACCTCCGATCTACCCTCCGATTTATATAGACACCGGAGGGGCTTAGGGTTGTACAAAGTCGGTTTTTCAAAAAGTAATAACATATCCGGACACCTATACTTGACATCCACGCATACGGCAGTCCCCACCGGACACGAGAGGTGATCTTCCATCGTGTATCTTGATGGCCCATCAGCTCGGCCCACATCAATAGATCGGACGCCCGAGGACCACCTAGTCCAGGACTCCCATAGTAGCCCCTGAATCAGTCTTCAATGATGATATATTCGGCATTTAGATTGTCTTCGGCATTACAAGGCGGGTTCCTTTAACAATACACATCGGCTTTCCTCTGTAAAAGAATTGTATCTGGCTTTTCATAATGAACACAACCCTTAGCCGCGAGGGCATGATATATATAAAATGAGTACAGTGCCTTTTACTGACAACTTTTTAGATGAAGCGTCAGACTTGACCCTTCGGCATTTTGAACCGTTTTCCCATCCCCCGTTCCGTGTTTTGAGGCCACGCCCCATTGGCATGTCCTGTCAAAATAGAGATCGTGCCCACTTAATACGGGATTGCACATCAATGATATTTGGGTAATCCAACAGACTACAGCGCACGCCTTCATTGGGAATAGGCGAGATTCAAGGCACGAGTAGGGGGCGGTTGGCATTTTCCCTGTCTATAAGAGGGCAATAGATCTTTGCTTTTTTCCCCACGGCTTCACATCTCCTCGGCCTTCCAATACCCAAGCTTTCCGCGCCCGCAAAGTCTCCATGTGTCTCACCACCACCCCCACCTCCTTCGACCATGGCCGGAGCTGGCTCCAAAGGCAAGTGGGAGACCTCCTCCGTGTCGGAGAAGGAGATGAAAGATCTCCAGAGTGCGGGGTACCTCGCCGCCGATATCAAGCACAAGCACACCCCCACCCCCCACCCCCCCCCAAAGGTCAAGTCATTCCCACTCCGGAGCCTGGTGAACGGGTCGTCTTACTTCCCCACTTCCTTAGAGCGTTAGGTTTTCCACTCCACCCGCTCATCTGCGGACTCATGTACTACTACGGTCTATGAAAGCACAAGTTTTGCCTGGGTGATTTGGTAAATAATGTCAACATATCTCTTGTTGGACTAATATTTCTACCTAGTGTATTTCAGATAAGTTCAACATTGGAGTGGAATGGACATGGACAAGAGGATGTGGAACCCCTTCAAGATGCTAAGGACAACTATTGGCATAAGCTCAAGACTCTACATTTTCATTTTAGTGATCCAAGATCACAATGAGTCCATAGGAAAGCCAATACTATTAACAGGGGATGAGGTGTTGCTTAATGGCTTGCTTGCTCAAAATGCTTGGTGATATGCTCCAAAACCCGAAGCCACTTTATCACATCCACATATTTCCTAAACCTAAATGCCAAACTCGCCCCCAATGATTTTGTCTATCCGGCGCCACTGAGTTTCATCTAATCCAGCCACTGCCAAACCCTAGTCACTTCGGTCTCAACGATGGGATATCGGTCTCACCGAGATGGGCTTGCAAATTCTCTGTGATCTATTGTAACATTTTTGGTCTAACCGAGTTTGTTCAGTTAGTCCCACCAAGTTTATTTGGCCAATCCTATGTTTGCTTATTACCAAAATCGGTCTCATCGAGTTTGAGTAATCGCTCAAACCGAGTTGAGGTTTTACCCTAACCCCTCCACATCGGTCTCACCAAGATGACCAAGTCCGTCCCACCGAAAACTCTAACGTTCACATTTTGACCTGAATCGGTCCGGCCGAGTTTTACTATTCGGTCCCACAGAGTTTGGGAATCTGTGTGTAACAGCTAGATTTTGTGTGGAGGCTATATATACCCCTCCACCCATTCTTCATTCGTGAGGAGAGCCAGAAGAACGTGCCTACACTTCCAGCATTCATTTTCTGAGAGAGAACCACCTACTCATGTGTTGAGACCAAGATATTCCATTCCAACCACAAGAATCTTCATCGCTAGCCTTCCCCAAGTTGCTTTCCACTCAAATCATCTTTCCACCATAGCCAAATCTGTGAGAGAGAGTTGAGTGTTGGGGAGACTATCATTTGAAGCACAAGAGCAAGGAGTTCATCATCAACACACCATCTATTACATTTTGGAGAGTGGTGTCTCCTAGATTGGTTAGGTGTCACTTGGGAGCCTCCGTCAAGATTGTGGAGTTGAACCAAGGAGTTTGTAAGGGCAAGGAGATCGCCTACTTCGTGAAGATCTACCCTAGTGAGGCAAGTCCTTCGTGGGCGATGGCCATGGTGGGATAGACAAGGATGCTTCTTCGTGGATCCTTCATGGGTGGAGCCCTCCGTGAACTTGCGCAACTGTTACCCTTCGTGGGTTGAAGTCTCCATGAACGTGGATGTACGATAGCACCACCTTTCATAACCACGCCAAAAATCTCCGTGTCTCCAATTGTGTTTGCACACTCCAATCCCATCCCTTTACTTTCTTGCAAATTGCATGCTTTATTTTCCGCTGCTCATATACTCTTTGCTTGCTTGCTTGAATTTTATTGTGTATGATTGAAATTGTGTTAATCTACCACCTCAACTTGAAAAACTTAAAAACTGCCAACTTTGTTTGTTGAGGGTCTAATCACCCACCCTCTAGACACCTCTTCTCGATCCTTTGGATTGGTATTAGAGCTTTGGTCTCCATTGCTTTGGTTTAATCACCATTGGAGGAAGACGGATGGGTCTACATTAGGGAGTCTTAGAAGTAGAGTGCCTATACTTGATGGAGAGTTCTTTAGTGAGTGGAAAATGAGATGCTTGGAATTTTTCATGAATATCACTTGAACAAGTAAATTGCTATTCCTTGTGAACCACTTGTTGATCCCTTGCATTCTACCCATGATGAGTCTCTTGACATGATTTTCAATCTTAGGACTATCAATCTTATCACTAGAGGCTTGCCTAGAAATTTGATTGGTCACTTGCCAAGTCTTGATAGTGCTTATACTATATGGAGATTCCTTGAGGAATGATTTTTGGACTATTCCTTGAAAAACTTAGATGAGATCCTTCATAAGTCTATTGCTTTGAATAAGATGAATCCTAATGATCCTAAGTTTGGAGATTGTTTATTTGAGGTTACCAATCTTATGCGTGCCAAAGGAGATGTTGGAATCATTAGCAATATTATTTCCGAAGCTATTAGAATTCATAGAGATGAACATTGTCAAAATCATATATCTAATGAAACACTCTCTCTAGGAAATGATCATTTGCAAGATGATATTGAACATGGATACTATGATGATGATGATAATGACCTTGATCTTGAAGAGTCTATGAGACACTTTGGTCTTATGGCTAACCTTCGCGGCTACATGGCTGGTGGAAAGGAATGGGTCCTTGATAGTGGATGTACCGATCACATGACCAGAGATAAAGATATATTTCATGAGCTTGCTGAAAATGATGGCCCTTAAAAGTATGTCACTTTTGGTGATAACTCAAAGGGTAAGGTGGTTGGCCTCGGTAAGGGGGCCATCTCACATGACAGCTCCATACAAAATTTTAGGCTCATTGAATCTCTTGGCTATAATCTAATTTCTGTATCTAGCCTAGCTGACTTTGGATTCAATGTCCTATTTACTGAAATAGATTGCCAAGTGTTTTGAAGAGATAATCATAAAATGGTCTTTACCAGCACACACAAAGGTGATCTATACAATGTTGATTTCACTAAAAAAAGGCTCAATCTAGAAATTGCTTAATTGCTGAATCTTCCAAAGGTTGGTTGTGGCATAGACGGTTGGGTCATGTGGGCATGCGAAACCTTGACAAGCTTATTAAAGGTAATCATATCCTTGGTGTTAATGATGTCATATTTGATAAGGATAGACTTTGAAGTGCTTTCCTAGAAGGAAAACAGGTTGGAGGAAGCCACCCTGTAAACAACATCATGACCACGAGAAGACCGCTCGAGCTACTTCACATGGATCTTTTAGGTCCCAACGCCTATAAGAGTCTCGGTGGTAACTCGTTTGGACTAGTCATCGTAGATGATTTTTCAAGATTTACGTGGGTGTTCTTTCTTGATGATAAATCACAGTCCAAAAGATCGCCAAAAACTTTGCTAGGAAGGCCCAAAATCAATTTAAAGTGAAGATCAAGAAGGTTCGCATCCACAACGGAACAAAGTTCAAGAATGCCAATGTGGACACCTTTCTTGACGAAGAAGGGATCTCACATGAGTTCTCGGCTACATATAAACCTCAACAAAATGGAGTTGTTGAGAGGAAGAACTAGACACTCATAGAAATGTCAAGAATGATGCTTGATGAGTACAAGAGGCCAAAACACTTTTGGGCAGAAGCGGTTGAGACAGCTTGTCGTGCAATGAATCGTCTATATCTTCACAAGCTACTTGGCAAGACGGCATACGAGCTTCTCACCGGTAACAAACCCCAAGTGTGATACTTTCGAGTATTCGTATCAAAGTGTTATATTCTTGATAAGCATCGTCGTTCGAAATTTGCTCCTAAGTCTCATGAAGATTTCCTACTCGGTTATGGCTCAAACTCTCACACTTACCGTGTCTACAACAATTTCACCCGAAAGGTTGAAGAGATGGTAGATGTGAAGCTTGATGAATCTAGCGGCTCGCAAGTAGAGCAATTGCCAATTGATGTAGGTGACAAAGATCCTTTGGAAGCAATCCAAGACTTGTCTATTGACAAGATTCGCCCAATGGAGGTGGAGGAGAGTACCTCGTCTGTCCAAGTGGAAGCCTCAACCTCACGCCAAGATGAACCACGAGTTGACTTGGAGGCATCCACAACTGGGACATGTCAAGGCGATGAGAACGAGGATGTACAACAAGATAAACCTCGATGACCTCCTTCTCCACCTCCACGGGAGAACAACAACGCCAAAAGCAATGAAGAAAGACAAGAGGAATAAAAAAATGAAGAGGATGTTCCACTCGGACCCAAACAAAAGCTATAACGAGTTCGAGCAAGAGTTTGAAGAGATCATCCCGTCAAACAAATCTTTGATAACATTCAAACAGGGAGAATTACTCGCTCAAAACCTTGTTTGGCTAACTTTTGTGAACATTACTCATTCATTTCTATCATTGAACCTATGAATGTTGAAGAAGCATTAGAAGATCCGGATTGTATAAATTCCATGCACAAAGAACTACACAACTTTGAGAGGAACCAAGTGTGGACGGTGGTTTAAAAGCCCAATGAGAAGCACAATGTCATTGGAACCAAATGGGTGTTTCAGAACAAGCAAGATAAATATGGACAAGTTGTATACAACAAGGCTCGTCTCGTTGCTCAAGGATACACTCAAGTCGAAGGTATGGACTATGGTGAGACTTATGCCCCCATTGCTAGACTTGAGTCCATTCGCATCTTACTTGCTTATGCCAATCATCATGACATTACCTTATATCAAATGGACATCAAAAGTGCTTTTCTTAATGGTGAAATTGAGGAGGAAGTTTATGTTAAACAACCTCCCGGCTTTGTTAATTCTGAGAAACCCGACCATGTTTACAAGCTTCACAAAGCTCTTTATGGTCTTAAGCAAGCTCCTAGAGCTTGGTATAAATGCTTGACTAAGTTTCTTCTTGATAAAGGGTTTGAAATTGGTACAATTGATTCTACACTCTTTACTAAAAGGGTTAATGGAGAATTATGTGTGTGCCAAATTTATGTTGATGATATCATATTTGGATCAACTAACCCTCATTTTAGTGAGAAGTTTGGGAAACTTATGTCAGAGAAGTTTGAGATATCTATGATGAGTGAACTCAAGTTCTTTCTTGGTTTGAAAATCAAAGAAACTAAGGAGGGAACCTTTATCTCTCAAATGAAGTATACCAAGGAATTATTCAAGAAGTTCAACATGCAAGAATGCAAAGGTATCAATACCCACATGCCTACTAGTGGACATCTTGACTTGAGAAAGGATGGCGAACCGGTTGACCAAAAGGTTTACCACTCTATGATTGGTTCATTGTTATATCTATGTGCCTCCCATCCCGATATCATACTAAGTGTGTGCATGTGTGAACGGTATCAAGAGGCCCCCAAAGAGTTTCATCTTAAGGATGTGAAAAGGATAGTGAGATACTTAATTCATACACCAATTTTTGGCATTTGGTATCCTAAGAGGTCTTAGTTTAATCTTGTTGGCTACTCCGATTCGGACTATGCCGGTGACAAGGTTGATAGAAAGTCCACTTCTGGAACTTGCCAATTTCTTGGTAGATCTCTTGTGTCTTGGTCCTCCAAGAAACAAAACTCGGTATCCTTATCCACCGCCGAAGTGGAATACATTGCTGCTGGTTCATGTTGTGCCGAATTACTTTGGATGACCCAAACTCTTAAAGATTATGGGATATATGTGAAACATGTTCCATTGCTTTGTGACAATGAGAGTGCTATTAAGATTGCTCATAACCCTGTTAAACATTCTCGAACTAAGAATATTGAAGTTCGTCATCATTTCATTCGAGATCATGTTGCTAAGGGAGATATCAAACTTAAGCATGTTCGTACCGATAAGCAATTGGCGTATATATTCACCAAACCACTTGATGAGAAAGTGTTTTGCAGGTTGAGAGGTGAATTGAACATCATTGATGCCTCAAATTTGTAGAAACTCCATGTAGATGCATGCAAGGAATGAGCCTTACTATGACTAATCCTTCACAATTCTCTTATGATGATGATCACATGTCTTGGATATTCTTGTACTCTTGCATGCTATCTAACACTTGTAGGTACTTGGATAAACCCAACTCTAAGAGATTGCAACTCAATCACATTCTATGCAATCTCTACGTCTCCAAGTCTCTACAAAATGGTGGTTGAAGACAAGGAAGCACGAATGCATTCAATATATCCTTTGACAAACTCCTTATATCAACTTTCAATTGGAATTAAATTTCAATTGGTATCAAATTTCTTGTTTGCCACTGTAGATACACAAGTGCTCTTCCTTGCAAGACTAACCCATGTAGGAAGAAGAACTTCAACTACAAGTGGTGCTCCCATTTCTTGATGACCTACATCTACTTGAGCACCCGACACAAGTCCAACTACATGACCAAGTTCATCACCACCACCCAAGGTATGTCATTCCATCTTAGAGAAGCTTTACCCCAAGACATGTGGCACGCCCAATATGCGATCCTATCCGAGAGGAACTCGAAGGTCCCACCAAGGATAGAGCCGCATATTGAAGACGCTTTGCAAGGTGGATATCATTACATCGTACCATTACATAATAGATGGGGATAGATACAAAAGGCACACGATGCCACATGAATACAACAACATCATACACAAGAGCAATATCCGAGTACGGATGAAACACAAATAGAAACTCAAACAACATCCACCCTACTAGCCCAGGCTGCCGACCAGGAACCTAACCCCTAAACAAAGAAGAGGCAGAAGAAGAACTCCAAGACAAGCATACATCACTCTCACGTTAGATCATCGCATTACCTGCCCCTGCAACTGTTGTTGTAGTAATCTGTGAGCCACGAGGACTCAGCAATCCCATTACCATGGGTATCAAGACTAGCAAAGCCTAATGGGTATGGAATGGATAAGTGGTGAGGTTGCAGCAAGCGACTAAGCAATGTATGGTGGCTAACTTACGAGTACAGGAATTAGATGAGAAGCTACGCAGACGGTCGCAAACTAGTAATGATCACTAAGTGATCCTAAACTACTTACGTTCAAACATAACCCCACCATGTTCTCTTCTATAACTCACCCGAAAAGAGACCATCACGGTTACACACGCAGTTGGTGTATTTTAGTTCGAATCTGGTGTCAAGTTCTCTACAACCGGACATTAAAATTCCCATCTGCCACATAACCGTGGGCACGGCTCTCAAGAGTTTAAACCCTGCAGGGGTGTCCCAACTTAGCCCATGACAAGCTCACGATCCGCAGAGACAATCCTCCATCGCAGGTCAGACTCGGGATCCAGGTGCACAAGACATTTCGACAATGGTAAAACTAATCCATCAAGACCTCCCGGCGTGTCGACACCCTAATAGTAGCCGCACGTATCTCGTCTCAGGCCACGACCGAATGGGTCAAGCTACGAGTAAAACATATCCTCGAGTTTCCTCGTGGTGGCCCCGCAGGTTGCCCGGTTTGGGACCAACACTATCAGCACTTGTCCCCCTGTTTATGTCGAATTACTCCTCGGGTAGCGCTAACTCCCTATGCGTCAAATTTAAATATCAAGTTTAGTTAATATGTTGGGCAAATGGTAAAACCAATGTTGGGCCTTGCTGGAAGAGTTTTATTCAAAGCGAACTATCAAGAGGGGCCCATAAACCCTCATCGTGTTAGGGACGCAAAATCAAGGAACATAACACCAGTATGACGGCAACTAGGGTGGCAAGAGTGGAACAAAACACCAGGCATAAGGCCGAGCGTTCAACCCTTTACCAAGTATATATGTGCATTAATTAAATAAGAGATATTGTGATATCCCAAGATATCCATGTCCCCACATGGAACAACCTGCAACTGCACCTGCAACTAGCAACGCTATAAGATGGGGTGAGCAAAGCGGTAACATAGCCAAAAAACGGTTTGCTGGGATGGTGGAAAAAGGTTAGCGACTGTTTCATGGCATATAGGGAGGCTTAATAAACTAGTGGTAGGAAGCGCGACATAGCGATAGCATCCAGAAACACTAGCATAGCAATGATAGTAGTGAGATCCAGGGTAACGGTCATCTTGCTTGAAATCCGGCTAGGAAGAAACGAGTCCATGAAGAAGATAAACGAGTGTAGACGAAACAAGCGTAGTTGAACGAATCCTCACGATCGCAACGAAACAGGAACTATCGAGAAGGAGCACAACTGTAAAGAAGCAAACAACATGGTAAACACACAACACATAAACATGGCATGATGCACAACCAAGTATGATGCATGAAAAGGTTAAATGATTCATGGCATGGCAAAGTGCAACAAACAATACTACAAATTAAGTGGAGCTCAATATGCAACGAGTTGCATATTGACAAAACTTCACAACAATTATTTAGTTCACTCTCATTTATGCTACTCATAAATATTAAATGTTGGTTAACATGGCAAGAGGTGAAGCGTAATAAAACTACCTATCTAGGCAAGCTTAATTGGGGCCGGAACAACGAACAACAAAACCGAAAAATCCCCATATGCATATTTCAAAAATTGGTACTGTTCTTCCCTAAACCATATTTTAAAGTTGTTAAACAGCAAAAGTAAGTGCATCAAGTTAAGCTATGCATTTTTCTACCCCAAATACATATAAATTTTATTAAATTTGGAGCTACGGTTATTTAGTTAGGAAATAAACCATTTAGCATGTTATTTATGCAAATTATTGCAAATAGCAGGTTTAAGCATTTTTAGCATGGATGAAAGTTGGATATTATGAAACTAGATAAAATTATAAGCATTTTACATATATAGTTTTATTAATTTGGATGCATGCATATTTAGTTATTAACAATAAAAAATAGGGGCATTTTCTGAAATTATGCAAAAGTAAATAAAACAAAAGGGGAACATGGGCTGAGCCAGCCACTGTCAATGACGAGGAGGCCCGGCGTGCTGAGGTGGCAGGAGTGTGGGTGTGGACGGGCGTGTGTGTGGGCAGAGAGGATGATGAGTGGGGTCTACTGTCATAGAGACCAAAATGGCAAAAATTGGGCATTTTCACCACTGGCTAGATGGAGATTCGAACCCATGTTGCAGGGTGAGCAGTAGAGGATTGAGCCACTGGGCGAGGCTCTGATAGTTCAGCAAAGGGTGCAGCCGAGCTGATTTTAACCAGTCCAAGGCCCCGGCTTGGCTTCTTCTACGGAAACATAGGAGATGGCGTCGTCGCCGGTGATCAACGGCGGCACGGCAGGGCTCCATAGGCGGCGGCGGGCGTGCGGGAACAACACGTGAGCGCTGATACATCCATTTTGCATCATGCTTTTATATCAAAATTTATTGCATTATGGGCTGTTATTACACATTATATCTCAATACTTGTGGCTATTCTCTCTTATTTTACAAGGTTTACCATGAAGAGGGGGAACGCCGGCAGCTGGAATTCTGGCTGGAAAAGGAGCAAACGTTGGAAAACTATTCTGCACAACTCCAAAAGTCCTGAAACTCCATGAAACAACTTTTTGGATATAATAAGAATTTATGAGCGAAAGAAATAGGCCAGGGGGCCCACACCCTGTCCAGGAGACAGGGCTCCTGGGCCCCCTGGTGGGCCTCCGGCGTCCATCTTCTGCTATATCATCACTTTTACCCTGGAAAAAATCGTGGGCAAGCTTGCGGGACGAAACTCCGCCGCCACGAGGCGGAACCTTGGTGGAATCAATCTAGGGCTCTGGCAGAGCTGTTCTATCGAGGACACTTCCCTCCAAGAGGGGGAAATCATCACCAATGTCATCACCAATGATCCTATCATCGGGAGGGGGTCAATCTCCATCAACATCTTCACCAGCACCATCTCCTCTCAAAACCGTAGTTCATCTCTTGTATCCAATCTTGTATCAAAACAACAAATTGGTACCTGTGGGTTGCTAGTAGTGTTGATTACTCCTTGTAGTTGATGCTAGTTGGTTTACTTGGTGGAAGATCATATGTTCAGATCCTTTATGCATATTATTACTCCTCTGATTATGAACATGAATATGCTTTGTGTGTAGTTACGTTTGTTCCTGAGGACATGGGTGAAGTCTTGCTATTAGTAGTCATGTGAATTTTGTATTTGTTCGATATATTGATGAGATGTATGTTGTCTTTCCTCTATTGGTGTTATGTGAATATCGACTACATGACACTTCACCATTATTTGGGCCTAGAGGAAGGCATGGGGAAGTAATAAGTAGATGATGGGTAGCTAGAGTGACAGAAGCTTAAACCCTAGTTTATGCGTTGCTTCGTTAGGGGTTGATATGGACCCATATGTTTAATGATGTGGTTAGGTTTACCTTAATAGTCCCTTTTGTAGTTGCAGATGCTTGCAATGGGGGTTAATCATAAGTGGGATGCTTGTCCAAGTTAGGGCAGTACCCAAGAGCCGGTCCACCCACATATCAAATTATCAAAGTACCGAACGCGAATCTTACAAACGTGATAAAAACTAGCTTGACGATAATTCCCAATGTGTCCTTGGGAGCTCCTTCTTCATTATTAGAATTTGTCTAGGCTTATCCTTTGCTACAAAAAGTGTTGGGCCACCTTGCTGCACTTTATTTACTTTATTTACTTTTTGCTCGTTACTATTTATCTTATCGTAAAACTATCTATCACCTACTATTTCAGTGCTTGCAGAGAAAACCTTAGTGAAAACCGCTAATCATTTCCTTATGCTCCTCGTTGAGTTAGACACTCTTACTTATCGAAAGGACTATGATAGATCCCCTATACTTGTGGGTCATCAAGCGTGTCGGCAAGCGGCTGTTGCTTGTCGGTGTCGTGTGCGTCCGTGCGCTCGGGTACGAGCAGGAGCTCGACTAGGGCACATCAAGGCATGAGGCTCCCATGCTGGGCGAAGCGACAAGGCGGCGGGCAGACGGACATGGGCCACAAGCTGTGTTGTGGGCGTGCGCATGAATGGATAGATCATGCACAAGGCTCGGGTGCGCGGGAAGACTCAAGGACGAGCTCGAGGTCGCCTCGGACATGGTGGCGGCAAGACGAAGTAGGTCCATGGGCTCGCAAATCAAGCGCGGTCGTGCGCGGATGTAGATGTATGTGCATGGAGGTGTGCGGCGAAGGTGCAACAAAAGCAACAAAGCCAGCAACATGTGTGGGAGCAGGAGCTTGCGTCCATGGCGGCGATGCATGCCGAGGTAGTGCGTCTGCGGTAGGAGATGGGCGACATGGGCATGCTGTGCGGGAGCCAGTGCGCATGTGTAGCAGCAAGGTGCTATGCACGGCTGGAGGCGGACAGAGAGCTAGGCTCTTTGTTTCATCCACATGGCGAGAGCGCGGCGACTGGTCTTCGGACACAAGCAGAAGGCTGCTATGGCAAGGAAACCGACAGGGTTCGAGGCTTGGAGGAGCGGCTGCTCACCACTAGGGTGTTGGTGAAGAAAAATCGGATGGAGAGACGACGGAGGCAACAAGGGAGCTCGCTGAACTTGACGTTTCTCTGCTCCATGAAGAAGACGAAGAAGAGGACGTTGGGGAAGAAGCGGGACTTGGCTATCCGGGGCTCGGAGATGTGCGGGAAGGAGTTGCTGGAGTCGTGGGACTTGCCGCAAAGGAAGAAGGTCGAGGACTCGGCTGCAACGCCGGGCTCGAGCATCAACTCGGCACGGCCACGGTCATGGCGACGACGACGGCAGGGAGGCGCATGGGGGAGGCTCCCACCCAACTAACTCCCGGGATCGATCGAGGAGGGTGACGGGGTGATGGAAGACATGTCGGAGAGGATCCTGATGCAGGCCGGATGCGAGGACGACGACGGGCGCCAGCGGTTCTTCTGTGATCTCTCTTTGCTTCCTCACGTGGGAACGAAGGAGGAGACGAACGAAGAGAGATCTGGTGACAAATTGAGGGGGGAATGGGGAAACCCTAAGGTGCGGGGCTGCGGCTTTATAGGGGGGCGCGGGTGCCGCTGGTGTCAGGACCCCGACCCTAAGTCACACCGATCTAGCATGTAACACATCATATCACTTTGCAGCCTCACGCACGGTATTCCCACGGGTGTCACCTTACCTGCCTGGGACTGTTTGCGCCTTTTGGCTCACGTATATGATAGTGTTGCTAATGTACATATGACAAAGAACCCGGGCCAACATGACTAGTCGTAAACCCAAAGTGGCACTAACTTATAGGGACAGGCATACATGACCCAGCAACGAACGTGTCGGTCATTAGCGAGTGAATCCAGGCTGTAGCAGCTGGGCTAACAGGACTCTGGTAGACACCGCGTGACATTTCCCCGTAGGGACAGACACAGGAACGTAGAAGGACACATGCCGGCCAGCCTAAGTGTTCCGGAGCAGTAGCAAGCTACCATGGCTCAGTGGAAGCACTAGGAGACATTTCCCCATAGGAGAGGCTACCAAGAATAAACAACTAGGTTGTCAGATCCCACACATACCAAGTATTTCAAATCATGCACACAATATGCTCGATATGTGCAAATACAACATGCCATCACAACATAACTTTACAACTCAACTATTTTATTCAATAGGCTCCGAGGAGCGAGATATTACAAACACGGTTCGCATGACCCAACATTCAGAGCATAGAAGTCAAAGCACATGCGGAAGCTTAACATGTCTGAGTACAGACATCTACAAATGAAAAAGGCTGAGAAGCCTGACTATCTACCAGATCCTGCCGAGGGCACAAGATCATAGCTGAGGTAACAAGCTAAACATCGAAGTCCATGCGGAACTACTAGCAAGACTGAAGTCTCTCTGCAAAAACATGAATTAAGCAAACGTGAGTACAAATGTACCCACCAAGACTTACATCAGAACTAACTACATATGCATCAGTATCAACAAAGGGGTGGTGCAGTTTAACTGCCGCAAGCCAGCTTTCACTCAGTGTCTAACCTAAACTACAACTACAAGTAACTCTTTTAAGGTGGCGCACACGAGTCCACATAATCACCATAACAATACACCACTATGGATCCGCTCCCGTCTCCTGCTACCTCTTGAGCACTGCGTTGGATTTCCCCGAAGAGGAGAGGATGATGCAGCAAAGTAGCGTAAGTATTTCCCTCAGTTTTTGAGAACCAAGGTATCAATCCAGTAGGAGACCATGCACAAGTCCCTCGTACCTACACAAAACGATAGCTCCTCGCAACCAGCGCGATTAGGGGTTGTCAATCCCTTCACGGTCACTTACAAGAGTGAGATCTGATAGTGATGATAAGTAATATTTTTGTATTTTTGATAGATAGATGCAAAGTGAAAAGTAAAAGGCAAAGTAAAAAACAAAGCAAGTAATAAAGTAATGGAGATTGATATGATGATAATAGACCCGGGGGCCATAGGTTTCACTAGTGGCTTCTCTCAAGAGCATAGATATTCTACGGTGGGTGAACAAATTACTGTTGAGCAATTGACAGAATTGAGCATAGTTATAAGTATATCTAGGTATGATCATGTATATAGCCATCACGTCCGAGACAAGTAGATCGAAATGATTCTACATTTACTACTATTACTCCACTCATCGACCGCTATCCAGCATGCATCTAGAGTATTAAGTTAAAAACAGAGTAACGCCTTAAGCAAGATGACATGATGTAGAGGGATAAATTCATGCAATATGATAAAAAAAACATCTTGTTATCCTCGATGGCAATAATACAATACGTGCCTTGCTTCCCCTTCTGTCACTGGGAAAGGACACTGCAAGATTGAACCCAAAGCTAAGCACTTCTCCCATTGCAAGAACTACCAATCTAGTTGGCCAAACCAAAAGGATAATTCGAAGAGACTTGCAAAGATAACTCAATCATACATAAAAGAATTTAGAGAAGATACAAATATTATTCATAGATAAACTGGATCATAAACCCACAATTCATCGGTCTCAACAAACACACCGCAAAAAGAAGATTACATCGAATAGATCTCCACGAGAGAGGGGGAGAACATTGTATTGAGATCCAAAAAGAGAGAAGAAGACATCTAGCTACTAGCTATGGACCCGAAGGTCTGAAGTAAACTACTCACACTTCATCGGAGGGGCTATGGTGTTGATGTAGAAGCCCTCCGTGGTGGATGCCCCCTCCGGCGGAGCTCCGGAACAGGCCCCAAGATGGGATCTCGTGGATACAGAAGGTTGC
Organism: Triticum dicoccoides; assembly: GCF_002162155.2. NCBI lineage: Eukaryota > Viridiplantae > Streptophyta > Magnoliopsida > Poales > Poaceae > Triticum > Triticum dicoccoides. The sequence goes on along the minus strand of NC_041387.1, from coordinate 239,227,315 downwards.
GGTGGTGGAATTAGGTTTTTGGCTCCTATTCTGATTGTTTGGGGATACGTAGGTATATATAGGAGGAAGGAGTATGTCAGTGGAGCAACAGGGGGGCCACGAGGCAGGGGGCGCGCCCTAGGGGGGGGGGGGCGCCCCCACCATCGTGACCGCCTCTGTTACGTCTTGGAGTAGGGTCCAAGTCTCCTGGATCACGTTCGGTGAGAAAATCACGTTCCCGAAGGTTTCATTCCGTTTGGACTCCGTTTGATATTCCGTTTCTTCAAAACACTGAAATAGGCAAAAAACGGCAATTCTGGGCTGGGCCTCCGGTTAATACGTTAGTCCCAAAAATAATATAAAAGTGGAAAATAAAGCCCAATATGGTCCAAAACAGTAGATAAAGTAGCACGGAGCAATCAAAAATTATAGATACGTTGGAGACGTATTAGGCATCCCCATGCTTAATTCCTGCTCGTCCTCGAGTAGGTAAATGATAAAAAAGAATTTTTGATGCGGAGTGATACTTTGGCATAATTTCAATGTAAATCTTCTTAATTGTGGCATGAATATTTAGATCCAAAAGATTCAATACAAAAGTTCATATTGACACAAAAATAATAATATTTCAAGCATACTAATCAAAGCAATCATGTCTTTTCAAAATAGCATGGCAAAACGAAGTTCATCCCTACAAAATCATATAGTTAGGCTATGCTTCATTTTCATCACACAAAGATGTTCCCAACTTCTATACCCCCGATGACAAGCCAAGCAATTGTTTCATACTTAAATAATCTCAAACTTTTTCAATCTTCACGCAATACATGAGCGTGAGCCATGGATATAGCACTATGGGTGGAATAGAATTTGATGATGGGGATTGTGTGGAGAAGACAAAGAAGGAGAAAGTCTCACATTGACGAGGATAATCAACGGGCTATGGAGATGCCCATTAATTGATGTCAACATGAGGAGTAGGGATTGCCATGCAACGGATGCACTAGAGCTATGAATGCTCAAGAAAAGAAAACTAGTGGGTGTGCATCCAACTCGCTTGCTCACGAAGACCTGGGGCATTTGAGGAAGCCCGTCGTAGGAATATACAAGCCAAGTTCTATAATGAAAAATTTGCACTAGTATAAAAAGACAACTTATGAGACTCACTACATGAAGAACAAGGTGCTACTTCGAAGCACAATATATGAGACTCACCACATGAAGAACAAGGTGCTACTTTGAAGCACAAGTGTGGAAAAGAGATAGTAGCATTGCCCTTTTTCTCTTTTTTTTGGGCCTTTTTTTTCTTTTGGCCTTTCTCTTTTTTTCTTTTTTTGGGCAATGCTCTAATAATGATGATCATCACACTTCTATTGATTACAACATAAGGATTACAACTCGAAACTTAGAACAAGATATGACTGTATATGAATGCCTCCGGCGGTGTACCGGGATGGTGCAATGAATCAAGAGTGACATGTATGAAAAATAATGCATGGTGGCTTTGCCACAAATACGATGTCAACTACATGATCATGCAATGGCAATATGACAATAGTAATGTATGTCATGATTATGTTGATGGAAGTTGCATGGCAATATATCTCGGAATGTCTATGGAAATGCCATGATAGGTAGGTATGGTGGCTGTTTTGAGGAAGATATAAGGAGGTTTATGTGTGATAGAGCGTATCGTATCACGGGGTTTGGATGCACCGGCGAAGTTTGCACCAACTCTCAAGGAGATAAAGGGCAATGCACGGTACCGAAGAGGCTAGCAAAGGCGGAAAGATGAGAGTGCGTGTATTCCATGGACTCAACATTAGTCAAAAGAACTCATATACTTATTGCAAAAATTTAGAAGTCATCAAAAATCAAGTACTACGCGCATGCTCCTAGGGGGATAGATTGGTAGGAAAAGACCATCGCTCGTCCCCGACCGCCACTCATAAGGGTGCACAAGCCAGGTACACTTCATGTTTCAAATTTGTTACAAAACTTTAACCATACGTGCATGCTACGGGACTTGCAAACTTCAACACAAGCATTTCTCAAATTCATAATTACTCAACTAGCACGACTTTGATATTATCACCTCCATGTCTCAAAACAATTATCAAGCATCAAACTTATCTTAGTATTCAATTCACTCAAAAGAAAGTTTCACATATCTTGAATACCAAGTATATTAACATTAAGCAAATTACCATGCTATTAACGACTCTCAAAATAATCTAAGTGAAGCATGAGAGATCAAAAGTTTCTTTAAAACAAATCCACCATCGTGCTTTAAAAGATCTAAGTGAAGCACTTGAGCAAAAATTATCACGCTCAAAAGATATAAGTGAAGCACTATGAGCAAAACTATCAAGCTCAAAAGATATAAGTGAAGCACATAGAGTATTCTAACAAATTCCAATTCATTTATGGCTCTCTCAAAAGGTGTGTACAGCAGGGATGATTGTGGTAAACTAACAAGCAAAGACGCAAATAATACAAGACGCTCCAAGCAAAACACATATCATGTGGTGAATAAAAATATAGCTCCAAGTAAATTACCGATGGAAGTGGACGAAAGAGGGGATGCCTTCCGGGGCATCCCAAAGCTTTGACTTTTTGGTGTCCTTGGATTATCTTGGGGGTGCCATGGGCATCCCCAAGCTTAGGCTCTTGCCACTCCTTGTTCCATAATCCATCAAAAGAATTCACCCAAAACTTGAAAACTTCACAACACAAAACTCAATAGAAATCTCGTGAGCTCCGTTAGAGAAAGAAAACAAAAGACTACTTCAAGGTACTGTAATGAACTCATTCATTATTTATATTGGTGTTAAACCTACTGTATTCCAACTTATCTATGGATTATAAACTATTTTACTAGCCATAGATTCATCAAAATAAGCAAACAACACACGCAAAACAGAATCTGTCAAAAACAGAACAGTCTGTAGTAATCTGTAACTAACGCAAACTTCTGGAACTCTAAAAATTTTATGAAAATAGGAAGTCCTGGAAAATTTATTTTTTGGTCATCAGCAAAAAGAATCAACGCAAAATCACGTTCCTGTGATTTAACAAAATTATATTCGTGCGCGCAAATTTCTGTTTTTCAGCTGAATCAAATCAACTATCATCGTAGGTTATCCTATAGGTTCTACTTGGCACAAACACTAATTAAAACATAAAAACCACATCCAAACAGAGGCTAGTTGGATTATTTATTCCTAAACAGAAGCAAAAACAAAAACCAAAAATAAAATTGGGTTGCCTCCCAACAAGCGCTATCGTTTAACGCCCCTAGCTAGGCATAAAAGCAATGATAGATCTAGGTATTGCCATCTTTGGTAGGCAATCCATAAGTAGCTCTCATGATAGATTCATATGGTAATTTTATTTTCTTTCTAGGGAATTGTTCCATGCCCTTTTTTAAGGGAAATTGGAATCTAATATTCCCTTCCTTCATATCAATAATTGCACCAATCGTTGTAAGGAAAGGCCTACCAAGAATAATAGGACATGAAGGATTGCAATCTATATCAAGAACGATAAAATCTACGGGCACATAATTCCTATTTGCAAGAATAAGAACATCATTAATTCTTCCCATAGGCTTTTTAATAGTGGAATACGCAAGATGCAAGTTTAGAGAGCAATCATCAAAGTCACGAAAATCTAGCAAATCACACAAAGTTTTGGGAATAGTAGAGACACTAGCACCCAAATCACACAAAGCATGAAACTCATAATCTTTAATTTTAATTTTAATAGTAGGTTCCCACTCATCATAGAGTTTTCTAGGGATAGAAACTTTCAACTCAAGTTTTTCTTCATAAGATTGCATCAAGGCATCAACAATGTGTTCGGTAAAGGCCTTATTTTGACTATAAGCATGAGGAGAATCTAGCACGGATTGCAACAAGGAAATACAACCAATTAAAGAGAAACTTTCATAATTAAATTCCTTGAGATCCAAAATAGTGGGTTTAGCAATATCTAGGTTTTTATTTATTTCAATCCCACTTTTATCAAATTCATCATCAAGATCTAGAAACTTCGAATTCTTAGAACGCCTTCTAGGTAAAGGAAGATCATATTCAGTTTCATCAAGATTCATATTGCAAAACAAAGATTTAATGGGGGACATCAATAACTTTTAGATCTTCATCTTGATTTTCATAGGAATTGGAAGAGCACGCTTTAATAAAGGCATCTGTTGAAGCACGCATCCTGGCGGTTCTTTCTTTGCACTCATCAATGGAAATTCTCATGGCTTCGAGAGACTCATTGATATCATGATTAGGAGGAATAGATCTAAGCTTTAAAGAATCAATTTCAAGAGAAGTTCTATCAACATTCCTAGCCAAATCATCAACTTTAAGCAATTTCTCTTCAAGCAAAGCATTAAAATTCTTTTGTGAATTCATAAACTCTTTAACACTACTCTCAAATTCAGAGGGCATCTTATTAAAATTTCCATAAGAGTTGTTGTAGGAATTTCCATAATTATTAGAAGGATTACTAGGATAAGGCCTATGAATAAAATTCCCTCTATACGCATTGTTTCCAAAACTATTCCTACCAACAAAATTCACATTCATAGATTCACTATTGTTCTCAAGCAAAGTAGACAAAGGCATATCATTGGGATCAAGAGGAGTATTTTTAGTAGCAAACATCTTCATAAGTTCATCCATCTTTTGACTCAAAACATTGATTTCTTCTATAGCATGCACCTTTTTACTAGAAGATCTTTCGGTGTGCCATTGAGAATAATTAGCCATAATATTATTAAGCAATTTTGTAGCATCTCCTAACGTAATTCCCATAAACGTGCCTCCCGCGGCCGAATCTAAAAGATTTCTAGAAGCAAAATTCAATCCGGCATAAAATTTTTGTACAATCATCCATAAATTCAAACCATGAGTAGGGCAATTGCGAAGCATCAATTTCATTCTTTCCCAAGATTGGGAAACATGCTCATGATCAAGTTGTTCAAAATTCATAATATCGTTCCTAAGAGTGATGATCTTAGCGGGAGGAAAATACTTAGAGGTAAAAACATCTTTGCACTTGTTCCGAGAATCAATACTATTTTTAGGCAAAGACGAAAACCAAACTTTAGCACGATCTCTAAGTTAAAACGGAAATAACTTCAATTTGACAATATTGTTATCCGTATCTTTCTTCTTTTGCATATCACACAAATTAACAAAATTGTTTAGATGAGTAGCGGCATCTTCACTAGGAAGGCCAGCGAATTGATCCTTCATAACAAGATTCAGCAAAGCGGTATTGATTTCACAAGACTCGTCATTATTAAGAGGAGCAATCGGAGTACTAAGGAAATCACTATTATTGGCATTCGAGAAGTCACACAATTTGGTATTATCTTGCGCCATGGCAACAAGTAATCCAACACACAAGCAAATAGAAAGGCAACGGGAAAAGGCAAACGGGAAAGAGAGGAGGAGATTGGGAAAGAGAGGGCGAATAAAATGGCAAGGGTGAAGTGGGGGAGAGGAAAACGAGAGGCAAATGCCAAATAATGTAATGCGAGAGATAGGGATTGTGATGGGTACTTGGTATGGTTAACTTGCTCGTGTGAGCCTCCCCGGCAATGGCGCCAGAAATTCTTCTTGCTACCTCTTGAGCACTGCGTTGGATTTCCCCGAAGAGGAAAGGATGATGCAGCAAAGTAGCGTAAGTATTTCCCTCAGTTTTTGAGAACCAAGGTATCAATCCAGTAGGATACCACACACAATTCCCTCGTACCTACACAAAACGATAGCTCCTCGCAACCAACGTGATTAGGGGTTGTCAATCCCTTCACGGTCACTTACGAGAGTGAGATCTAATAGACATGATAAATAATATTTTTGGTATTTTTGATAGATAGATGCAAAGTGAAAAGTAAAAGGCAAAGTAAAAACAAAGGAAGTAATAAAGTAATGGAGATTGATATGATGAGAATAGACCCAGGGGCCATAGGTTTCACTAGTGGCTTCTCTCAAGAGCATAGATATTCTATGGTGGGTGAACAAATTATTGTTGAGCAATTGACAGAATTGAGCATGGTTATGAGTATATCTAGGTATGATCATGTGTATAGGCATCACGTCCGAGACAAGTAGATCGAAATGATTCTGCGTCTACTACTATTACTCCACTCATCGACCGCTATCCAGCATGCATCTAGAGTATTAAGTTAAAAACAGAGTAACGCCTTAAGCAAGATGACATGATGTAGAGGGATAAATTCATACAATATGATAAAAAACCCATCTTGTTATCCTCGATGCCAACAATACAATACGTGCCTTGCTGCCCCTTCTGTCACTGGGAAAGGACACCGCAAGATTGAACCCAAAGCTAAGCACTTCTCCCATTGCAAGAACTACCAATCTAGTTGGCCAAACCAAAAGGATAATTCAAAGAGACTTGCAAAGATAACTCATACATAAAAGAATTCAGAGAAGATTCAAATATTGTTCATAGATAAACTGGACCATAAACCCACAATTCATCGGTCTCAACAAACACACCGCAAAAAGTAGATTACATCGAATAGATCTCCACGAGAGAGGGGGAGAACATTGTATTGAGATCCAAAAAGAGAGAAGAAGCCATATAGCTACTAGCTATGGACCCGAAGGTCGGAAGTAAACTACTCACACTTCATCGGAGGGGCTATGGTGTTGATGTAGAAGCCCTCCATGGTGGATGCCCCCTCCGGTGGAGCTCCAGAATAGGCCCTAAGATGGGATCTCATGGATACAGAAGGTTGTGGTGCTGGAATTAGGTTTTTGGCTCCTGTTCTGATCGTTTGGGGATACGTAGGTATATATAGGAGGAAGGAGTACGTCGGTGGAGCAATAGGATGGACACGAGGCAGGGGGCACGCCCTAGGGGGGCGCCCCCCACCCTCGTGACCGCCTCTGTTACGTCTTGGAGTAGGGTCCAAGTCTCCTGGATCACGTTCGGTGAGAAAATCACGTTCCCGAAGGTTTCATTCCGTTTGGACTCCGTTTGATACTCCGTTTCTTCGAAACACTGAAATAGGCAAAAAACAGCAATTCTGGGCTGGGACACCGGTTAATATGTTAGTCCCAAAAATAATATAAAATTGGAAAATAAAGCCCAATATGGTCCAAAACAGTAGATAAAGTAGCATGGAGCAATCATAAATTATAGATACATTGGAGACGTGTCATCTCCCTACGTGAACGCTATCCATAGCACTCATGCTTATCTTGCGTGTTTTAGAGTATCTACTTTCACTTGTCTATGAACTGTATAGGCAACCCAGAGGTCCTTTACCGCGGACACGGCTATTCGAATAGATCATATTAACCCTGCAGGAGTGTACTTCTTCACACACGCTCTCGCCACTTACCTCCATGTACACATGATGTATCTCGCCAACCTTCAAGCAGAAGCCTGGCGAGGGTGTCGGCCACGACCTGACTAACCACACAAGTCTCTAGTCCAGGTTTATCGCCTATTCGGGTTCCATCCACAAGGAGATCCGGCTGGGGTGTCGCTCACGGCCCCAAACGATGTGAGCAGGGTTCCCAAGCCCACCATCCAGGTGCCACTTGGTACACCGTGCCACTGCACCTAGTCTATCCCAAGCCCACCTGTACCGAGTGCCACTTGGTAGACTACTAGCACTACCTACTAACACCAGAAACTAGTTGCAACTCCTGGACAGAGATCAAGTTGATTAATAAGTCGAGAGAGCTTGGAGTGCTCGGAGCCCAATGTGTGGTACTAACTGTTCATGGATCACAAAGATAGAACTCAGTTCCTGAGGACGGTTCAATGAGACAACCCACCATGTACTCCTACATGGCCTCTCACCGCTACCTTTACCAAATCGTGTTCACACACTTAGCTCTCAACAGTAGGACATGTTTCACAACATTCCAATTCATCCCCGATGAATCCGACCTGACTCAACTCTAAGCAGTAGCAGGCATGACAAACAAGCATGAATGAGTAGGCACATCAGGGCTCAAACAACTCCTACTCATGGTAGTGGGTTTCATCTATTTACTATGGCAATGACAGGACATGCAGAGGAAAGGGGTTCAACTACCGCATCATGCAACAGTTGAATCGTTGTTGTCCTAATGCAGTAAAAGAGAGCAAGAGCGAGAGAGTGGGATTCTATCAGAATGAACAAGGGGGTTTTGCTTGCCTGGCACTTCTGAAGATAGTATAGCTCTTCCTCAGTGTCATCAAACTCATCGTCGGAACCACGTCTACTGAGAAGGGATAAATACCAACAAACAAGGAAGAATGCAATCAATGCAATGCTCAATATGATGCATGATCATGACATGGCAATATGCTGTGATTTGAGCTAATGCAACTAGCAACCAGATTAAATGAAGTTGGTTTGAATCAAAGATTCAAATTCAAACTCCACATGTGATTTCTTAAATGCCATTTAATTGAATTGTCCTAAACAGAGGACATAAGTTTCTCTAACATGCATGCAAATGCCATAAACAGATTCTTTGGATTATTTTGATCATTTTTCACATATAACTTATTTCATTTGGAGTTACGGTTGAATTTCTATGATTTTTAGAAGTTTATACTATTTCTGGAATTTCCTGGATTATTTTTAATTCAGAAAATGATTTATCGCAGCAGCCTGACGTCAGTGTGATGTCAGCAGGTCAACGGAACCGTTCCTAATCAAATTTGACCAGTGGGTCCCGCGTGTTAGTGTCCTAACTAATTAACATTGTTAATTAGTGCTAACTAACAACTAATCTAGGGTTAGTCAGAGGCTGGCCCCACATGTCAGTGACTCACGGTGATTCAAACAAGGTCAACTTCGGTCAAACTCACCGGAGTTGACCCGCGGCTCGTTGCCAGCAACACCAGAGACGACGGAGGGCATCGGAAACGCTCCTCCGGCGACCAAATCGATGGCTGAGAGGTTCTACACAATGCTTGAACTCGTCCGCGTGTTGTGGTGCATGCAGCAGCAGCTCAGATAACCTAAATCGACAGCGGCGGCAACTTGCACGATGGCCGAAGTTCGGGCGCGGACGGTGTCGATGCTATGGTGCACTAGAGGAGAAGCCGAAGAGTTATACATGCTCATGGGAGTGTGCTGAGCGCGCTGATGGGCTCGGACCCGAGCGATAGTAGCTGTGGTCGCGGCGGCGCCATGGCCAGTGGCGAGGAGCGCTCGGCAAGGTGGTTAGAGAGCTTAGGGGAGGAAAACGAGCACTGGTTAGGGGGAGAAGGACAGTGGCCTCACAATGGTTGCAGGGGTCATCAAAGCGGGCTCGGGGAAGTCTAGACGGCGGCGGAATCCCGGCGGCGATCTCCTATGGCCGAGGAGGAAGATGAGGTCGAGGACGACGTTGCAGAGCTCCCGCGGTCGAACGGGTGGGCATAGACAACGCAGGAGTCGACGGCGGTTCTTCTGGGCGCATCGACAAGGTGAGGGGTGGACGGTGGCCGTGGCTACAGCGAGTGGTGGCGATGGTGGCGTGTCGGTGGTGCTGCAGGAGAGCAGAGGAGAAAGAGGGATCCAGGGAGTGTGAGAGAGGGTCGAGGGGGCTGCGTGGCGCCGTCCAGATGTGTCGGGGAGGGGGGCGGACAGGCAGGGAGGAGCTGGCCTCCTCGTCCGTGCGCGTGCGAGCACGCCGGTGCTCCTACTGGCAGGAGGAAGACGACAGGAGGCGCCAGGGGGCTGGGCCAGCGAGCTGGGCCGGCTACAGGTAGGTCGCCAGGTAGTCCTTCTCTCTCTCTCTCTCTCTTTTATTTTGTGTCTTTATTTCTGGATTTAGTAAAAAAATACTAAACCTTTTCTAAAAATCCTGAAATAAATTGTGGGCACTGTTGAAATGTTTTTCAGCAGCCCTCTGCCATTATCAGAATTATTTGGGCAAATAAAACATTTATAGCATTTAAATGCCCAAATTCAAATATTTTATGATTTAATTCAAAAATCCAGAATGGTCCTAGAAAAGTGTGCACCATTTTTGTCAGAGGTTCTAAACCAAGGTACAGATGATGAACATTTTGGAAGGGCATTTTGGTTTCATTGAAAATGATTTTAGTAAACCCTAGTTGGTTTAAGGGGGTTCTAGGGGTTCTGTCATCCCCATTTCAACTTTCTTGGAGATTTAAACATGACGCAACACCAGATGCTAGCACTAGACATTACCAGAACTAGGGATGTGACAGCTGGCCTCGACGTCCGTCAGCTCACGACACGACGGCGCGAGCGCTCTGAGTCTGGAGCGAGCGAGACAGAGGGGAAACGGAGCAGGTGGCCGTGAACAGAATTGGTCTAGGTGGGCTATGCTGGAGCTGCTACTAGTCTTGGTTGGACTGCGGGTCAGGGAAAAGGCCCAAGTTGCTGCACCGGGAGGGCTTCCCCTTTTCTTTTGAATTCTTTAAATTTGAAATTCGTAGCTAAAGAAAAGGAAAAGGTCAAGGAGGTAGGAGATGAATTTGGAAGATATAAGAGTATCCTCATGCTCCTGGAATTATGCTCTATTTGATAAAATTGCTTTCGACATTTTTAGAGGTAGAAAAATAATTCAAGTTTGAATTAAATTCAAACTTGAGCCTTTTTTGAACCCAACCAAAACATCTTCAAATGGGTTGAAAATTGGCAAAGAGGGAGTAGGCATGGTGAACTAGCCTCAGGAAAAGAATGAACATTTATGGAGGAGGGAAAAATGTCACTTGCCAAAATGAAAGAAGGAAGAAGTAAGGAGGAGGTGATGGTGCATGGCCATGGATTGAGAGAGAGATGGCAAGGGGTGATGCACACACATCAACTAGATCAACACACAACATATATAAGGGACAATGCACAAGATGAACATGGCAACAACATAATGCAATATGACAATCAGACGGGCATGGCAATGCAATGTAACCAATGATGATCATGATGCACGAAGAGAAAATATGGCAAGGCACTCAACATGATCATGGCATAAACATATAGGGATGAAATATGCAAAACAATTATGATAATGCAACAAATGCAATAAACACACGGCAACAACTAAGGTAAATGAAGGCAACTGGAAGGCAACTAAGGTAAATTTTGCCATCAGCGGCGGACGACAAAGTCCTGCCGTTAGCCACCTAACGGACTAACAGCATAATTTTTGCCGTCAGTGTTCTTTGTCGTCCGCTGCTGATGGCAAAGGACCCTTTGCCATCAGCCACCAAAAGCGGACGGCAACGTAGCTCTTTACCGGACCTTTCTTTGCCGTCCATGTTGCCGTCCGCCATTCATGCCTTTGCCGTCTGCCGTGGCAGACGGCAAAGTAGCTGATTCCTGTAGTGCATGGGTCAGGGCAACTCAACAAGATGTGAATACATCAAGTTGCTTAAACAAAAAATGGCAACCCCATTTTGAGCTTAAAGGATGAGTATGACCTATGATCAAGTGTCCTCACTTGACTCCTAAGTCAACATACTCTAACATAGGTGAATTTATCGGCAAGCAATTCTAGACGAAGTTCTCTGTTGTTTCTTTGTGCTCTTGCATTTGACTCATGCATGCTAGTTCCCCTTTCAAAAAAAACTTCATCTAGATGTCTTTTATTTTCTCTGTTATTTTCTAAATTTCCCTGCATCCAATTCATTGCAAATTCTTCAGTTAATTCCTTGCATATCCTTGTGATATATTATTTTCCTAAGTGATATGAGGTGACGAGAATTTACTCTCTGGGTTGAACTTGGTCTCACCGGACTGATTTCTTCGGTTGAACCGAATCAACTCGGTGCCACCAATCGTAACCACTCGGTGCTACTGATTCCAGTCCTGAGACAAAATCTATGCCACTTGCATTCTGCATGCTTGTCCCAGCTCCATTCTTTGATACTTATCCTCTACCAGCATCATTTATTACATGTTGCTTTGTAATGTGACTCTAGGACCAAACCTACTTGACTCATGCTCCAGAAGTCCCTTCTTGGAAATTGATGTCAAAAGGGGAGAGAGAGAGAGAGATAGCACATCAAAGCTTATCACACAAGAGAGAATGCACTCCTAAAAGCTTCTCCTGATGCTTCTTATTCTTTAGAGGAAATTTGCCTCATGTCTTTAAGAGGGGAAAGACATGATAGTACATGTTATGATTTTATCTTGCTCTGATTATCTTGTTTTCTCCGACTTTCTATTACCCTATCTTCTCCCATTATCCCATGTCAGATTCAGGGGGAGAAAGACACCTAACGGAAGAAAATCTTTGGAATTCATTGCATATCTTTATTCTTGGGGACATGTTCAATAACCAAATAGAGTACCTAGTACTCACACTCTACATGTCATCCCAGTCTTGGTATTCTCGTGTTCTTTAGTCCTTGCTCTGTCAAGTAGATGTTCTTGTGTTATCTAACCTTGTTTACCCAGGTACATCTTCTTCAAAGCTATCTCAAGACCACAACATAAGTATATGCATCAAACTCATGTGCATGAAGATCTCTTGCTGTGGTACATTTTTTTGCACGAGAGATTCATAAACATGAAGGTACATTTCCAGTATCTATATCATTTTCTCTGATGTATATTGCCAAGACACATGTAACTTATTGCTTGCTTTGACATGTTTATGCATTCTCATACTCATATGATCCATCCTCACATGATTACATACATGTAGGGGGAGATAATGCATGTTGCATGTCTTTCCAAAGCTTTACATGTTATTTCCTTATATCTTTATCTAAAGCTTTGATGCATGTTGTCATCAATTACCAAAAAGGGGGAGATTGAAAGCACAAGTTCTCCCTGGGTGATTTTGGTAATTAATGTCAACATATCTCTTGTTGGACTAATATTTCTACCTAGTGTATTTTAGATAAGTTCAACATTGGAGTGGCATGGACATGGACAAGAGGATCTGGAATCCCTTCAAGATGCTAAGGACAAATATTGGCATAAGCTCAAGACTCTACATTTTCATTTTAGTGATCCAAGATCACATTGAGTTCATAGGAAAGCTAACACTATTAAAAGGGGATAAGGTGTTGCTTAATGGCTTGCTTGCTCAAAATGCTTGGTGATATGCTACAAAACCCTCAGCCACTTTCTCGCATAAACATATGTCCTAAACCTAAATGTCAAACTCGGCCCCACAGATTTTGTCTATCTGGCGCCACCGAGTTTCACTATTCCAGCCACTGCCAAACCCTAGTCACTTTGGTCTAACCGATGGGAACTCGGTCTCACCGAGATTGGCTTGCAAATTCTCTGTGATCTATTGTAACATTTCCGGTCTAACCGAGTTCGTTCAGTCGGTCCCACCGAGTTTGTTTGACCAATCCTCTGTTTTCTTATTACCAAAATCGGTCTCACTGAGTTTGAGTAATCAGTTAAACCGAGTTGAGGTTTTACCCTAACGCCTGCACATCGGTCTCACTAAGATGACCTAGTCGGTCCCACCGAAAACTCTAACATTCACATTTTGACCTGAATCGGTCCAACCGAGTTTTACTATTCGGTCCCATCGAGATTGGGAATCTGTGTGTAACGGCTAGATTTTGTGTGGAGGCTATATATACCCCTCCACCCATTCTTCATTCGTGAGGAGAGCCATCAAAACGTGCCTACACTTCCAGCATTCATTTTCTGAGAGAGAACCACCTACTCATGTGTTGAGACCAAGATATTGCAATCCAACCACACGAATCTTGATCTCTAGCCTTCCCCAAGTTGCTTTCCACTCAAATCATCTTTCCACCATAGCCAAATCTGTGAGAGAGAGTTGAGTGTTGGGGAGACTATCATTTGAAGCACAAGAGCAAGGAGTTCATCATCAACACACCATCTATTACATTTTGGAGAGTGGTGTCTCCTAGATTGGTTAGGTGTCACTTGGGAGCCTCCGTCAAGATTGTGGAGTTGAACCAAGGAGTTTGTAAGGGCAAGGAGATCGCCTACTTCGTGAAGATCTACCCTAGTGAGGCAAGTCCTTCGTGGGCGATGGCCATGGTGGGATAGACAAGGTTTCTTCTTCATGGACCCTTCGTGGGTGGAGCCCTCCGTGGACTCGCGCAACCGTTACCCTTCGTGGGTTCAAGTCTCCATCAATGTGGATGTACGATAGCACCACCTATCGGAACCACGCCAAAAATCCTGTGTCTCCAATTGCGTTTGCACACTCTAATCCAATCTCTTTACTTTGTTGCAAATTGCATGCTATATTTTCTACTGCTCATATACTCTTTGCATGCTTGCTTGAATTGTATTGTGTATGCTTGAAATTGTGTTAATCTACCACCTCAACTTGAAAAACTTAAAAACTGACAACTTTTTTTGTTGAGGGTCTAATCACCCCCCTCTAGACACCTCTTCTCGGTCCTTTCAGGCTAGATTTCCACATTCTAGCCATGAACTCATTCCTCCACATCTCAGCGTTCATTGCCGTGTGCGAGGTTCTCCTCCGCGTCCACCCACACTTCGGCCTATGGCTCAAGGTCTTCAATGTGAAGCCAAAGGTGGTTGACAGGCAGCACCCGAACTGCAGCGGAGCTATGATTAGCAAGCTGCCGAACACCACATGGCCTAAGGGGGCCTTCGTGGAGACCGTGAAGATCTGGCAACAAGAGTGGTTCTACATCACCGAGTCGCGCCGCACCAAGTGGGCGGCCGTTCCGGAGTTCAGATCCGGACCCCCCATGAGGCTCACCTGTTGGAACATGAAGGGCCTTGACTATGGGTCCTAGACGGAGGTGTTGGCGCTACAAATGCGCATCACCAACGTGCTGGGGAAGAACGTTGGTCTAACCAATGTGGTTCAAATCATGCTTTTCCGCCCCATTCTCTCCTGCCAGCGCCGGGTTGCCCCCATGTGGGAATTCAAGCCGGAGAAGCCGCGGACACTACATCACTTCCTCGGCACCACGCACGAGGGAATGTGGAAACTGCTTTTCAAGGCGCAGAAAAGCAGCTGTCCCATGGAGACCGAAGACATCGGCCTCAACGTCATGTATCCGGCCTCTCTAGTAAGTATTCGATATCTCTGAAGACATACCTAGTTTATCTATGTACATTCGATCTATGACGAACTCATGAACCCATCTTTCGTTACAGGGTTGTACCAAGAAGGTGGAGCGGATCAAGTGCCCGGCTCCACTGCCCAAAAACCCAGTCACTCCTCGGCTGGAGGAGATGGTGGTCCCAGCACCTTTTCAGCCGCCGCAGCAGAAGGCCAAGAAGAAGAGCAAGGGTCCCAAGAATGGGCCCTGCTGGAAAGGCCCTCCGGAAGCTGTGTTCAGAGAGACCGAGCATGTCTCCTCCCACGAGGAAGATGAGGGACAACAAGGAGGAGGGAGAGGAGGAGGAGGACATGGAGAGCGAATCCCCCCTCAAGACGAGGAGGGAAAAGAGGACAGCCTCCAAGAACCTGGAGGGGGCGATGCCGAAGAAGGGGAGGGTGATCCTCTCGGATAGTTCGAACTCGGAGTCTGAACACAATCTGGAGAGAGCCAAAAGGGAGAAGCCCCTGGCTGAAACATTAGTGTCAGAAACTTACTCGGTTAATTATTGCTTTAATCTGCCTCTTTCATGCCCAATCCTTTTATGCTTTTTAGCCCTCTGTCGGTGTCAAAACCGGCGGATCTCGGGTAGGGGGTCCCGAACTGTGTGTCTAAGGCTAATGGTAACAGGAGGCGGGGCACACAATGTTTACCCAGGTTCGGGCCCTCTCTATGGAGGTAATACCCTAATTCCTGCTTGATTGATCTTGATGATATGAGCACTACAAGAGTTGATCTACCACGAGATCATAGAGGCTAAGCCCTAGGATCTAGCCTATGATTATGATTGTTCTTGTCCTATGGACTAAACCCTCCGGTTTATATAGACACCGGAGGGGGCTAGGGTTACACAGAGTCGGTTACAGAGAAGTAAATATACATATCTGAATTGCCTAGCTTGCCTTCCACGCAAAGGAGAGTCCCACCTGGACACAGGACAAAGTCTTCAATCTTGTATCTTCATAGTCCAATAGTCCGGCATAAGTACATAGTCCGACTGTTTGAGGACCCCCTAATCCAGGACTCCCTCAGTAGCCCCTAAACCTGGCTTCAATGGCGATGAGTCCGGCATGCAGATTGTTTTCGGCATTGCAAGGCGGGTTCCTCCTCCGGATACTCCAAGGTAGATTTTGACTACATGAATCGTGTCCGGCTCTGCAAAACAAATTCCAAGTACCACCGTAGAGAGCACAATATTCCACGAATCAAATCTGCTAACAACTTTTCCTAGCATGACAACACGCAACGGCCCAGTCATTATTCGAACTGTTTTCTCAACCTGCTCTTGCGAAGCGGTTTTACTGGCACGTCTTGTTGAAGCAGAGATCATGTCCCCTTATCATGGGATTCTCATCAATACGGGTGTGGGTAACCCAACCGCGCCATCAACGCGGCGCTTGGGGAATAAGCGAGTTTACGGGGCAACTGGGGAGGTGCACAGTTTCTACCGCATTTATAAAGAGATAAGGATTCCCTTTTTTCACCCACGCTTTCTTCTTCCTCTGCTCATCCATTCTCTCTCGCTCGAGCTCTAGCGCCCAAGCTTTCACCTTCTCCGCAAAGTCATTCCAAGTATGTCCAGAGCGGGAGGCAAGTGGATGGCCTCCTCTGTCATGGAGGAGGACATTATGATGCTTCGGGAGGCCGGATACCTGTCCGCAAACACCGCACACCGACTTCCAGCCGAAGGGCAGATCATCCCCACCCCGAAACCCCAGGAGAGGGTAGTGTTACTCTCTCATTTTGTCTGCGGACTGGGATTTCCCCTCCACCCGTTTGTCGCGGGCTCATGTTCTACTACGGGCTGGACTTCCATGATCTAGCCCCAATTTCATCCTCAACATCTCGGCATTTATCGTCGTGTGCGAGGCCTTCCTCCGCATTACGCCCCACTTCGGCCTATGGCTAAAGACCTTCAACGTGAAGCCAAAGGTGGTGGTTGGCCAGCAAGCGGAGTGCGAAGGTGCCATGGTGGGCAAGATGCCCAATGTCACCTGGCCCGAAGACTCCTTCGTGGAGACCATGAAGGGGTGGCAATCGGGGTGGTTCTACATCACGGAGCTGCATGACACCAACTAGGCAATGACCCCTGAATTTCGATCCGGCGTCCCCATGTGGCTCACCTCCTGGAAAGAGAAGGGCTTAGCCTGGGGCTCATCGGTGGAGCTGACCGGACTTCAGACCTGCGTCCAAAATACGATAGGCAAGAAAATCAAGCTTGTCAACGTGGTCCAGGTCATGCTCATCCGCCGGATCCTCCCGTGTCAGAGACGGGCTTACAATCTGTGGGAGTTTGACCCGGCCGAACACCAGATGCTGCAAGAGATCTTCAGCACGACACACAAAGATGTCTGGAAGGTGCTCTTCAAGGCCAACGAGGTCCCCCCACCCATAACCAAAGATCGCGGACTCAGCACGAAACGACAAGCGCATCTGGTGAATTTTTACATCTTGCAAGATGTGCCTTTTACCACCACATTCGCGGGGGGAATCTAAGCCTCCATGCTTATTCATAAGGACTGGGTAGCGATAGCGGAGCGGATCAACTATCCGGCTCCGCTACCTGAAGATCTAGCATCGTCTCTTCTAACAAAGATGTTGTTTCCGGCGCCCCGAAGGCCACGAAGAAGGCCGCGGGGACCAGGAAAGGTCTCCGGCGCAAGGTTGTATCGGACGTGGCGTCCAAAGACACCGAGGCGCACTCCTCGAATGAAGACGAGGAGGAGGAAGAGGAAATCCCTCCCCCCTCAACCATGGGGGGGGAGAAGAGAAAGGCCGCCCCGTAGGGGGAGGCCGAGGCATCCAAGAAGGTAAAGACCTTCCTTCCGGACCACTCCACCATGGCCACCTACAGCGGCGAGGAGTGGTTTCCCAGGGACAAGCCCCTCGCTAAGTCATAAGCATCCGAACACTATAATACTTCCAGTATGTTTTGCTTTATTGCTTCTTATCATGCCGAACATGCATATGCAGTCCGGCCAAATCCCACATCGAGGTATCCTCTTTGGACAGGTCCCTGGGCCCGTCGGCGATGAACATCGATTCACTCCCGACAGCCTCCTCCCCCCGGACCGTGGACAACGCCGAGGTGTTGTCTCAGAGGTTACCGGACCAGGGGGAGACAGTTCTGGAGACGCCCCCGGGCGAAATCCCAATCGCCGGGCACATGGGAGGGAAGACCCCCATGGACTCGGATAACGGAGGCTGCAGCAAGTCTGGCCCCCAGCCGAATATGGCTCCGAAAACCCAAGTGGTTCCGGATTCAGGCAGGCAGCCTCTCTCTAAGGAGGGCAAGCCTCCTGTACCGATGACCTCTGTCCATCCAGAGGCATCAGATAACTTGCTGGAAGCGCTTCGCGGCGCTTCCATTGATGAAGAACACCGTACCATTATGAGTACGGTGATTGAAAAGGTCTGCTCCGCCAAAAGTGGATTGACCGAAGCCTGCGCCAGCCTCCTAAGGCCTTGTACAATGGGAGGTGCTTAGATGGGTGCTTAGAAAAATAAACCGGGTTTTTCTGAAGCACCGGTGCCTATTTCTATAGGAGAGACGCTTAGATAAGCGTCTACCCTGTACAAATAAGCACCGGTGCTTAAGAAAATTCTGGTTTAATTCTCTAAGCACCTCTCCTAAGAACCTTCCATTGTACAAGGCCTAATAGGCTTTGAGGTAAGTAACAACATTGTAAGAAAATATCACAGTATAGATAGTAGCCCCTGATGCTCTGTTTGGTGTTCGAAAAGAAAGGCCGAATAGAGGATCAAATAACATCTGTAGGAGTCTAACAGAAGACGTCTATGTGGCCACTGCCGCTCGTACTGCGGAGGTCTCCGGACTGAAGCGGGACCTGGAGTGGACCGAGGGAGAGCTCGGCCTCGTGAAGAGGCAGCTCGAGGAAAACAAAGGTACACAATACCCCGTCCGTATATTTGAAAAGGAAAAATGGTTTCTGCTGATGAAAGCATCATGAACTTTACTAGGGGTCACGACCGAAGTGGCGGCCCTTAAGACGGTGCTGACTGAGGCCGAAGACAAAGTGGCCAAGGAGCGCGCCGAGCGCGAGAAGCAAGAGGCCCAGGTCAACGAGGTCCTGCAAGAGCTCCAGGATTTCGTCCGAAAATACGAGTCCTTGGAGCGTGACTCTAAGACGCAAGAGTCCGAGTTTGCGAAGGCCCTCCAGAGCGTGCGAGACGCCAAAGCCGAAGCCCAAAAGGCCCTCCAAAAGATTCAAGCGGCCAAGAAGATTGCAGCAGGTAAGGCATTTATTATGCAAAGCAAGCATGTGAAGGAAACTTTCCTTTTACTTACCCGAATTTGGAGCTCCACAGGAGCGTTCGCAGATCTACCGCGTGGCATATCGGTTGCCGCAGAGTTCTACCGAGCCGAAGAAAGGAGCTCGACGGAGAAGTTGTTCTGGTCTCAGTATATTGGGACCGAACATCCGATGCCCTTGAGCGACCAGCTGAAGCAAAGTGTCGAACTACACAAGGCGGCTGAACTGGCCATGAAGGACCTCATAGTCCGGTTGTGGCCTACCGAGCCTTTACCCAGCAGCTACTTCAGCCTAGTAAAGCGGCTTGTGAGTGCCTGCCCGCGGCTTAAAGTTATATGGCAGTCAGTTTGCATTGAGGGTGCGCGAATGGCCTTCGCCCGCGCAAAAGTGCACTGGCCGAAGATGGGTGCCGAGAAGCTGATGGCCGAAGGGCAAGGAGCATCGCCACCCCGAAAAGTATTATGATAGTGTCCTGAAGGGCTCCCGCCTTGTGGCGGAGGAATGTGCTAAGGATGTAATCTTTGAGTGAATGTACTCATTTTATTCTGTCATATGAAACAAGTTCTTTTGCACAATATAACGCTTGTTTATTTAAAATTTTACCTTTTGTGCGGCCGTTTATAAAATCTGAGAGTTGGCCATTCGTCGGCTTTTGCCCCCATGTAACTAGTAGAGGGGTGTTCGGGATAAATCTAAACACTCTTTATCCAAATTTTTGGTCCTTGAAGGAGGTGTTTAGCGCAACGAACAAGGCAATTGGACTATACAGCTTTATCACTCTCACTTAGCCATAGAAGTTCTATAATTTTAATTTTCGGCGTAGCCCCTGGTATTCGGAAGGCGAACTTGGGGCGCTATACACGCCTAATTCGGACAAAGACCGATTCCTCGGCTGAAGCAGAAAAAATCTTTAAGGATTTGAAACCTCTCGAACAGCAACCAGCTCTCGCCGTATCATGATAGTCAGTTTTCGGCTTTCTCTACTGACGTGCTCGTCCGGAAGAACCGGGACACAATCACAGTAGTTCTCCCTGTGCCACCTTAACCGATATAGCAGAACGTAAGGCAGCAAAACATGGGAGCAGGGCAACCCAATTATTGACCCAAGACATGATTCAGAGCTGATGCATATAATGCTATAAGTTCGGGGTGCCGCACTGTCGAAAGTGTTTGAACTTTTCTTGCCGTGTTATGGGGTACACTGAAGCCCCTGGCGAACTGAATTGTACCAAAATGTACGGGTGCAATTTGTAATAAATAAACAGTCAAGGGAAAAGAAAAGAAATGTAATAATAAGCTGATGTTGTACATTATTTTCCATTGTTATTTGGATGATATGTCAAGGCATATGTATACAAGTAGTGCGATAAGCAAAATAGGACTATTTGACATATCCTAACCAAGTGCGAGCTGCGTGCGGGTATGGAAAAAATTATAGCGATCGTTATCAGAGACCGCCTGGGGATTCACTCGTACGTCAAAGCTTCTTGCCTCTTGGTGTTTCCGTCCCGTGATGGGTCCGATAATCAGGTTACCAGAAGAGCCTCAAGAAGACAGGGACCTGAAAGAAAGAAAATGGTGAAGTAATACGGATCCTGAGGCGGTTGAGCCGCATTGTGGACCACATTCTAGTTGTCCCTCCGTCTGTGCCCATGGTATTTTTAAGTGCGTCATTATGTACGCGCAGCACAAATTTCACCGATTGACTGGGACTAGGATGGAGGCCGAATTGCTAGGCGAGCTCTGGACGTGCCGGACGATCCTGTTGCAGAGTACTCCGGACTCACTTGGCGGTGTCCGGGGGCTTTATTGCCGAATTAGTGGTCTGCCTAAGAAGGTTGCTATGTACTTCTGCTGCGAGGGCTGCAGTATGCTCCTCCGTATGGAGGGAGCGCTCTGTGTTTCCATTGACTGTTATAACCCCGCGAGGTCCTGGCATCTTGAGCATGAGGTAGGCATAATGCGGTACTGCATTGAATCTGGCAAATGCTGTTCGTCCGAGCAATGCATGATAGCCACTGCAGAAGGGGATGATATTGAAGATTATCTCCTCGCTTTGGAAGTTGTCCGGAGATCCGAAGACTGCTTCCAGTGTGATTGAGCCTGTGCAATAGGCCTCTACACCTGGTACGACACCTTTAAAGGTGGTTTTGGTGGGTTTTATCCTTGAGGGATCGATGCCAATTTTGCACACTGTATCCTGATAGAGCAGGTTCAGGCTGCTGCCACCGTCCATAAGGACTCGTGTGAGGTGGAATCCATGAATGATGGGGTCGAGGACCAGCGCGGCCGAACCGCCATGACGGATACTGGTCGGATGGTCCCTGCGATCAAAGGTGATCGGACAAGAAGACCATGGGTTGAACTTTGGGGCGATTGGCTCCATCGCTTAGACGTCCCTTAGTGCACGCTTCCGCTCCTGCTTGGGGATATGGATTGCGTATATCATATTTACCGTTTTTACTTGGGGAGGAAATTTCTTCTGTCCTCCTGTGTTTGGCAGTTGGGGATCCTCATCTTCATCACAATGCGGCCCCCTTTTCCTTGTTTTCGGCATTCAACTTGCCGGTCTGTTTGAACACTCAACATTCTCTGTTGGTGTGGTTGGCTGGTTTATCGGGGGTGCCGTGAATTTGACATGAGCGATCGAGTATGCGGTCCAGACTGGACGGGCACGGATTGTGTCTTTTGAATGGCTTTTTCCACTAACCGGACTTGGATCCACTGAATCCGGCATTGACGGCCGTGTCTTCGGCGTTATCGCCATTATTGCGACGCTTGTGTCTGTTGCGTCAGTGCCGTTGCTATCTCTGGTGTCTGAGGTGCCAGGATTTCTTGATGTGTTGTTGCTACGAGCCAGCCAGCTATCCTCGCTCGCACAAAAGCGGGTCATGAGTGTCGTGAGGGCTGCCATGGACTTCGGCTTCTCTTGGCCGAGGTGTCGGGTAAGCCACTCGTCATGGATGTTATGCTTAAAGGCCGCTAGGGCTTCGGCATCCAGACAGTCGACAATTTGGTTCTTTTTAGTTAGGAACCGAGTCCAGAATTTCCTAGCTGACTCTCCGCGCTGTTGGGTTATGTGACTTAGATCATCAGCATCCGGTGGTCACACGTAAGTGCCCTGGAAGTTATCCAGGAATGCATCCTCCAGGTTCTCCAAATTTGCAATGGAGTTTGCCGGCAAACTATTCAGCTAATGCTGAGCTGGTCCCTTGAGTTTTAGTGGAAGGTACTTGATGGCATGTAGATCATGGAGGAAGGTAGTCGAAAACATTCACTATCCGTCCCCTTGGCCAGAGGATCATGCTTGCACTGAAGACCCTGGCTTCCGCGAGGATCCGGATATATTTGTGGAGTTTGATGATGGAGTCTATTATCAAGCGAGTCTTGACGGCTCGGAAGTGGCCATTACGGCCGACTACCCTGGCCTTTAACCTTTCATTAAGGTAAGTGTTAGGAAATCATCTCCAAAGAGAGGATTCCTTGTTTGCACCTCACCCATCACAGTGAACCGTGTTTTATAGGATCGGCGCTCAGCGAGCCGAACCCATTCGAGGGAGGCCTTAAGGAAGGCAGCATCTTCGTGGGGTGAGTGTTCAAAACGAAAGGAGATCGGGAGCGCTGCTAATCCTCCTCCTTCATCAAAGAGGTATAACTCTTAATATATGCCTAGACATAGGATCAAATTTCCATATTTATCCCCCTTCTATTATCCCAGGAGGAGTACACGGTGTACCCTATCCAAGATCCCGGCTAGCCAAGCTTCAGCCAATTCGGCGCCGGACTCGTCGACCAGGATGAGGGCCCATACGGAAGCGGCACTGACTCATCCGCCTCATGAGGATTCAGATGACGTATCTGTCACCAATTCCTAAGTGGAGAGTGTGATGAATCATCGACGCCTGAAAGAGACCCTGCACCCTTCGGCCTTTAGTAAGAAGGAATTTACCGCTCTTAGAACAGTGGATGCATATATCCGGGCCGCCCGGGATGGACTCATTGGAGTTGCTCACCTGTTTTTGGAAGATATGCAAGCGAAAATTTGTGCAAATTTAATAGATATGTGCCAGTAGCCCCTGAGACTTGAAGCGGTATAGACTAACCGTTTTAGGGATCGTTACGACCGCATGTTCTCAAAGAAAAGAACAATGCACTGTCCCAGGAGCTTGAAGCAAGTCAGACACAGCTTAATGCCGCCACCTCAGAACTAGAGAAAATGAAGAAAAGCCCAATGACCACTGGCGAACGGAAAAAACTGGAGGAGGAAATGAACAAGCAAACTGAAGAGATAAGGAGCTTAAAGGCTCAATTATCGACCGCGCAAGAAGAGAAAAAAAAGTTGAAAGGCGGCATGTTCGATATGTCCTTTGAACTATACAGGGGATTCATATAATCTTATGATATGGCATCTTATAATGTTATCCTTGCAGGTCTGTTAACCAGGCGTCCCAAAGAAGAAGTGTCCGGATTCCAAGGCGACGTTCTAAGAGAACTGTCTAGGGTGCACGAGTGGGCCCGGAAAGCCATGAAGAGCATGATCAAAGCCTTATGGCCATCCGATGCCCCTCTGGAAAGTATGGAGGGGTTCACGAACCTGTTCAAAGGTGTCAGGCGCCATTTCAAGCTATGGAAGTTGTCGGTGTCAAAACCGGCGGATCTCGGGTAGGGGGTCCCGAACTGTGCGTCTAGGCGGATGGTAACAGGAGACAAGGGACACAATGTTTTTACCCAGGTTCGGGCCCTCTCGATGGAGGTAAAACCCTACTCCTGCTGGATTAATATTGATGATATGGGTAGTACAAGAGTGGATCTACCATAAGATTAGAGAGGCTAAACCCTAGAAGCTAGCCTAGGGTATGATTGTTGTTCGTCCTATGGACTAAAACTCTCCAGTTTATATAGACACCGGAGAGGGCTAGGGTTACACAGAGTCGGTTACAATGGGAGGAGATCTTCATATTGTATCGCCAAGCTTGCCTTCCACGCCAAGGAAAGTCCCATCCGGACACGGGACGGAGTCTTCAATCTTGTATCTTCATAGTCCGGGAGTCCAGCCGAAGGTCATAGTCCGGCCATCCGGACACCCCCTAATCCAGGACTCCCTCAGTAGCCCCTGAACCAGGCTTCAATGACTTCGTGTCCGGCATGCAAGTTGTCTTCGGCATTGCAAGGCGGGTTCCTCCTCCAAATATTTCATAGAAGATGTTGAACACCAGGATAGTGTCCGGCTCTGCAAAATAAGTTCCACATGCCACCATAGAGAGAATAACATTTGCACCAATCTAATCTGCTGATGTATTCCGCAGCATGACATCACACCACGGCCAGGCTTTTATTCATTTTACTGTTCCACCTCAGCGTGTTTAGCGAGGCGGTTTCCTTGGCACGTCTTGTCAAAGCAGAGATCGTGTCCCCTTATTTCGGGATTCTCATCAATACGGGCGTGGGTAACCCAACCGCGCCATTAACCGCGGCGCTTGGGAGGTAAGCGAGTTTTATTAGGCCGGTGGGGGCTCGTAGTTTCGGTCGCTCATATAAGGGGATAAGGATCTACCCTTTCCATTTACGCCTTCTTCCTCCGTTGCTTATCCGTCCCTGCGCGCTCGAGCTCCAACGCCCAAGTCCGCACTTCCCACCTCAACCTTCTCCGATCATGTCTGGAGCGGGAGGTAGATGGATGGCCTCCTACATCATGGAGGGGCAAATCAAAAAGATGAGGAAGGCCGGATACCTGTCTGACGACATCGCGCACCGGCTTCCAGATGTGGGGCAACTCATCCCCACCCCCAGGCCCCATGAGAGGGTTGTTTTTCTTCCCCATTTCTTCCACGGACTGGGTTTTCCTCTTCATCTGTTCGTCCGGGGGCTCATGTTCTATTATGGCCTAGACTTCCATGATCTGGCCCCAAACTTCATCCTCAACATCTCGGCGTTCATCATCGTGTGCGAGGCCTTCCTCCGCATCCAGCCTCATTTTGGCCTATGGCTGAAGATCTTCAGCGTTAAGCCGAAGGTCGTGGGCGGCTGCCAAGCGGAGTGCGGAGGTGCCGTGGTGGGCAAGATAGCCAACATTACATGGCTCGAGGGCGCCTTCGTAGAGACTATCAAAGGGTGGCAATCAGGGTGGTTCTATATCACCGAGCCGCGTGACCCAGAATGGGCAGCGGCCCCCGAATTCCGATCTGGCATCCCCACACGGCTCACATCTTGGAAATAGACGGGCCTGTCGTGGGGTAATTCGGCGGAAGTGACCGGACTTCAAACCTGCATCAAAGACCTGATCGGCAGGAAGGTTAAACTTGTCACCGTAGTCCAGGTCATGCTCTTCCACCGGATTCTCCCGTGTCAATGACGGGCTTTCAGCTTGTGGGAGTTCGACCCGGCCCAGCACCAGACTCTTTCTCGGCTCTTCGACACAAAGCACGAGGATGCTTGGAAGGTGCTATTCAAGAGCTCCGAGGTCTCCCCTCTCGTCACCGAGGATCGCGGATTCTGCGCCAAGCGCCAAGCCAGCGCGGTGAGCTTAATTTTCCCTTTACGGGGCATTTGTTTTTCGTAGATTTGATTATATGCAGGATCTAAACTCCCATTTCTTTAGCAGGATTGGCAGAAGAAGGCCGGACAGATCGACTGTTCGGCTCCCTTGCCCGAAGACCCAGCGAACGCTCGCTTAACGAAGCTGCTGGTTCCGGCACCTCATGTGGTGCTGGAGAAGAATGCCAAGAAGAAGGCCACGGGGACTCGAAAGAGCACCCGGCACCTGGTGGTGTCGGATTCATCGCCCGACAACCCCGACGCACCCTCCGCCTCCAAAGACAAGGAGGAGGAAGAAGAAGATGCCTCTCCCCCTCCAACGGGGAGAGGAAAGAAAAGAAAGGCCGCCCCAACTGGGGAGGTCGGAGGGTCCAAGAAGGGGAAGACCCTTCTGCCGGACTACGCCTCCGATGCCGAAGACAGCGGAGAGGAATGGCCATCCAGGGTCAAGCCCCTGGCAAAATCGTAAGCATCCGGATATTCGAATAACTTATGGTACTTCTCCATTATTTGGCATTTTCTGACACCGAATTTGGCCATGCAGTCCGCCCAAGGCTCAGCTCGACGATTCGACGAGCGGTTCCTTGGATTCGTTGGATGTGAACAGTGCTTCACTTCCGACGGGCTCCTCCCCTCTCCCTAAGGACGACGTCGTGTTTGAGTCCCGAAAGGGACTAAATCAGGAGGAGGTGGTCCTGGAGGTGCCTCAAGGCGACCTCCGGGACTCTAGGCCAAAAGGGGGTAAGGCCCCCGAGGGATCTAAGTCCGGCACCGGGCCGGACGCTACTCCGGAACCATGAATGGTTCCAGAGTCCGACAGGCGGCGCCTTCATAAGAAGGGCAAGCCTACGACGCCGTCAACCTTCGTCCATCCGGAGGCGCTGGACAATTTGCTGGGGGTGCTTGACGGCGCCTCCATCGACGAGGAACACTGCACTGTTATGAGTGCGGTGATTCAGAAGGTTCAGTCTGCCAAGAGCGGGCTGACAGAAGCCTGTACAAGCCTGTTAACAGGCTTTGAGGTATGTGTTAAAAAACATATATAGAAAATGTTACCGCATAGACAGTAGCCCCTGATGCTCAGTTCGGTGTTCGGAAAGAAAAGCCGAGCTGAGGATCTAAAAAGATATACGCAGGAGTCTAATAAAAATATGTCAATATGGGAATGCAGGCTGCGCTGCTGACCTCTGCCGCACTGACTATGGAGGTCAATGCCTTTAAGGAGAATCTCGAGCGGCCCGAGGACGAGCTCGGCCGTCCAAGAAGCAGCTCGAGGACAAGGAGGGTATGTAATACCGCATATAAATTTATATAGAATTACTTGGTTGCAAATAATGACAGGACCAACTTAAATGTTGCAGGGGCCACAGCCGAGGTGGCGACCCTGAAGGAGGCGGTCTCTAAGGCCGAAAATAGTGCGGCCTTGGAGCACACCGAGCGAGAGAAGCAGGAGGCGCGGGTGGCAGAGGTGCGGCAAGAGCTCCAGGCTCTTGTGGAAAAACACGAGAGTTTGGAGCGTGACTCGAAGACTCGAGAGTCCGAGCTCGCTTTGGCTCTTGAGAGTGCCAGAAATGCTAAGGCCGAAGCCCAGAAGGCCCTCCAGGAGATCGAGGCGATGAAGAAGATAGCGGCGGGTAAGGCATTCTTTATGCAAAGCAAGAATATAAAAGTTAATTATCTGCTACTTACCCGAAACTGGAGCTCTCTAGGAGCGTTCGCTGATCTGCCCCATAGTGTGTCTGTTGCCGCTGCATACTACCGAACCGAAGAGGGAAGCTCGACGGAAAAAGTGTTCTGGTCTCAGTATGCTGAGGCCGAACATCCGGTGCCCCTGAGCGACCAGCTGAAGCAGCTGGTCGAGCTCCACAAGGTGGCCGAACAGGCCATGAAGGGCCTCATAGCTCGGCTGTGGCCTGGAAAAGCCATGCCTGGGAGCTACTTCGGTCTGGTGCGGCGGCTGGTGGATGTGTGTCCGTGGATTGAGGTCGTCAAGCGCTCCGTCTATATAGAAGGTGTCCGTCGGGCCCTTGCCCGTGCTAAGGTGCACTGGGGCAAGCTGGACGCTTAGAAGCTTTTGACGGATGCGCCACCGCCAGGCAAGGAGTATCGCACACCCGAGATGTATTATAAGGGCGTCCTGAAGGGTGCTCGCCATATAGAGGATGAATGCTCCAAAGATGTAATTTTTGAGTAGACTCGCATTTGTTATCCTGTACGCTGAAAACTTTGTTCGTGTACGTTAAGCAACGCTTGTTAATTTAAAATATTACCTTCTGTGCGGCCGTTTATCAAATCTGAGAGATGCAAGTCTTCGGCTTCGACCCCCATGCCACGAGTGCTGGGGTGTTCGGGATAAACCTGAGCGCTCTTGTTCCCATTCTTGGGTCCATCTAGGGAGGCGCTCAGCACAACGAACCAGGCCGTCGGACTTATAATGCTTTATCACTCTCACTTGGCCATAGAATTCTATAATTTTAAATTTCGGCGAAGCCCCTAGTATTCGGAAGACCGAGTTCGGGGCACTATCCACGCCTAGGCCGGATAAGTCCGGTTCCTCGCTCTAAGCGACATAAGTCTTTAAGGACTCAAAAAACCTCACGAACAGCGACCGGTCTCTCGCACTATCATGATGGTCAGTTTTAGCTTTCTCTACTGAGGTGTTAACCTAGCTCAACTGGGGCACAATCGCAGTAGTTCTCCCAGCGCTACCTTAGCCAATAGTGCGGAACGTAAGGTACCAAAACATGGGAGCCGGGCAAACCCAACTATCGACCAAAGACATGATTCGGAGACGATGCATATAGTGCTATAAGTTCGGGGTGCCGCACTCATGAGAGTGTTCGGTCTTCTCACACCATGTTATGGGGTGCTTAATCCCCTAGTGTATTGGCCGTACCAAAGTGTACGGTTGCAGAATGTCATGACTGAACATATTTGTATATATAAAAAATAGATGAGTACAATAATAGATAAGAGCTATGTATTGTTTATTAAAAAAGGGCTGCTGCGAAAGCAGAACGATACAAGTAGTGCGATAAGCAAGAGATGGGATTATTTGACATGTCCCCCTCCAGGGGCAAGCTGCGGGATTTTAAGTAAAACAGGTATTAAGCTTGTTATAGAGACCACCTGGACATTTGACGCGGCTTGTTTTCTCCCTGGTTGTTGCATCGTATGTTCGGCGAGTGTGTTGCCGGACAGGCCTTCCGAATAGTTGGGTCCTGAAAGTGTATAAAAAGGAAACGGCGGAATAGGGAGCCCCTTGGTGCGGTTGAGCCGCATTCTGGGCGTGCCGTAGTTGTGCCCCTCCCCTTATGCCCATGGTATCTCTAAGGCGTAATTATGTACGCGTGGTACCGATATCACCATATGGCGAGGGCTGGGGTTGGGGCTGCACTGCTATGCTTGCTCGGAACGTGCAAGTCGGATTTGTTGTAGGTTACTCCGGGCTTGCTTGACGTTGTCCGGACGTTTGACACCTGGGTTGGAGGATTGCCTTGAGAGGCTACTCTGTACTTCCGCCGCCAGGGCCGCCGTGTGCTCCTCCGTTCGGAGAGAGCGTTCGGTGTTTCCATTTACCGTGATGACTCCGTGAGGTCCTGGCATCTTGAGCTTGAGATATGCGTAGTGCGGCACCGCATTGAATTTTGCAAATGCGGTTCGTCCGAGCAGGGCGTGATAGCCACTGCGGAATGGGACTATGTCGAAGATTAGCTCTTCACTTCGGAATATATCCGGGGATCTGAAGACCACTTCGAGTGTAACCGAGCCTGTACAGCTGGCTTCTACACCTGGTATGACGCCTTTAAAGGTTGTCTTTGTGGGTTTAATCCTTGAGGGATCGATACCCATTTTTCGCACTGTATCCTGATAAAGCAGGTTCAGGCTGCTGCCACCGTCCATTAGGACTCTGGTGAGGTGAAATCCGTCGATAATTGGGTCTAGGACCAATGCTGCGAATCCGCCGTGACGGATGCTAGTGGGGTGGTCCCTTCGATCAAAAGTGATCGGGCAGGAGGACCATGGGTCAAACTTTGGGGCGACTGGCTCCAACGCATAGACGTCCTTGAGAGCACCCTTCCGCTCCCTTTTGGGGATGTGGGTTGCGTATATCATGTTCACCGTCCGCACTTGCGGGGGGAATCCCTTCTGTCCTCTGTTGTTCGGCGGCCGGGGCTCCTCCTCGTCATCGCTATGCAGCCTCTTGTCTCTGGTTTTGGCACTTAACTTGCCTGCCTGCTTGAACACCCAACAATCCCTGTTGGTGTGGTTGGCTGGTTGTTCAGGGGTGCCGTGTATCTCGCAGGAGCGGTCGAGTATCTGGTCTAAGTTGGATGGGCCTGGAGGGTTTCTTTTGAATGGCTTCTTCCGCTGACCGGGTTTAGAGCCTTTGAATCCGGCATTGACTGTCGTATCTTCAGTATTGTTGCCGTTAATGCGGCACTTATGCTTGTTGCGACGTGACCTGCCGTTGTTGTCCTTGGTATCCGAATTGCCAGGGCTCTTGGTTATGTTATTGCTACGAGCTAGCCGGCTGTCTTCTCCCGCACAAAAGCGGGTCATGAGTGTCGTGAGGGCTGCCATAGATTTCGGCTTTTCCTGTCCTAGGTGCCGGGCAAGCCATTCGTCTCGGATGTTGTGCCTGGAGGCTGAAAGGGCCTCGGCGTCCGGACAGTCGACTATTTGATTTTTCTTGGTTAGGAACCATGTCCAGAATTGTCTGGCCGATTCCTCTGGGTGCTGGATTATGTGGCTTGGGTCATTGGTGTCTGGTGGTCGCACATAAGTGCCCTGGAAGTTGTCAAGGAATGCGGATTCCAGGTCCTCCCAACAACTAATTGACTCTGCTGGCAGGCTGTTAAGACAATGTCGAGCTGGTCCTTTAAGCTTGAGCGGGAGGTGTTTGATGGCGTGTAGATCATCACCACGGGCCATGTGGATATGAAGGAGATAATCCTCGATCCATACCGCGGGATCTGTTGTGCCATCGTATGATTCGATGTTTACGGGTTTAAAGCCCTCGGGGATTTGATGATCCATTACTTCATCTGTGAAGCATAGTGGGTGTGCGGCGCCCCTGTATTGGGCTATATCACGATGCAGCTCGGATGAGCTTGGTCTGTAGTATTCGGCCTGGTTGTACTTATCATGTCCGGCGTGACGGCTAGCGTCAAGTGAAGCGGGGCGCCCATGCGATCCGTAGATCGATCTTGTTTGCCTTGCCTTATTCTCCAATATGTCTCGCAGGTCTGTTGCGTCTCCCCGTACTCTGGTATGTTTTGAGCGGTGCCGGGGTGCGACTTGGGTCGAGGGCCTGAAGGCCTCTCTATCGTGGCCACGGGGTGGCCGATCGGGCGCATCGTACGCTGGTGATGTAGGTTTAGTTGCTTCCTCCTCAAGTTGGGGTAGCAGCCTGCGCTTTGGGTAGCTCTTGGAGGGGCGTTCGAGTTTATACTCTTCGGCCGCGAGGACTTCGGTCCATCTGTCGGCTAGCAAGTCTTGGTCAGCTCTAAGCTGCTGCTGTTTTTTCTTGAGGCTGCTTGCCGTGGCCATAATCCTGTGTTTGAAACGCTCTTGTTCGACGGGATCCTTTGGCACAACGAATTCGTCGTCGTTGAGGCTTGCCTCGTCTTCGGAGGGAGGCATATAGTTGTCGTCCTCAACCTCTCTGTCGGCCGCTCTCTCATGAGGGCTGGCTCCTTCGTCCTCCTGCACTGAATCCTGCTGGAGGGGGTTGTCTTCCACACTGTCCCACATGTTGTTATCTCCGGTGCCGGAGTCGCCATTTTTGCTTTGGCGGGACGTAGAGCGGCGCTGCTGACGTCGGCGCTTGGGTTGCTTCTTGGAGGGGTCATCCTCCGTTTTTTCCTCGCCATCCCCTACTTTGGGGGTATCCACCATGTATATGTCATATGACGAGGTGGCTTTCCAATTCCGTATAGGTACTGGTTCTTGGTCGTCTCCTTCATCGGCGTCCATACCGTCGATGTCTTCAGAGTCAAAGTCGAGCATGTCGGTTAAATCGTCGATAGTGGCTACGAGGTGGGTGGTGGGTGGGCCTCGAATTTCTTTGTCGTCCGCATCCCAACCATGCTGACCGTAATCCGGCCAGGGCTCTCCTGAAAAAGAGAGAGACTTTAGTGAATTCAGGATATCGCCAAAGGGCGAGTGCTGAAAGACGTCCGCGGCGGTGAATTCCATGATCGGAGCCCAATTAGGTTTGATTGGAAGGGGTGCGGGAGATTCGGAGTCCGGAACGGAGTCCGGCACCTTGGAGTCACGGGCCTTGCAAAGGACTAGGCTGGTATTCATCTCTATGGCCGTAGAGATTGCGGCCCCTGGGGCGGCGTCTAACCGTCTGTCCCTGGTTAGCGCAGTCGGCTCCGGGCTAATGGTCGGAGCGGACACCTGAGCAGTGCTCTGGACGCTGTCCGGCGGCAGAGCTAGATCATGCCCATCGAGACAGTGCGGCCCGCTCGGTCGTGGCTCGAATCCGTCGAAGATCAAGTCCCCGCGGATGTCGGCCGTGTAGTTTAAGCTTCCAAACCTGACCTGATGGCCAGGGGCATAGCTTTCGATCTGCTCCAGATGGCCAAGCGAGTTGGCCCGTAGTGCGAAGCCGCCGAATATGAAGATCTGTCCGGGGAGAAAAGTCTCACCCTGGACCGCATCATGATTGATGATCGAAGAAGCCATCAGGCCTAAAGGTGACGACACAGGGGAACTCTCAATGAAAGCACCAATGTCGGTGTCAAAACCGGCGGATCTTGGGTAGGGGGTCCCGAACTGTGCGTCTAGGCGGATGGTAACAGGAGACAAGGGACACGATGTTTTTACCCAGGTTCGAGCCCTCTCGATGGTGGTAAAACCCTACTCCTACTGGATTAATATTGATGATATGGGTAGTACAAGAGTGGATCTACCACGAGATCAGAGAGGCTAAACCCTAGAAGCTAGCCTATGGTATGATTGTTGTTCGTCCTACGGACTTAAACTCTCCAGTTTATATAGACATCGGAGAGGGCTAGGGTTACACAGAGTCGGTTACAATGGGAGGAGATCTTCATATCGTATTGCCAAGATTGCCTTGCACGCCAAGGAAAGTCCCATCCGGACACGGGACGGAGTCTTCAATCTTGTATCTTCATAGTCCGGGAGTCCGGCCGAAGGTCATAGTCCGGCCATCCGGACACCCCCTAATCCAGGACTCCCTCAGAAGTCATCGACATGCCAGGAACATGCACCAGAGGCATGGGCGATGGTTAAGACGCGCTACACAGGACTCGATCCGAATCATACGACCCGAGTTGGCCCTCAGGGACAAGACGCGGAAGAAATTCCTATGAACTTGGTATATGACCAGGTGATGATAGGTGCAAAATATTCGCAAGAAGACTATAGGTTAGATAGTCTTATAGATGATATATAGAAAGAGTAGGCATTCGATTCGATGTAACAATGTACTTTATCATTGAACTTTATCTCCAGCCGAACTTGTCAAAAATTGTCATCGCAGGCCTTCAGCTTCAACCTCGGAACCAAGAAGTTGGAGTGTTTCGGGATACTATGTTGAATATGAAACATTCAGTATGTCCGGAAACCAAGCAATCCGGTCATATTGCTCGAACAGACAAAATTTGTTTGGGGAGTTATGTTATATTACTGTTTAACATAAGAAACATCTTCCAAGGAAAATAGTTCTGTTAGAGGTTCCTTTCCTTGGGTCGACATGATGAATTATGCATGCCTAGGCTTGTATCTGAATTATGGGCAACCTATCCCATATTTGTTATAAAAGTAAAATAGTCTGTCATTGCTAGCCGGCCAATTATTTCCTTAAGAACGCTATCTTTCGGCTCCACCCGTCTGAGGTTCAGATCCGGATAACCCGGTTGTAACAATCACAGAGGTACTCCCTTTATACCCTAGCTGAACAATCGGGATATGTAGGAGCGAGGCAACCCAGCTTGGCAAAAACTTAAGTCATAGAGGTGCATATAATGGCGAAGGATGTATAAAACAAATGACGTAGACAATGTAAGCTATAAGCTTTTAATAATAAGGTTCGTTAAAGAAGCCCCAAGTTATAGTGGGGTTTATACATTTAAAGATGTGTACCCCTAACAGTTCGGCAGATCCAAACATACCCTGGGACATAAAAAGGGAAAAACAACAAGGTGAAGGAGAAGGAGAAACCTAGTCAAAGTAAAAAATAAAAGAGACCGAACTATGCGTAAAATCTTCGGAGCCGAGCAGTGTTCCATGGGTTCGGCTCAAGGCGATTATCCAATGCATTACGAAGGCGATAGGCTCCTCCTATAAGGACTTCATCAATGATGAAGGGGCCCTAACAATTTGGTTAGAGCTTATCCTTTTTCTTCTTTAGGAGGCGCAAAATAAGGTCGCCGACATTATATGTCTTAGCCTGCACTTCTCTACTTTGGTATAGCCTGGGATGCTATTGATAAAATGCAGAACGGGCCTTTGCCACATCACGCTCCTCTTAGAGACCGTCTAGGTCATCCTGCCTATCGAGCTCGGCTTGTCGCTCTTCGTACATGCGCACTCGAGGTGAGACAAGAATAATGTCGCAGGGCAGTACAACTGTTGCATAGTACACCATAAAGAAAGGTGTGTATCCAGTCGTTCGATTGGGCATGGTCTGTAGCCCCCAGAGTATGGAATCGAGTTCCTCAACCTAGTGCTTATCTGATTCTCGTAAGGAGAGCACCAATCTGGGCTTAATGCCACACATTATCAGGCCATTGGCCCGTTCAACTTGACAGTTTGTTTGAGGGTGGTATACTGATGCATAGTCCAGTTTAATGCCCAAATTAGCACACCAGCTGTTCACCTCATCAGCTGTAAAATTGGAGCCATTATTAGTGATGATACTGCGCGGGACACCATAGCGGTGTACCACACCGGATATAAAGTCAATCACTGGCCCTGCTTCTCCTGTTTTTACTACTTTAGCCTCTATACATTTAGTGAATTTATCTACCATCACCAGCAAATATTTCTTCTTGTGGCTTCCCCCATTAAGGGGACCGACCATATCAAGCCCCCAGACCGTGAAGGGTAAGGTATATGACTTGGGTTGGCAAAAAGCTGACAGCCCACACAATGTTGGACAAGGGCTTCTGCGTCTGCTCGGGCCGTTGGCCAGAAAAAATCTACCCTGAAAGCTTTGCTTACGAGGGCCCAAGCTGCGGCATGATGACCGCCCAGACCAGCATATATTTCCACCAAGAGCTGTCGTCCCTCCTCTTCGAAGATGCACCTTTGGAGGACTCTGGTAGTGTTGTTCTTGTACAGTTCACCCTCGTGCACTTTGTAGGCTTTAGAGCACCGAACTATGCAACGGGCTCCATTTTGATCGTTGGTAAGCTCCTGCCTATTAAGGTAGGCTAGGAAAGGTTCGGTCCATGGAGTAAAAACAGCCATGATCTCATGAGCACAGGGTGTTATTTTTGCATCCAAACCCCCCATGGTATATGGATTTTTCAGCTGCTTGGGGTGTGACCAGGTCCATACTAGCTTCTCTGCTCTTGCCCTGCCACACTACGGATGGCTTAAAAAGCCTTTCCACAAAGGTGTTAGGCGGGACGGGTTCGTGCTTGGCGCCCATGCGAGCGAGGATGTCGGCTGCCTAGCTACTGTCTCGAGCGACATGATAGAATTCAAGTCCCTCAAGCCGAGCTGATATTTTTAATACGGCGTTTCATTATGCCGCCATTTTTGGATCTTTTGCATTGAACTCTACATTGACCTGCGATATTGCGAGGTTTGAATCGCCGCGCACCTCGAGGCATTGTATACCCATGGAGACATCCATGCAAAGACCGCGTAGAAGCACCTCGTATTCGGCTGCATTATTGGAGTCCGTATACATGATTTGTAACATGTAGCGGATTGTGTCCCGGGTGGAGAATGACAAGATGACGCCAGCCCCCAGTCCGGCTAGCATTTTAGAGCCGTCGAAGTACATAATCCAGTTGGAGCATGAACTATACTATTTAGGGAGTTAGGCTTCCGTCCATTCCGCAATGAAGTCGGCCAGCACCTGAGATTTAATAGCTCGGCGTGGCTTGTATGTTATTTCAAATGGTAGGAGTTCGATGGCCCATTTGGCTATGCGGCCAGTGGCATCCTTGTTATTGATAATGTTGTTAAGTGGTACTTCAAATGCCACTGTGATCGAACACTTTTGAAAATAGTGTCATAGTTTTTGGGATGCCATAAAGACCGTATAAGCTATCTTTTGGTAGTGGGGGTATCGGGATTTGCACTGTGTGAGGACCTCTGATACGTAATAAACTAGCTTTTCGATGGGGAATTTATGTCCCTCTTCCCCTCGCTCGATGATGAGTACAACACTTACTACCTGGTGAGTTGCGGAGATATAAAGCAACATAGGCTCGCCAACACCTGGGGCAGCTAGGATTGGGTAGACTGCTAGTAAGGCCTTGATTTCTTCCAATCCGGCTATGGCAGCGTCCGTCCATTCAAAGTTATCAATGCGTCTCAGAAGCTTGTAAAGTGGTAATGCTTTCTCTCCTAATATGGAGATAAAGCGACTCAAGTCCACCACGCACCCTGCTAGTTTTTGGACCTGCTTTAGGTCTGTTGGTATAGCCAATTATGACAAGGCTCGGATCTTAGCTAGGTTTGCTTCAATTCCTCTATGGGAAACAATCAACCCTAGAAGCTTACCGGGTGGAACTCCGAAGAAACATTTTTTTCAGACTGAGTCGTATGTCGTATGTTTAGAGGTTGTCGAAGGTGAGGCGAAGGTCGTCCAC
Source organism: Triticum dicoccoides (assembly GCF_002162155.2). NCBI lineage: Eukaryota > Viridiplantae > Streptophyta > Magnoliopsida > Poales > Poaceae > Triticum > Triticum dicoccoides. Next base: position 239,190,687 of record NC_041387.1, on the reverse strand, counting down.
CAGTGTTTCGACGTGTTGGTTTTAAGACTACGTCATCCACATATGCTTTAACTGTTTTGCCGATTTTTTTTCCAAGCATGTTTGAATCATATGTCGGTAAGTGGCGCCAGCATTTTTAAGCCCAAAGGGCATAGTGTTGAAGCAGAAAGGGCCATACGGGGTGATGAATGCCGTTGTGGCCTGGTCAGATACCTTCATTTTAATCTGATGGTATCCAGAATAAGCGTCAAGGGAACAAAGTGAGTCATGTCCGGCGGTTGCGTCGATGATTTGGTCAATGCGGGGTAACGAGAAAGGATCTTTAGGGCAAGCCTTATTGAGGTCTTTGAATTCAACACAAAGGCTCCAGGATTTATCCTTCTTTGGCACCATGACAAAGTTGGCTACCCAATCCGGGTGTTTAATTTCCCTAATGAACCTAGTCTCTAGGAGTTTGGCTATCTCTTCCCACATGTCTTGACGCTTGGGTTCGGAAAATCTCCGCAGTGTCTCCTTGACAGGTTTAAACCCTTTAATTATGTTGAGGCTGTGTTCGACCAGCCTGCGTGGGATCTCGGGCATGTCCGAAGGGTGCCAGGTGAAGATATCCCAATTTACATGTAGGAATGTGCGTAAGGCGGCGCCTACTGCCGGATCCAGCTGCGCTCCGATGGATGATGTTTTATTGGGGTCCGTCGGGTGTACTTGAAATTTAACTATTTCATCTGTTGGCTTGAAAGAGGTGGATTTATGTCTCTTATCGAGGATCACATCATCCTTGTCCATTATGGTTTGTAGGTTGGTTAGTTCTTCGGCTGCTAGGGCTTCGGATAGTGCCTCGAGGGCTAGAGATGCAGTTTTGTTTTTGGCACGGAGTTCTTTATCCGGGTCACTCGAAATTGTGATTGTTCCATTGGGCCCTGGAATTTTAAGCTTCATATACCCATAATGGGGTATAGCTTGGAAGCGTGAGAAAGCGTCCCGTCTGAGGATGGCGTGATATTTGTTGTTGAAGGGGACCACGTGGAAGAGCAACTCTTTGGACCTGTAATTTTCGGGCGTGCCGAATACTACAACCAATTTAATTCTCCCAGAGCATCGTGCTTCTCTGCTGAGGATGATGCGTCGAAAGGTTGTGCTGCTTTGCTCGATGCGTGTTCAGTCAATCTGCATTTTGTCGAGCGTGTCCTCGTAGATGAGGTTAAGCCCACTGCCGGCGTCCATGAGCACTTTGGTGAGTCAGAAGCCGTCCACAATGGGGTTTAGTACTAGGACAGTGGGTGCCCAGACTGATTGGACCTTTGGTTTGTCTTCAGAAGTGAAGGTTATTGCTGCGTCATTCCATGGGCTCAGTGCGGTTACTTGGTGGACTTGGGCGAGGTCACAGAGTGCCCTTTTACGCTGATTATTTGAAGAAAAGGTCTGGAAGACCGTGAGGACGTTAGAATCGTCCCTCTCCGGAGAGTATTTCTCTAGAGTGATGGTGGCTAGGATGGCCTCCCCCCACTTTGCTACCTACCGGAGTACCCAACATGTGCGGAGACTATGAGTTGAGTCTATACTTGCAGTCACATGTGTCAGACAGGGCTTGTCAAGGAGTTTGTCAAGAATGGATCTGGATCCCGTAAAGGGTTTGTTTTTCCTGCCGATGGGCTGGTACTCTGATGCCACGCAAGGGTGTGCCCGTTTAGACCCGGTTGCACACTGCTTAAAGGCAGCAGGCTCAAGTTGGGCTTTCTGGGCCTTCCATGTGCTTTCCATCGCGCGGTACTTTTGTACCACCTGCGATAGTTCTGTGAAGCTCTGTATGTGATGATGGTCGAGGGCATTCCAAATTCCCTCATCGGTGCAATTGCGATGGAAGACCGAGACAACATCATTGTCGCGGCAATCTTTGATCTTGTTTTTAACAAGTAAGAATCTGGCCCAAACATGATGGACCATTTCCTGAGGTTGTTATCACGCATACATCAGGTCATATATGTCTGGAGGGCCTGAATTGCATGGAGAGTATCGATTGTGGTGGGTGGGTGGGCTAAATTTTGACTCTCGACCCGAGTCTGTATCTGGAGCTTGCAAAATCTCCGAGGTCACCAGTTCAGGTCCGGGAGATCCAAGTGCTCCCCAGATCCAAGGTTCGATCCGGAGTTCGGGAGACTCGAAGTCCTGTCCAAAGGGAGGGTATCCGGCTCGACGGTTTCGGAGACCCAAACATATCTGGTTCTTAATATGGGGAGAGAGGTGTCATCGGCTCGTTCCTCGATGACCACTACTAGGTGGGTGATCGACGGGTGATTTATTTCCCTCTAGTCAGGTTTAAGCCTGATCCGACCATAATACATTGAAACCCCTAGGGCGGCGATGTGATCCAATAGCTCGTTTAAGGACGAGACGTCTGTCGGATCCATGTTTTCGGAGTACTCGAGACCGATGCAGAGACGGTGTTTGGCAATCTTAGGGGGCGCTGTTGGCTTAATGGTCGTACGGGCACCTATGATGAAACCGCCGAGCTGGAGGATCTGCCCAGAAGTTAGACTCCTTCCACAGTTGATGTTGTCGTTGATGACTAGGCGATCCATAGATCGCTTTTTCGGGACTACAGAACAGAGCTCTCAATGAAAGCACCAATGTCAGTGTCAAAACCGGAAGCTCTCAGGTAGAGGGGCTCAATCTGTGTGTCTAAGGATAAATGGTAACAAGGGACAGTGGGACACAATGTTTACCCAGGTTCGGGCCCTCTTAAAGGAGGTAAAACCCTGCGTCCTTCTTGACTGTATTCGATGAGTATAGGGCTTACAAGAGTTGATCTACCTCGAGATCATGATGGATAAACCCTAGCTTGTATAACCTATGAATATTATGATTGTCCCTACGGACTAAACCCTCCAGTTTATATAGACACCGGAGCGTCCTAGGGTTGTACAAAGTCGGTTTACAAGGGAAGGAAATAGTACATCCGGACACCAATCTTGCCATCCATGCATACAGGACTCCTACCCCGGACACGGGGGATGGTCTTATGCCTTTATCTTCATGGCCCACCAGTACGGCCCACAATGAATAGGTCGGATACCTGAGGACCCTCAAATCCAGGACTCCCTCAGGAATCGCGCCAGAACTCACAGCGGGGTTGTAGCGCAGCTCAACTTGCTCGGGGGTAGCTCGGAGATGGCGAATCAACAATGGCGGTGATCAGTTGTCGAGGTGGAAGACGATGGCGATAACGATGCTACGATGCGTCCCAGCTAGCTTGGCTCGATGGAGATGATGAGGAGGATGGCAGAGCTCTTGGGCACAATAGAGGGTGAGGAGGTAGTTGTGGTTGTGGTGGTCCCCATCGGCGGTCTCGAATGCGTCCGGAGAGGAGAGGTGGAGAGCAACAGAGGAGGGAGAGGGGCATAGGGAGAGGCCGAGGGGTTCTGTGGGTGTGGCGTGGCATCGTGGGAGGTAACCAGCGCGTGAAGGCAGGCTAGAGGTGGCATGGCCGTGTGGTCGGGCGCCGGACACGCGCCCGTTGTCCTCCTAGCAAGAGGAGGAAGATGACAGGGGAGGTGAGATGGGTCGGGCTGGCTTCGGCAACAGGCCGCACAAGTATGTACACCCAGGTGAGTCCTTCTCTCTCTCTCTTTTCTAATTCTTTCTGTCTTCTATTTATTCCGTTTGTTTTAATTTAGTAAAAATACTAAACCATATGGTAAAATGCTGAAAATAATAGTGGGCACTTGTGAAATTATTTCCAACAGCCGTCAAATACTTTCAGAATTATTTGGACATGTAAAAATATTTATAGTATTTAAATTTCCAAATGCAAATACTTTATAGATTAATTCAAAAATCTAGAGTGTCCTTAAAAAATGTGCACCATTTTTGCCAGAGGTTTTAGCCCAATCTAGAACTGATGAACTTTTTGTGATGGGCATTTTGGATTCATTGAAACCAATTTTGGTTGAACCTACTAATTCAAAGGGGTGCTAGGGTTTGTTAAATCCCGTTTCAAGTTTAAATAAAATTTAAACGTCATGCAACATGATGATCGAGCAAAGACAAACAAAGGGTGAACTAAGGTTGTGACATTAGTTTCCTTTCTATTTTATTGGTGTTGTATTGAGACAACCTTCCAGCTGGCAACACACATGAAACAAAAGATGAAACCTTTAGAGCGTTGTACAATTTCATGGCGCTGGAATAATATGTGTACATCAATTATGTAAACAAATGTTGGAAGCTTGATAGCATTGCTAGAATCCATTCAACCTACCGGTCCATGTACCATGCACCAAATTAGAGTGCACAACCGCATGGTAGACTTAGCCCGGTCGTTGCGCCACAATAATAGTGAGTAATGATAAGTCAAATCATAAGCCCCACCTTTCCCATAGTAAGTTGCTCAGATGAAGAAACCATCAATACACTCTTCTTTGAATCCCCTCCTACTAGTATGAAGGTGCAAAACTAAGTGCATGTATGGCCTGTCGGTCAATGCGCTTCCTCCTAGAATATCACTTACATGTGGGACTGGAGTGTGAGCAAACCAATCTCAATTGATGGCAAAATGGCCAATCCACTACTCCTTGAGAGAGACGACGAGCAAGAACACAGATGGGCTCTTGAGAGAAACGAGGAGCAATAACACAGATGGGCTTGGTGTCACATGGAGGCCAAGAAATATTAGATCATGGTTGTTCGCCTCTTCGGTAAGTCGAACAATGATGGTACTACAGTGTATGCTTCTGGTAATCTGGCACCAAATGAACTGCGGCACTTCCACCGCCTGGGCGAGGGAGAGGTTGCATTAGTCAAAAGCTTCCCCTTGTCCTGCGAGCCACCACACGTGTGGTAGATGAAGAGGGCGTAGTAAGAAAGCTTCTCCTCGTCCTGCAAGCTTCTCCTCGATCTACGAATTGATAGGACACAACAAAGTAGTGCTAGCCCGTACTGCAGCCTTTCTGGTTAATATGGCTTAATTTGAAACTACATAAATGCCCACTGTATATTTGTAAACATATAGTTAGTGGACTTTATAATATGCTCATTGTGGTCAATATATACATTTATTGGTGTTTATGGTCATTTGCTCACCCTGGTTGTGTATGTGTGTGCATGCATGTGTCGGTTGAGCACTTGAGCTTGAGCGTGTGTGTTCCCTCATGTGTTGAACACATGCATGAGTGCGTGCATGTGTACGTTTGCGTGTTGCATGCATGCATGCATTAGGGTGTCGCGCGCATTTTTGTGTGCATGTGTACGTGTGACTGTTGCAGGCATGCATGAGAGTTGTAGTCCCTCACTTTCACATGTTCATGTGTCAAAGCTTTGTTCGTTGCATGCAAGGTTTAATCATTTGTTTTTCATGCATGCATGCATGCATTGTCGATATTAATATGTTGGTAAAGACAATTTCTTAAGGAAACCGAGCCGAGTACTTTTGCAAAGTAGTAGTACAAAAAAGTATTTCATGACTCATCATCTACTAGTAGTAAACCAAAAGGAGGGAGTAGGTACGTAATTGGCGCCCGGAGCCTTGGCCAGTGGTTGTTGTTATTGGAGAGGACGCACGTATAGGCATTGTTCCCCATCGGTCAGAGAAAACTATAAACCACTCTTCACAGTGAAGTGACAATACATGCCTTACTCTGTAATGCCTTCATGTCTGCCAGTTGAGCATGCTTCCGCAACTATGCGTATGCACCTCTCTCTTCCATTAACTAACACAGGGTGTGGTATAGACGGATTACTAGCTAGATCCACTACCATCTGTTTGACGTAGTATGCTCAGGAATCCTCTACCATGCAACATGCATTACTGCATTCTCAGTGGGTTTTAAATCACAATGCTACCACATGAACATGCGTAAGAAAACAACATACTCCCCCTGTTCCGTTTACTCATGTGTACATAATTGACCTTCAAATGGGGATCAATCTATCACCAATTCACTCTCTCATTCAAAAACAAGTGATAGATCAATGACCTTCTCTTTTTGACGACCAAGTATTAGCATGGAAATATGAGCATGGTAAAATGCACTCCCTCTCTTCGGTTTTATAGTGTGCATAAGCTTTTGGCTAAAATCCCATAATGTACTACGTGGACGCAGTTTTAGACTCCATGCTGAAATGATGGATGTTGGAGCAGGAAGGGCACATAGAAGTGAGACAAACCAGCATGCAGGGCGGTAGGGGTATTTTGGTTGACAACACAACAAATTGCTCATGCATCGTAAGATCCGTTTGCATGGAAATACTACTGCTCAGTCATTGAAACTCATTCTTCTTCCGTTCGCCGACAGGTGGGACATCTAGCATCCAGGTCCATGTGTCATGCAAGAAAATATAGAGATAAGTACAAGTGATACTCAGGAACGGTCACACGCGTAGGGGGAGTACGTGCAGGGGCCACAGTAATATGACTAATGAGCAGTCAAATCACACAGTTAGTGACGAAGCGACCATCATTTCACTCTTCAATGAAACGTACGCAATATAAAAAGGTTGATATGGAGAGAAAAATAAAACTGCTCTCCACTATATATACACTAGTACATAATAACATAATACTAGCCAGAAGCCTAAGTTGCGCCTGATTGTTGGGGGTTGCTCTCTTCACACTCTCTCGCATAGAATGAAGGTGGCCACACCGTTGGTCACATATCTGATTGGATCCGTAGCTCAGGGAAGGGGAGGATGTTCTGCGTAGACGCGGTCGGCAGCGGCGATGGAGAAAACCCATTGTTGGTGCATCCATAATGAGGCTCCCCGCGGTATGGGTTGATGCTGCCTCCCACCGTCTTCCTAACTACATGCCAACGTCCTTAGGTACAACTTCCTTTGGAGCCGGCTTGCTCCACTGCCGCAGCTCCCCATGTAGCTCATCTTCATGTGGATCTTTCTCTACTTCTCTACCGGCTTCTATTTGTGATGAGTTTATATCTCATCAACTTGTGCCACTACTATTATTCTAATCACACTTCCTCAATTATCTTTGCCAATTGGGATGCCAACTCGACTTCAATGGAACTGCACAAGATCATCGGATGGTCCATGGATTCCAAGCTTCTTTCCTTCGACAGGTTCTACCTCGCTAGGAAATTAAAGCCTGTTTAGGGTTTAGGGTTTAACGCCTAGGGACTGCATCAATTGTTGTTTTTTTATTTGTACACACTCTTACAACTTTTGTCTTTAGTTGTGAAGTAAATATTGTTATAATCTGTGAATCATTGAGATGCATTAGCATGCGTGTTAGTTTTCCTTTGTATTTTATGGAATGTTGTAACGGGGCAACCTTAGAGTCAAGATACATACATGAAACAAAATTTGAAAGCTTCATAGCATTATAGTAGTCCCTTCGGCCCTTTCTTGTATGCGTATAAGAAAAATCTCTTTTTCCCACAATGGTTTGCGCCTTAGCATCTTTGTGCGGCTCTTTCCAACAACCGCACACGCAGCCACAATAATTCCCATCTCTCTTTCTCCCATATTCCTTGTCCCTTCCCAAGGCATGCTTGCACAGGGAGAGAGAATCGCATGCATGACAAGCCGGAGAGAAAGAGATGCAGATAGATGAAGAGGAGAGAGAGAGCCTGCATCTAGAGAGATGGAGAGAGGAGTAATTGTGTGCAATAACTTAGGGTTGTAGCCTCAGCCAATACTTTGCATGTGCGTAACTACCCAGCATTTCCTCCATAGCAAATCCAGGGGCAAATAGTCTACTATTACCTTCGTCCTAGTTTATTGGTACCCTTCGCATTTTGTGCTAAATTTTGACCTTAGATTTAACTAAGAAATTTTTAATGCGTGTAACAAAAAATAATATCACTGAAACTATTAAATATAAATTCAACTATATAAGTTTTGGTGGCATCATTATTATTTTTTCAGTTAAATATGTGGTAACAATTTGATACAAAATACAAAGGTGGCCAAGAAACCAGGATGGAGGTATTACTCTGGTGTAGTAATTATTTCTGAGCACTTGTGTCCTTGGCATGCGGGCTACTACATAGGTGTTAAATGCAAAGAAAAAGGGACCAAAGGTGTCGCACGATGTCCAAGGAATATGGTGATAGTGTTAGGTTGGCCATGTACTCACTAGGCTGCCATGTTTCACACTCCTCCAGTGTAAGAGTGGAGAAAATTAGTTTCATCACAGAATAAGAAAAATAAGAGTGCAGACGCTCTAGACACTCTATCATTGAAGTAATAATAACCAATGAGACATCACATCACGTAGACCCGGCAATAAGTTGGATGGAGGAAGCAAACATCACTCTTCATTGAATCCGCTTCTCCCTCATGCAGTACAGTATACTACAGTATTCTTTAGCAAACCAACATTTCGTTTAGGTTGATCATGCCATGGAGCAAAACCAACGTTTACATCATGTCTACCACGTTCGTTTCTCACCCACACGGTAGCTCGCCATGCCACTCACTGCAACCTGACTATACGCAAACTTTCTCGCTCGCTTGTCAATGGATTGCTCCATGGACTATTAGTACTCTACTACTAGAAGAGATAGACGAGGAGGCGAGGACAGCTAGCTGTAGCACGGACTCCCAAGAACTTTTTTGCATGCATGTTGTGGCCGGTCGTGGTGTCATTTGAATGCGGAGCAGCCGCGTGCACCAGTACGTGGTGCGGGTGGCACTCTCTTAGCCAGCACATCGCTTCAATGCCGGTGCCAGTGAGAGGTCGTGTTTGCTCTGGATGATCCTAAATGCGGCACTGAATGTTTTGTGCGGGAAGCATGCGCGGGTGATGAAGAGGGTTTGGTTGACTAGGGCGGTCAGGAGCGAGCGTGGAAGCAGTCCGGATACCCGCAAACGAGGGATGCTGGACGTACGTAAACATTGCTACATAATTAACGTAAATAACGTGCGAGTTGGAAAAATATGATTGGAGATGGAGATGGAGATGAAAGTAGAATTTACATAAACACGGATATGTATGTCTATGTGTGTGTGCGCGCACACACACATAGTGACGACTCTCGCGACTACTCATACTCATCATCGATGTCTCGTTCTCCCTACGCACACACACAAACTTACTACAGCCTCATTTTGTTTCTAGGATGGAAATATCATAGGAGTGGGAAACAATAGGAAGTGGGATAAATGGACTAATACATACAAGAAGAAATGTACATGCACTCACTCTGACTCCGACATACCCGCGAGTACATGACGTGCCTTGAAACTACATCGGTAATTTCCCAAAGAGGAAAGGATGATACAGCACAGCTACGATAAGTATTTCCCTTAGTTATGAAACCAAGGTTATCAATCCAGTGGAGAACCAAGCAACACTATGTAAACGGTACTTGCACACAAAGAAAAAACTTGCAACCCGACGTGTAAGAGGGGTTGTCAATCCCTCTACAGTAAAAAGATAGACAAAATTGTGGTAGATTGGATAAATTGATCTTGCAAAAACATGAAATAAAAATAGTAAAGAAAAAGTGCGGCAAGGTATTTTTGAGTTTTTGGAATAATAGATCTGAAAACAATATGATAAAAGATAGACCCGAGGGTCGTAGGTTTCACTAGTGGCTTCTCTCAAGAAAATAGCATACGGTGGATAAACAAATTACTGTTCGGCAATTGATAGAAGAACAAATAATTATGATGATATCCAAGTCAATGATCATATATATAGGAATCACGTCCAAGATTAGTAGATCGACTCCTGCCTACATCTATTACTATTACTCCACACATCAACCGTTATCCAGCATGCATCTAGTGTATTAAGTTCATAGAGAAACGGAGTAATGCAATAAGAATAATGACATGATGTAGACAAGATCTATTAATGTAGGAATAGACCCCATCATTTTATCCTTAATATCAACAACACATGAGTGCCTTGCTACCCCTTCTGTCTTTGGGTGAGGACACTGCAAGATCGAACCCATCACAAAGAACCTCTTCCCATTTCAAGAGAACTCAATCTAGTTGGCCTAACTAAACCAAAGATTCGGACGAGGCTATAACAATCATGCATATAAGAGATCAAAGAAAACTCAAATAATATTCATGGATACATCTGATCATAAACTCAAACTTTATCGGATCCCAACAAACACACCGCAAAAATTCATTACATCAAATAGATCTCCAAGAACATCGAGAAGAACATTGAATTGAGAATCAAAAAGAGAGAAGAAGACATCTAGCTACTGCCTACGAACCCGTAGGTCTATGATGAACTAGTCATGCTTCATCAAAGGAGCACCAATGAGGATGATGAACCCCCTCTGTGAGCGTGTTCCCCACTGGCAAGGTGCCGAAATAGGGCTCTAGATTGGATCTCGTGGTTTTGGAACTTGCGGCGGTTGGAATTGTGTTTCGATCGCTCCCCTAGGGTTTCTGGAATATCCGAGGATTTATAGAGATGGGAGGTGGTGGTGGTGGGTTGTGGGCCCCATTGGCCTCTCCTCTGGTGATTCCTTGGCTCCCAAGTTGTCTTCTGGTCCAAAAAAATCTCCAACAAGTTTTTTCGCGTTTGGACTCCATTTGATATGGATATTCTGTGAAGTAAAAAACAAGCAAAAAACAACAACTGGCACTAGGAACTATGTCAATAGGTTAGTCCCTACAAATGATATAAATTTGCTATAAAATGAATGTAAAACATCCAAGAATGATAATATAACAGCATGGAACAATAAAAAATTATAGATACGTTGGAGACGTATCAGCATCCCCAAGCTTAATTGTTGCTCGTCCTCGAGTAGGTAAATGATAAAAATCAAATTTTTGATGTGGAATGATGCCTAACATGTGCATCAGATATTCTTTCATTTTATAGCATGGACATTTCGAATTTTAGATGGTTCAAAGCAATAGTCTATATTTGACTTGAAGACTTCAATACTCAAGCATATCAAAGAGGAACCTTGTCTTTCAAAATATCAACACTAAAGAAAGTTATCCCAAGCCCATCATGCTCAATAATTAATCCATTCATGAAACTCACTCGAATATTAACTACATCCAATGCACAAGTATTATCATAGTGCTCCCTAGTTGGTGCTTTATAAGAGAAGATGGAGACTCAAATGAAAATGAAAATTGCATAAAAGTAAATAGATATGCGCTTGTAGAGGGAAGTAGAGATTTGTAGAGGTGCCAGAGCTCAAAGCTTAAATTGAGAGATAAGATATTTTGAGGGGCATACTTTTCCTGTCAACAAAAACGACCGAGTAGTTCCCAATAATTTCCATGCTACATACATCATAGGGGGTTCCCAATCATAAAATAAAGTATATTCCTTTTTGCACCATTCTTTCACAATCCATGGCTAGTTATATTCATGGGTGCCTTCCATACCAACACTTTCTAAGGAATTTATTAATTTACAACATAAAGTCAATTTCTTTTTCATTTCGGGACTGGGCATCCCTATTACCGCCACACTCTCGTGCAATGACAAGTGAAACACTTATCTTGAGAATAATACATCTAGCATGGAAAAATATTGGAAAGCCCCTACCGCTTCATGAGCAGTATGGGCACGCAGAAAGGAAATTCATTTTGAAAATTAGAGATGGCACATACAAATTTACTTGGAACGGCACGGAAATACCGCATATAGGTAGGTATGGTGGACTCATATGTCATAACTGGGTTTAAGGATTTTGGATGCACAAGTAGTATTCCCACTTAGTACAAATGGAGGCTAGCAAATAGATTGAGAAGCAACCAACCAAGAAAAGAAAATCCACATAAACGAGTATTGAGTAACACTAACATCGAATAATGCAGCACAACTAGGATGTAATTTCACTGCATAAATATGGATTTTCGTGCTTGCATAGGGGATCACATACCTTAACACCAATATTCTTACTAAATCATAATTACTCACCAACATGACTCACATATTACTATCATCATATCTCAAAACTATGACAAAGAATCAAATCTATTTTGTCCAATGATCTTCATGAATGTTTTTATTATATCCTTGTTGAATATATATCACTTTGGGACTAATATATATTGCAATTTCTTTTGAGAGGCTCAAACAAATTTAAGTGAAGAACATGAGCATAAAAATTTTCATCTCTCAAAATAATATAAGTGAAGCATGAGAGAATTTCTTAAAAAATTTACTAACTCTCAAATTAATCTAAGTGAAGCATTAGATTATTCCTTCAAAAATTAAAGCACACCATGCTCAAAAAGATATAAGTGAAGAATTAGAGAAATTCCATAGCTCAAAAAATTAAGTGAAGCATAAAGAGCAATTCTAACAAATCATAGCATTATTTTGGCTCTCCCAAATAGGTGTGTCCAGCAAGGATAATTGTGACAAACGAAAAATCAAAACAAGCAAAACAAGCAAAGACTCATATAATACAATATGCTCCAAGCAGAACTTATGATATGTTACGAATAAAAATGTAGCTCCAAGTAAAATTACCAATGGTTGTTAGGAGAAAGAGGGGATGCCTTCTGGGACATCCCCAAGCTTAGTTGCTTGGTTATCCTTAAATATTAACTTGGGGTGCCATGGGAATCCACAATCTTAGGCTCTTTTCACTCCTTATTCCTTCATCCATCGTGATCTCACCCAAAATTTGAAAACTTCAATCACACAAAACTTAACAAAACCATCATAAAAAAATTTAGTATAAGAAAACCAATCTTTGCTTTAAGTACTTTTTTAGAAACTACTGCGGGACTTGGTTCCACAGCCTTACTTTACTGAATAGAAGAAAACATATATAAAAATGTACATAGCCCTTGAAGGACTAAAAACAAGGAAAAGAAACTAAGAGTTACAAAATGCTACCTTAAGGAGGTAAGAAGGAAATCCACCTAAACAAATCATCTCTAAATTTAGGCTTAATCATGTGTATCATCAGAGAGATGTCATGAATGAAACTAGATCTCCATATCTTGAAAGAAGGCCATTCATTTCTGAAAACCTTCCCATTTCGAATAGTCCAGATATTCCAGCATGCTATAAACACCACCTCAGTAGAGAAGGGTTTACTAAAATCTCTCCTAGCTTGCATGACAATCTCCACCTGATCCTCCCCTGGAGGCCAATCAATTTGCAGATAATTCCATACTCTATGGCTAAATCTGCAATTAAAAAACAGGTAGTCCCTGTCTTCTCTATAGTTCCCAGGGCAGAGTATACAAGCAAGTGAGTCAGAAATATTTCAATGCCTTCTTAGCAACATATCTTGTGTGTTTAGCCTATCCATGATCATCATCCATGAGAAGACCTTGATTTTCATGGTACGGGAGGAGGCCCATATCCATTTTAGCAGAGGATTAGGAATGATGTTTTGGTGGACATATGTGTAGTAGCTCTTGGCTTCATACTGCTTGCCATTTTGCTTAAGCACCCAACAATCGGGCTCTAAAGCTTGCAACTACATGTTCTGCACCATCTGATGTAACCGAAGGAGCTCCAGATGAGCCTGGTGAGACAATGGGAGGTGGCAAAGAGTCTCCCACTTTTCACATTCCATGAAATCCTTGACTGAAGCAGAAGTATCAATAGCAAAGGAGAATAATCTGGCAAAGTTTTGATTCAGAGGAACCACAGAATTGTCCAACTGCCAATTATCATCCCAGAATAGCACAGTGTCACCCTGATTGACCTTAACACATGTCAATTCTCTGAATTTGTCCATTAACTTGCAAACATCCCTCCACTAGAAAGAACCACATTGTGTGCAGTAGCTTGTGGTACTTTGTCATGATAACATGTGTTCCAAATCAAATTAACCCAGGGCACATCCTGCTTATTGAAGAACTTATTCAAATGATTAATCAAAAGTGCATCATTTTGGACACCTAGGTTCATGATGCCCAACCCCCCCCCCCTATTTTTAGGCTTGCACACCAAATCTCAAGCTGCAAGGGCAGGAGCATTATAATTGCCATTCCTTCTCCACAGGCACTGCCTTTGAATCCTCTGAAGTTTCTTTAAGACCCAGGTGGTATTTCCAAGCTGCAAAGGAAGAAGATGGGTAGAGCAGATAAAGCGGAATTGAGATATTGTAATCTTCCTCCTTGAGCAAGGAAACTAGAACTAGCAGAAAGCTTATTTTCATTTCTATCCACCACTGGCATTAGGTCCATTATTTTGAGTCTCATAACTTCCACTGGCAGTCCTAAGTATGTGAAAGGCAGAGATCCAACCTTACAACCAAAAGAGTCAGCTAGCCTAGCCAGTTCCACTTCATCCACATTAATACGAAGCCTAAATGATTTGTGGTAGTTTATATGAAGCCCAATGGACTGTGAAAACTGGAGCAACATACTATTAAGAGCCAACAATTGACCCTCCTCAGCAAGTAAAATGATCAAAGTATCATCAGCATACTGAACTATTCTGTAGTCAGGATCATGGTTGGGGATGGGCAGTTGTAGGATTCCTTTGTGTAGTAGAGCATTCCTGGCAGATTGCAAAATATCAGCAACCATAACAAACAGCAAAGGGGAGAGAGGGTCACCCTTCCTAACCCCCTTTTTGCAAGAAAAATGCTTCCCAGGTACTCCATTGACTAACACAGAGGAAGTACCAGTTGAGAGAAATTGTTTCACCCTTAATATCCATTTCTCAGGGAAGCCTTTATGCCTCAGAATTTGATAAATTGCCTCATGCTCTATTGAATCGAAAGCTTTTTCGAAATCCAATTTGAGGATGACAATTTCCCTTTTTGACTGATGACATTGATGCAAATATTCCAGAGTCCAAGCTACACAATCCTGAATAGTCCTAGACTTGATAAAATCATACTGATTTTGTGTATGCATCTCATAATTTCCAACTGAAATCTATCCGCAGCCATCTTAGAAATGAACTTTACTCCCATACTGGTGAGAGATATAGGTCTAAAGTCGTTCACAGTTTCAGGGGCAGCAACCTTTGGTATGAGGGTGATATATGATCCATTGATGTTTTCCAACTTAACTATTCCCTCATGAAAAGCCTTAGTAAGCTCATAAAAATCATGGAAAATAATTGGCCAACACTTCTTGAAGAAAATACCATTGAAGCCATCTGGGCCAGGTGCTCTATCAACTGGCATCCTCTTTACAGTTAAGTCCATTTCCTCTTTCTCGAATGGTTTTACCAGCACATCCAGACCCTCAACTGGTTGTATCAAAGCTACAAGATCCAATGTCATATTGATCCCTCTGGCAGTACCCATTATGTTCCTTAAAGTACACCAAAAAGCACATGCAATCAATAGATGGCCATTGGTGACACTTCCATTGTCTAATCTGAGAGAAGCCACTGAATTCCTTCTATATCTTTCTGTAGCCATAGCATGAAAGAATTTAGTGTTTTCCTCCCAAACCTTTATAGACCTGATTGTACATATTTTCCTCCAATGAAGATACTTTAAATGCAACAGCTTCTCCATATGTAACTTAACAATCTTTCTAAGGTTGAACTCGGGCCTAAATAAAGGTCTTAACTCCTCAAGGTCATCCAGCAGAAGAATGACTCTAGTGCACTTCTGAATTAAAGTTTTTATTTTAGAGAGACCAATCTGCCATTTTTTTAGGTTTTGCCTTAAAGTGTTCAACTTGTCAACAATTACAGCAGAGATGTGTGACTTGTGAGAGCGTCTCTTCCAAGATTTCTGCACATACTCCATAAAACCCTCAAGTTGCACCCCAGTAGTTCTCAAAACAAAATAGATTGCATTTGGTATGATGGTGCTTATCACAACTACACATGGCACATGGTCAGAAGAAGTTTTTGCTAGGGGTAGAACTTGTGTAGCAGGATACAGAATTACCCAAGGTGCAGTGGTGAAGAACCAGCCCAATTGCTCAAGAAGAGGGGTGTCCTATATATTAGACCTGGTGAGTTTTCTCCCTTTAATTGGAAGCTCAATCAACCCTAAGTGTCCAATTATGTCATTAAAAATAACCATATCATTAGGATCACCCCCAGGCATGTTTCTGTTAGTGGTATATTTGAAGAAATTGAAATCTCGTAATAGAAGCCAGTTATCCTTCTCAGGGATTTGAAGATTGTATAACCAATCAACAAAATCATCTCTATCTCTTCCACCACAGGGACCATAGACTGAAGCTAAAGTCCAAGATTCTCCATTGTGCACAGATGTGAATTTGATGACAATACCAAACTTTTTGATCTCAATCAGAGTACCAGGAAATATTGCTTAATTCCAGAGGACCACTATTCCACCTGAAGCGCCTACTAAGGGGCTAAAAGCAAAATTGTCAAATTGCTTAGGAGAGAAAGTTCTTATGGTACGATGATAAATTTGCTGCATTTTGGTTTCTTGGAGACAGACCACGGAGCATTGACTCTCTTGAATTTTCTGACTAACAGCACGCTGATGCTTGTCAGAATTCAAACCACGCACATTCCAACATAGCACCTGCCAATTTCTACTACTAATATGATTATTATCCATAAATAAACATAAAAGCATAAAAGAGGTTCATGTAGACACATAGTGTGCTACACCACAGGCCACACCAAATTATGTGCAGTTCATAGAATACAGTTCCACAATATAAAGAAAAACACCTAAGGTAAGTAGAAAATTTGAGGGCTTGCCACACCCAATCCAGAGTAGAAAATTTATTCATTGGGAACTAATGAGGAAGGCTGTATCACCAAATCTGCCATAAGCATGTCCACTGAAATCTTCTCTGGGGAAATCTACAGTTTTGCTCCCATCCTTTGAAGAACCTTAATAGAAGTTTCCGGTGGGACCTGGCTAGCATGTGGTTCCTCCTCCATGACATTTTCCTGTGTAGAAGAGTCCTGAGTTCATCCCCCAAAGGCTTGGACTTAGGCCTCTTCTTCCGTGGCTGAACCATTGGTAGTTCCTACATTTTTGGGTTGAAACCATCTCTCATAATAGATCCATGCATGCATCTTCTCACACTAGTATCAACCACAGGAACCAGAGATTTCTTTCTCTTAGTATTCTTGCAAGTCTGTTATGCTGAGAAAGAAAACTGATCTTTAGTGTGAGCCTGTGTGGGAAGAACCACCTGAAGTTCAGCAGTTTCAGTGAACAAAGCTCTTGCCACAGGTCTGTTAGAGTATGTCACATGTGTTTCATCAGAAATCATCATCACCTCCTGAGTTATTTGAAATGATATTGGAAAATACAACTCAAAAGCATCCTCCCAGGATGTTTTAAGGTTTATCTACAAGCACCTAGGATTTGGAATAGTGTCCATAACCTCAACAGAAAGCAACTGCTCAAAATCTTTCTTCCAAATCATGTCAGGTGGCAAAGGTGGCCCACATGGCACCACAGGTAGCGGGATATCCACATTTGGGGCAGACCAGACAAGAGGTACATATGGTACTATGGCCAGGTCATTGTTAACTAGCACCTCCACATCATTGACACGTGGCTCCACTTGCATGACCTCATCCAAGCTTGCAGCACTCACGTTACCATTGGATTCAGACTCGAACATAGCAGAGTAATCAAGAACTATCAAATTTTGTTCTTGCACTAGAGACATCTGATTTTGCTGCTGAAGATCGTCATGTTGCTCAATGTCTTCTTCATCACCCCAAAACGCATGACATCAGCCAAGCACAGGAGGTGGCGGTGGACCAACAGGATTCTCATTCCACCCAAGGGTTGGGAAAGGTGGCAGCGCAAAGATATGGTTGTCTGGAATGAAATCCCTAGGAAACGGATGTGGATCGCCATTGAAAGGCATTGGATCTTCATCAGGTGGCATCTGAGCCGCCCAATTGGCCCCCAAAATATACAGAGGTGTAGTCCAAGACACTCTGGCTCCTCCCCGGGTAGCATACTCCGAAAAAACTACATCCCTTGGAACCAGTATATCTTTAGGGAAAGATGCAAATACAATGGTGCGCACCATATAAGGATCGTCACTGACCCAATGCTGAAAAGTACCAAAAGTATTGACTGCTGCACGAATATTCTGCATGGTACGGAGATCCGGAGGTATTCCTAAGAACATGAGACATCCATCATGAAAACCCTGAGCCCCATGGAAACCAACCCCTCGTCATGCTTAAAAATGCACAAACCGGTCATTGCCCAGTGGTTCAGGAGCTTGTTGCATCAACATGAATCTAACAGCAGCATCACGAACTTCAAACAGACCCACACCACAAATCCAAGGCTGAGCAGACCTAACCAAGTGACATCTTTGCTCTAAGAAATCCACCACAGCCTCTCTAGCTTGCCCAATCTGATATGGAGGGGGAGATAACATTACCTCAGCGGCCATGAAAGCTTCATGACGATGCACGATCGGGCTCGGCGGCGTAACGGAGGTCCGGGGGAGACGAGCTTCGCCTCCGTCAATGATGTGATGCCCTGCAGGCACATAGCGCATCGGGTCAAGCTCGAAGACCGCCATCAGAGGTGGTGGAGAGCTTGGCAATGGTGGAGACGATGGTAGCATGGAGGACAGTGTCTTGGGCAGGGGGTTGATGGAACTGGACTCTGCAAGAGCTGGCTCAGAACTTGAGGCGTCCCGCTGGCAAACTAGCTTGGTATCGATTAGGCCGGTAGGTGAGACTGTAATATCTGGGATTTTTGGTTTCCAAAACCACCCTTGCTCTTTAGCGAGGAAATTACAATCCTTCCTAGAATGACCTACCCGAGAGCAAGCCAGGCACATTTGCTTGAACGCGCAATGAGTTGCAAAGTGGTCGTTCTTGAAACATTGCTGACACGTAAGCACCTGGTCCACCATGTCATTGACCATAGCTTCAAAGTCATCCTGCTCCTCATGTGTTGATGGGCCAACAATATGTGGCTGCTCAGATTGGGCTTCATCAAAATGGGACGTAGAAGGCTCTGGCTGGTCCACATGATTCAAAGGAGCAACTATCTCGTTCGAAACTCTCGCGTGAGGCTAGTTGGACGCGTGATCCGATCTACGATCATGTAAGATACTTGCAATCATCATCCCAAAGGTTATCGGCGAGATGGCTGTCCACTATAAGTCCATTGTAAATCATATCCCGCATCTAAAATGGTGTCAATGCATTTTTGGGTGGCAGCATATCTATTGCCTCTACAAGCATCATAATTTTGGAATGTTGCGAAGGACAATTTGTTTCTGTTAGCAGATGGAGCACGAAAAGATGACTTGATAGGAGGTTTATGCATGGCAATCATGCCCAGAGTTGCACGCCTCTTAGAAGGACTAACTAAAACCCATTCAGCATCACATTCTTTTTTCCAAATATTAAATTCTCAGACCCAATTTGGACCTCCTATTCTCCAAATATGAAAAAAGAACTTAAATTGCGCACGAGCAAAAGATCTTAAATCTGTGATGAAAAATCCAACCTGCTTGCAGGAGACATTGAAAGAGAAGACCTTGTCCTTAATCTGAGAAACCCAAAGATCCATAGCAGATCCTCCAATAGTTGCCTCCAAGGCATCCGCCACAGAGAATTCATCTAGATGAAAATCATCCCTACTAAAAGAAACGATCAAAGTGAATGATCCCATGCCCTACATGGGATGCACTGTGAAACGAGTAGATCTAGAAACCTCATTTGCAAAAGCCAAACCCTTGGAGAAGTCCAAGCCAAGCGTGGATCCCCCATCAGATCCCATGAGATGGGTATGGTAAGGGAGATCGGAGGATGCTAGAGAGATTGATTGGAGAGAAAACGAAGATTAGTGGCTGGTGTTGGAGATCGCCGGAGAGCCATGGCGGTTGCTGTGGGGTGGTGGGAGGAGAGCCATTAGCTTTAAGTACTATTGCAAAACCATTCATATTTTATTATTGCATTATCTCTACTGTATTCTAACTTTACCATGGCTTCTGCAACTCTAAAAAATCTGAAAAATTAGGAGAATAGGGGCAATTTTTATATCACTCTTTTGTAAAAACATCAGAACTTTTCGTCCCTTCTGTGAATTTCAACAATTCTGTTACTGGACGCAAAAGTTTCTGTTTTTCAACAAGATCAAATCAACTATCACACAAAGCTATCCTAAAGGCTTTACTTGGCACAAACACTCATTAAAACATAAAAACACAATCATAACAGTAGCATAATTATGCAAACACTCAAGAACAAAAGGAAAAAGGTAAAAATAAATTGTATTCATTGGGTTGCCTCCCAACAAGCACTTTTATTTAAAACCTTTTAGCTATGCATTGATAATTTTAATGGTGCTCACATAAAATACAAAAATTGAAGCATAAAGAGAGCATCATACTACATGTGACAAACACATTTAAGTCTAACATACTTCCTATGCATAGGAATTTTATAAGCAAACTAATTATCAACACAAGAAATATCTAGCATATGCAAAGGAAAGGAATTAAACATTGACAATCTCAACATAACTAGAGGAAATTTAATAACATGAAAATTTCTACACCCATATTTTCCTCTCTCATAGTAATTACATGTATGATCATAATCAAATTCAATAATATAGCTATCATATAGAATTTTCTCTTCATGATCCACATGCATAAAAGTTTCACAATCTTCCAAGGTAGTGGGATTAACATCAAATAAAGTCATGACCTCTCCAAGCCCACTTTCAATATTATTTCAAACACTATTATCAATATCATATTCATCATGTGTGACAGCCTGATCTTTGGCCCATTCTTTTGCTTTTGTTTTTCCGAGGTTTTTGCCTGAGTTTTTTTTTTGCCTGGCTTTGTCGTCTGGAAACTAAAGAAGATGCCCCCTTCTTTGCTTCTAGAGTGGCTTGTCATTCCCAAATCTTTCCCTAGACCCTGTCATTTTCATCCTAGCCCAAATCCTAATATCTTTTATTGGGAATATTCCTTTTCTATTAAAGGAATAACTCAAATTTCCCTAGGTTGTGAAGCAAACTATATTTCCCTCGCTCCAGAAATTCCCAAATAATTCTTATAAATTGTTTGGGTCATATATTGATCAAATATGGCAAAACTTTGCCTTGCCATGTTCAAAACTAATTCCCCAATAGTTATTCTTCCTTTCTGCCCTGAATGGGACTTTGTGAAAGAAGTGTCATTTATATTTTTCCTAGTGGCTCCCAACCTTTTGGGGCATGTTTATATGTCCAACTAATTGCCTCATGCACAAGTTCAAATTTATTTGCCTAGACAATCTTCCTCAGTGAATTTTCAAAGTTTCTGTCAGACAGAAGACTTTGTGAAGGAAGTACTAGCTAGGAGTACCCAAATGAGATGAACTTTTGCACACTCCTTAATGTGCTCATATTAACCCTCTCCACCCATTTGTAGCCCCATCAAAATATCTATGTGAGCACAGGAGCAAATCTTTGATTCTGGCATTATTTTCAGGTTGTGAAGCAACTGTATTTTATATTGCTTCACAAATCCTGA
The DNA here is from genome assembly GCF_002162155.2 of Triticum dicoccoides. NCBI lineage: Eukaryota > Viridiplantae > Streptophyta > Magnoliopsida > Poales > Poaceae > Triticum > Triticum dicoccoides. The sequence continues at coordinate 239,169,363 of NC_041387.1, read as the reverse complement.
TAAATTACCAGATCATTATTATTCCCATAAAACCTCTCTCCACCCAATTTGGCATCATTTCATTGATACATTTGATCACCATATTATTCCAAGTTTCTGGACAGAAATGATGTTTCTGAAGTAAGTGCCATTTTGGCTTGTCCATTTGGTATGAGCTTTTTACAGCATCTTTATATGTCCATATGATGAGGATTTGCCAAGTTGCATCCCATTCCATAACTACATGTGAGTGCACCATCATAATCTTCATTTCTGGACGATTTTGGCAGTTGCAAAGCAACTATATTAAAGCCTGGTCCATTTCTCCACAAACTTCCCAGGACTATAGTCCTTCCTAGCCTGAACACCCCAGACATAACACTTGACACATAGCAGCTCCCTGTTGATCACATTGAGCTGATAAAGTTTACTGAAGTAAACTTTAGAGCTCACTAACCTTTTAACTGTAGCCTATTTAACCAAGTTACCACCATAGTGGAGACCTCCCCTGGATGGACTACGCACTACACAACGTTTGCCAACTGTTATGCCAGTACTGGTAGTGACCACCGTTTTGGCATGCCATGAGCGTGCCCAGAATGGTTTCTTTCTCGGTCCCTCCCCTTCTCGTGGGCTTCGCGCTCATGATGATGTCCAGTAGATAGCCCTCGTCGTCGTCGTCCTCCTGGACCCTTCTCCCCCTCCGGCAGCTTCCTTGCCGACGAACGCCCACAGGCGCACTATGGCCGACCAAGCTTTTATGGCACTCGGCCTCTTCCTCTGCTCCTCCCTCAGCCTCCTCTGCCATGTGTGCCGCTGTATGTCGTCCGCTCTCCCCTCATCGCATTCCTCGCCCATCCCCGTGACCGCTGCGGCCGGCAGCGCCTTGGCCGGACTCCCGTGGCGGCACCCGAGCTCATGCCCCTCGCCCCGCCTATAAATGGGCTCCCCCGAGCCGTTTGAGCTCACCACTGGCCTCGCCTCACTCCCAGCTCCCTCCCTGACACTACTATTGAATTCGAACTCGGATTAAAAAGTTTTTATATGAAAAATCATCTACTCGAAAAGTTACATCCAAATTTAACAAGGGGGAACCCCGTTAAACATTTTAAAAATCCCCAAAAACCTAACAGAAAAAAAGTTACGGAGCTTTCAAGATCTACAGGCAAAAAAATTCAAAAAAATTCGAACTTACTAGTGGCGCACCGTGGATGTGGTGCACCACTAGTAACAAAAAAAATTGGTTTTGAATTTTTTTAAAAAAAAATTCAAAAAATTATACGTAATATGATCAGGAAGTTTGAAATATTTTCAAAATTTCATCATAGTCATGAACATGAACAAAGTCCTAAACACCAACAAGGTATAATAGGATTGATATGCTAGATATATCAACAAGTTCCTGTGAAGTGAGCTGTTGCTGGGGTTGGATAGAACTCTGAAGTTAAGCGTGCTTGGGCTGGAGTAGTGTGAGGATGGGTGACCTTTCGGGAAGTTTGACCACGGAGTGCAATTTTTGACCTGAGATTAAGCATATTGACCCGAGATTAAGCCATAGTGACCTGAGATTAAGAAAAAAACTACTAATGGTGCACCGTGGGCTATACTAATGGCGCACCAGCGGTACGCCATTAGTATACCAGATACTAATGAAAATCTAATGGCATGGTGCTAGTGGCGCACCTGTAGTGCGCCATTAGTAGCGAAAACAGGTGCGCCACTAGCAGCCCTTTTTCTAGTAGTGTGCAACTAGCCCGAGCTCTAGAAGCTCTCTTGCCCTCCCTTTGCCGCCATGGATGCCGCCTCGGCCCGGCTAGATTAGCCCGAAGCCGAGTCCCCCTCCTCTTCTCCACCTCCAGTAGGCCTCCCCCACTACGGCGGTCCGTCCCACCTCTTCTCCCTCTCACTGGAGTGCCCAAGTGGCCGCGCCATCAAGTCAACCGCCGCCGGAGCCGAGTCTGTCCCCTTTTCATCGTGGCCACTGAGGGAGTCCTGGATTAAGGGGTCCTCAGACAGCCGAACTATATACTTTGGCCGGACTGTTGGACTATGAAGATACAAGATTGAAGACTTTGTCCCGTATTCGGATGGGACTCTCCTTTGCGTGGAAGGCAAGCTTGGATATTCGGATGTGTAGATTTCCTTCTCTGTAACCGACTCTGTGTAACCCTAGCCCCCTCCAGTGTCTATATAAACCAGAGGGTTTAGTCTGTAGGGGAACAACAATCATAATCATAGGCTAGCTTCTAGGGTTTAGCCTCTACGATCTGGTGGTAGATCAACTCTTGTAATACTCATATCATCAAGATCAATTAAGCATGAAGTAGGGTATTACCTCCATTGAGAGGGCCCGAACCTGGGTAAAACATTGTGTCCCCTGCCTCGTGTTACCATTAGCCACGCACAGTTCGGGACCCCCTACCCGAGATCCGCCGGTTTTGACACCGACATTGGTGCTTTCATTTAGAGTTCCACTGTGCCATCGCGATAAGGCTTGATGGCTCCCTCGATCATCTTCAATGATGCGGTCCAGGGGGAGGTTTTCCTTCCTGGACAGATCTTCATATTCGGCAGCTTCATACTGTGGTCCAACTCGCTTGGCCATCTGGAGCAGATCGACAGCTACGCCCCTGGGGTTAGGTTTGGAAGCTTAAACTATACTGCGGAAATCCGCAGAGACTTGATCTTCGATGGATTCGGGCCCATGACAGGTGCGCCGAACAGTCACGACGGACATGACTTTGATCTGTCGTCGGACAGTATTTGGGAGATCGCACCCGCGTTGGCGCCGGGATTCGATCTAGAGCAGATCGTGCCTTCCGAGGACGGGGGGATGGACCCCGCCATGGCGGCCGCACACTCATCAGCGTCGGAGCCGAACACTGATCCCACCTCCTGTGAGAGTGGCATTATCGGACCCCCGGACTCGTCTCCGGCTGCAGGATCCGAACCGCGTGCATCCGTGGCTATCGAATCAGATTGGGCACCCGTCGTGGAGCTCACTGCAGCGGATATCTTTCACCACTCACCCCTAGGTGACATGTTGAACTCATTAAGGTCTCTGTCCTTGTCAGGAGATTCTTGGCCGAACTATGCCCGGCTCGAGTGGGGAGCGGACGACAAAGAAATTCGTCCCCCACCCACCACCCACTTTATAGCCACTGTCGATGATCTAACCGACGTGCTTGACTTCGACTCCGAAGACATCGACGGTATGGACGACGATGCAGGAGAAGAACGGGAACCACCGCCTACAGGGTGCTGGACCGCCACCTCATCATATGATATTTACATGGTGGACACCCCTAAAGAAAACAATGGCGATGAGGCAATGGAAGATAACCCCTTGGGGAAGCAATCTAGACACCGGCGTCATTCGCGCCGCTCCAAGCCCCGCCATAGCAAAAATAGCGATGCTGGCAGAGGAGATAATAATCCGGATGGTGCCGAAGATGAAGACAATCCTGCCTAGCCAGGCCTCGAGATGGCCGAGCAATACGATGGGCAAGCTAGCCCTAAAGAACAGGCAACTGATGGAGAATCAGAGGATGATAATTACATGCCTCTCTCCGAAGGCGAAGTGAGCCTTGGCGATGAAGAATTCATCGTGCCGGAGGATCCCGTCGAGCAGGAGCGCTTCAAACACCGGCTTATAGCCACTACAAGAAGCCTGAAGAAAAAGCAGCAACAGCTTCAAGCTGATCAAAATCTGCTAACTGGCAGATGGACTGATGTCCTGGCCACTGTGGAATACGGACTCTAGCGCCCTAGCAAAAGCTACCCAAAGCGCGGGCTGCTACCTCAACTCGAGGAGGAGGCTTTAAACCCCACACTACCAGCACATGATGCGGCTGACCGGCCACCCCATGGCCATGACAAAACGGCATACCAACCCAAAGTCCAGACCGCACCCTGTGGCCAATCAAACAATAACATCAAAGCCCAGGGCTACACGAAGGACCTGTGAGATGTATTAGAAAACAAAGCAGGACAGTCAAGATCGATCTATGGATCACGAGGACGCGCCCCAACGCGTGACAAGAATCATCATGCCGGATACACTAACATATCTGGCCGGGCCGAACATAATGAAGCCCGGCACAAAGGCGCCGCACATCCCCTATGCTTCACTGCTGAAGTAATGGATCATGAATTCCCGGAAGGATTTAAACCCGTGAACATTGAATCATACGATGGCACCACAGACCTCGCGGTATGGATAGAAGATTTTTTTTCTTCACATTCACATGGCCTGCAGAGATGATCTACATGCCATCAAGTGCCTACCACTAAAACTAAAGGGACCGGCTCGGCACTGGCTGAATAGCTTGCCGGGAAACTCCATCGGGAATTGGGATAACCTGGCAGACACATTCCTTGATAACTTCCAAGCCACTTATGTGCGCCCACGGGATGTTGATGATCTAAGTCACATAACCCAGCAGCCTGGAGAGTCAGCCAGGAAATTTTGGACCCGGTTCCTAACCAAAAAGAACCAAATTGTTAACTGCCCGGATGCCGAAGCCCTAGCGGCCTTTAAACATAACATCCGTGATGAATGGCTTGCCCGACATCTCGGTCAGGAAATGCCAAAGTCCATGGCAGCTCTCACAACACTCACGACTCGCTTTTGCACGGGCGAGGATAGCTGGTTGGCCCGTAGCAACAATACAGCAAGCAATCCAGGCACATCAAAAGCTAAAGATAGCAATGACAAATCACGGCGCAACAAACACAAGCGCCGCAAAAGCGGCGATAATGCCGAAGACATGTCAGTCAATGCCGGATTCAGCGGCTCCAAGGCCGGTCAGCGGAGGAAACCATTCAACAAAAACAATTCAGGCCTGTCCAGTTTTGACGGCATACTCGATCGTCCATGCCAAATTCATGGCACCCCTGGAAAACCAGCCAACCACACCAATAGAGAATGCTGGGTCTTCAGACAAGCCGGCAGGTCAGATGCCGAAAACAAGGGGAAGGGGTCTCAGAGCGACAACGACGACGAAGAGCCCCGATCACCGAATATAGGAGGAAAGATGAAATTCCCTCCCCGGGTGAAAATGGTGAATATGATACGCGCAAGCCACATTCCCAAATGGAAACATGCACTAGGGGAGGTTTATACAATCGACCCAAAGTTCAACCCATGGTCCTCTTGCCCGATCGCCTTCGATCGCAGGGACCACCCTAATAGTATCCGTCATAGCGGTTCAGCCGCATTGGTCCTCGACCCCATCATTGACGGATTCCACCTCACACAAGTCCTTATGGAAGGAGGCAGCAGCCTGAACCTGCTTTACCAGGATACAGTGTGCAAAATGGGCATCAACCCTTCAAGGATCAAGCCCACAAAACTGACCTTTAAAGGTATAATACTAGGTGTAGAGGCATGTTGCACGGGCTCAATCACACTGGAAGTGGTATTTGAATCTCCGGATAATCACCGTACCGAAGACTTAGTCTTCGACATCGTCCCCTTTCATAGCGACCATCAGGCACTGCTCGGACGAACCGCATTCGCTCGGTTCAACGTGGTGCCACATTATGCCTACCATAAATTAAAGATGCCCGGTCCACGCGGCGTCATCATGGTTAATTGCAGAAACAAATTCCCCCTCCCAGTCAAAGAGTCTGCCACCACTTTAACAGCAAGAACAAGGAACGGCACCTTACAGTCGAACCTCGAGTCGAAGGCAAAGCTCCCGGACACCACCAAAGGAATCCGAACTACTGCGCGGCAGGATAGCCCAGCCTGCCCGGAGATAAATTCAAAACACTCCGGAAAAGGATAGAACAAGCCAGATGTTGTGGCTCAACAGCCATGTGGCGCAAAACCATTTCTCATGTTTTATTTACAGGTTCACCTCTACGTAGGTTATGATGGAAGGCGTGGGAACAGTTCGAGCGCGTCAGGGAATCTCTAGATATTCCCCTGTAATCATCTGACTACACCCCGGATCCGAACACAACTCCTGCACGCCTAGTATCAGCAGGTTCCGCAATCATATTTCTTTCTATCACATCACCTATACTCATACGAATTGACATTTTACTCAAATACAACATGTGGATTTATATGATGCTCACCTGTTACTATTTCTTATTTAAAATTCCTTTGTTAAAAGGCGGCTGCTTATTGCGATATGCCTCAATATGCAAGGGGCTTCATCATGCCCATACTATGGTAAAAAAGTCCGAACACCTTCATGGTAGTTTGGCACCCCGAACTTATAGCATTATATGCATCAGCTCTGAATCATGTCTTGGGTCAATAGTTGGGTTTGCCCGGCTCCAATGTTTTGGTACCTTACGTTCCGCTATATCGGCTAAGGTAGCACTGGGAGAACTACTGCGATTGTGTCCCGGTTCTTCCGGATGAGGACCTCAGTAGAGAAAGCCGAAAACTGACTGTCACGATGTAGCGAGAGCTGGTCAGCTGTTCAAGAGGTTCTAAAATCTTTAAGGATTTCTTCCGCATAATGCTATAACCAATGCAGCATGCGATTGATCGGCCTTTTCCGATCAGGCGCTTATAGAGCCCCTCGTGCGGACTTCCGAACACTAGGGGCTGCGCCTACCTTCCTCAAAACAACTCCTATAGCTAAGTAAGAGCGATAAAGCCCAATAGTTCGATTGGCTGGTTCGCTGTGCTGAACACCTCCTTTAGGGACCCAAAACTAGGATAAAGAGTGCTCAGGTTTATCCCGAACACCCCCGTACTCGCTACATGGGGGCGGAAGCCGACGACTGGCCGACTCTCGGAATTATTATATAGAACGGCCGCACAGGATGAAAAACATTCATACGACAAAGAAATAGATAATAAGAATGCTCTTGTTCAAATATTACAATAGACGAACTTGACTGTATTCATGGAAATACAATGTCCTTGGTGCATTGCTCTGCCGCAAGGCGGGCTCCTTTCAAGACACCCTCATAATACAGTTCGGGCTTGCGGTGCTCCTTCCTCTCCGGCGGTCCCTCGGTCATCAGCTTCTCCACATCCATCTTCCCCCAATGCACCTTGGCACGGGAAAAGGCCATTCGCGTACCCTCTATGCAGACCGACCGCTTGATGACTTCGAGACGAGGGTAGGCACCTACAAGCCGCTTCACAAGCCCGAAGTATCTTCTTGGAATCGGCTCAACAGGCCACAACCGGATAATTAAATCCTTCATGGCTAATTTGGTCGCCTTGCGCAGCTCTACCAGTTGCTTCAGCTTATCCGAGAAGGGCACCGGATAATTCGGCGCCAGATACTGCATCCAGAAGAGCTTATCAGCAGTATTCCCCCCTTCGACTCGGTAGAATTGAGCGGCATCAGATATGTTGCTCGGCAGCTTCGCAAATACCCCTGTATACATCAAAACTCAAGATTGTCAAATTTGATTTTCTCATTTCCTATACTTACTTTTTATAGAAAAAGCCTTACCAGCCGCAATTTTCCTCGCCTCCTGGATTTCCTTCAGGGCACATTGGGCTTCGCCCCGGGCATCACTTGCGGCTTGGTGAGCCTGGGAGAGTTCAGATTCTTTCCCTGCTAAACTGTGCTCCAGGGTCTTGCATTTCTGCATGGCCTCTTGAAGCTCTCGCTCAGCCTCAATAACTCTGGCCTCGTGCTTCTCACGGAGCACCTGCTCTGTGGTTGCTTTCCTCTCGGCTCCGGCCAAAGCCTTCTTCATGGTCTCAATTTCGGCCGACACCCCTAGAGCACATTATCAAAAGATTGTTATCATGCACACTCACCCTTTCGTGCTACATAAACAAGGTTTCTACATACCTTGATTATCCTCCAGATGTCTCTTCACTTGGCCAAGTTCTCCTTCGGCCCACTTTAGACTACGCCTCAGGTCGGATACTTCCGCAGCTTGAGAGGCCGCAGTTGCTACAGATACCTGCTGATTAAAAAGAGTGATAAATATCATCAAGTGAGTCTCCTGCGAACATGAATTTGATCCCCTGTCCGGTTCTTTCTTTCACCGAACAGTGTATCAGGGGCTACTCTCTATACCGTGACATTCTCTAAAGAACTCATGAAACATACCTCAAAGCCTCTTATGAGGCTGACATAGGATTCGTTCAGTCCACTCTCAGCGGACTAAATCTTCTCAATCACCGCACGCATGAGGGCACGGTGTTCATCAATGATGGAGGCACCTTTCAGCGCCGCCAATAAAGTATCCGGTGCCCCGGGTTGAACAAAGGCAGCCGGTGGATGGGACTCGGGGACCTTATGGGTCTCTAGAATCGTGTCCAGCTTGGGTTCGGATTCAAGATGACCTCCGCCGTCGACACCCATGGGATTTTTCTCTCCTCTATAACCGGCCCCAGAAGTATGGCCTCCTGGCACCGCCTT
>NC_041387.1:239115311-239160806 GCF_002162155.2 Triticum dicoccoides | reverse complement strand
AACCTCGGTTTCAGTCCTATGTTTGGAGGAAGAGGCCTTCAGGGGTGTCCTGCTCCCCATAGCGTCCGAACCCAGCAGATCCTCTGACGAGGATTGCTCGGCACGGGGCTTCGCCGGACTGAAAAAAGAAAAGCATGTCTCAGATTAGAATGTGATACCATGACAAGTCCGGACGCATGTGTGCGTTCGAAATTTATGCTTACGAGTTTGCCAGGGGCTCGGCCCTGGGATCCCACTCCGGGCGGCTATAGGTGGTGCCGGTGGACTCTTCTTGAAGAAGAGTTTTTCCCCTCTTAGGCGAATCGGGCTCCAAGGAGCTGGAGGCCGTTCTTTTCTTCATTCCCCCTGCCGGGGATTTGTCCTCCTCCTCCCCGTCCTCTTCGGAGGAAGAATGGGCATTAGAGTCTTCGGATTTTGTATCCATGGTACCACGCCGACGAAGGCCGCCCCTAGTCTTCTTGGCCTCCTTCTCGGCCTTTTTCTTCGGTGCTTTATATGGCGCCGGGACTAGCATCTTCGTCAGGAGTGGGCCGGCCGGTTCTTCTGGCAGAGGGGCAAGACAGTAGATCCGCCCCGCCTTCTTCGCCCAGCCCTAGGAAAAATGATGGGAAATACATTAAGTGTCTCCCTGAGGATGTACGGACAGAATGGATGAATTATCAAACATTCAGTTGCTTACCAAACTTGCGGGGCGGGACAGTTGGTATCCGCGGTCCTCGGTGGAGTCCGGCCACAGTTTGCCGGACTTGAAAAGCACCTTCTAGATGTCCTTGTGTGTAGAGCCAAAGAGCTCTAACAGGGTCTAGTGCTTGGCCGGGTTGAACTCCCATAGATTGCAAGCTCGGTGTTGAGATGGTAGAATCCGGCGAACCAACATCACCTGGACTACATTGACAAGCTTGACGCTCTTGTCTTCCATGTCTTGGACGCACGTCTGGAACTCTGATAGCTCGTCAGACGAAGCCCAGCTCAGGCCCTTCCCGTGCCATGATGTAAGTCGCAGGGGGGCACCGGATCTGAACTCCGGAATGGTGGTCCACTCCTTGCCACACAGCTCGGTGATGTAGAACCACTGCTGCTGCCACTCCTTGACGGAATCATTGAAAGTCCATGTCGGCCATGCGACATTGGGCATCTTGCTCACCATGGCACCTCCACATTCGGCATGCTCGCCGCTCACTACCTTGGGCTTTACATTAAAAACCTTCAGCCATAAGCCGAAGTGCGGCGGAACACGGAGAAAGGCCTCGCACGCGACTATGAGTGTCGAGATGTTGAGAAAAGAATTTGGGGATAGATCATGGAAATCAATCACGTAATAGTATGTGACGCCGCGAAGAAATTGGTGGAGGGGAAACCCCAGCCCGCGAACAAAATGAGGGAGAAATACCACCCTCTCATGGGGTTCAGGGGTCGGGACTATCTGTCCCGCCGTCGGAAGACGGTGGCCAATTCTCTTGGCCAGATACCCGACCCCCCGAAGCTTTTTGATGTCCTTCTCCCGGACGGTAGAGAGCATCCACTTGCCTCCTGCTCCAGATCCGGACATCTTCGGGAAGCCTTTTTGGGCGAAGAAGAGAAACCCTTGGGCACTAGGGCTCGGGCGGAAAGGAATGGATGAATAGGGAAGGGCGTGGGTGAAAGGGAAGACTCTCATCCCCTTATAAAGGCAGCAAATATCCTGTGCCTCCCCACTCGCCCGCTGAAATCGCTTATTCCCCAAATGACATGCTAAATGGCACGGTTGGGCTACCCACGTTATGTTGATGAGGATCCCGTGATAAGGGGACACGATCTCTGCTTCAGCAAGACGTACCGCTAAAACCGCTTCGCGATATGTGCGGTGGCTGGTTGTGAAAAATGGTTCAAATAATGACCGGACCGTGGCGTGATGTCATAAAAAGCTGTCAGCAGATTAGATTTGTGGAATATTATACTCTCTACGGTGGTATGTGGAATTTGTTTTGCAGAGCCGGACACAACCCTTGTGTCCTAAATCTTCTATGGAGTATTCGGAGAATCAACCCGCCTTGCAATGCCGAAGACAATCTGCATGCCGAACTCATCGTCATTGAAGCCTAGTTCAGGGGCTACTGAGGGAGTCCTGGATTAAGGGGTCCTCGGACAGCCGGACTATATACTTTGGCCGAACTGTTGGACTATGAAGAAACAAGATTGAAGACTTCGTCCCGTGTCCGGATGGGACTCTCCTTTGCGTGGAAGGCAAGATTGGATATTCGGATGTGTAGATTTCCTTCTCTGTAACCGGCTCTGTGTAACCCTAGCCCCCTCCGGTGTCAATATAAACCGGAGGGTTTAGTCCGTAGGGGAACAACAATCATAATCATAGGCTAGCTTCTAGGGTTTAGCCTCTACGATCTCGTGGTAGATCAACTCTTGTAATACTCATATCATCAAGATCAATCAAGCAGGAAGTAGGGTATTATCTCCATAGAGAGGGCCCGAACCTGGGTAAAATATCGTGTCCCCTGCCTCATGTTACCATTAGCCTTAGACGCACAGTTCGGGACCCCCTACCCGAGATCCGCCAGTTTTGACACGGACAGCCACTCCGCTCCTCTCCGGTGTCTCCTCTGCGCGGGGATGGACGCGGCAGGCCATGTCGAGCCCGCCGATGGCCTCCGTTTGGCCGGAGGTGGCCTGTGGCGCCGGAGCCCGTCGCCGGAGCTCGCCCCGTCCTCTGCTCTATGGGCGGGCAGGAGGTTGAAGACGACGACCGCGCCCAGGGACCCCACCTGCCCGCGGGCCCCGCATGTCAACCTCACGGCCATTGACCCCGCCCTGCCCACGTGGAAAAGTGTCGGGCCCCACCCTGTGGGACCCGCACGCGTCCGGCCCCGCAACTGTTCAAATGGATAAGGTGAAAGTGTATTTTCCCAGATTATGCTTTCACTTTTTATGTCCAGGCCCCTGTTTGAAAGTATTTTTCTTGCAGATAGGTCCCTGGCAGAAAACACTCCATAACTTTTTATCCGTAACTCCAAATGAGGTGATTCCAAAGCCTATTTCTTTGTTTTGGCGATCCCGCTCTATTGGTCATGCTTTCACTATGGTTTGACACTATGAAAATTCCCATTATGCCCTTGCCCTTATTCAGCCTCCTCTGAGAGAGTACGATTTCTGATGATTCGTTCCACGAGTTTCTCGCACTTTCTCCTGGTGATTTCTTCCACCCCAGGCAAGCCACAATACCCACTTGCATGATAGTCATGCAGTAGCCATGGTTTTCAACTTGAATCTTTATTAAATGTTTGCTTGTTGAAAATATGGTTATCGTTGTTCCGGTGATGTTGAGATTTGCATGTTCACTTTTGTGCTATGTTGTTTTGTACTCTGTTATCATGTTCTACCTGCTAGTATTTCCTTTCATATGTTTATGCTTGCTAGTAGTACATGTTGATGTTGGTGATGGTCATGCTAGTCAGTATGCCATGCTCAGTGGATATGGTTTATTGTTGATATGGTGGATAGTTATGTGATACCCTCATGATTATGTTGATATCATGTTCATGCATTTTATCATGGCTCAGCATATTTGCATTCAAGTTAACCGGATTAAATTGAACTTGAACAACTGTTGGTTGAGTCATGGTGCCGCTGAAACGATGCTGACCAGTGCAACCACGCTTACCGGTATGGGACGGTCCTAATTGGGTCTATTGTCGTGCCTCTCGCCGGTGCCTCCAACGAGGGAAGGTTATGGGCGCGCGCTACCCTGATCAGGTAGGCGGACATAAGCCTTGTGTGCCCGTTGTTGTTGTTATGTGCACATGTACCTGTTTGGGACGGTTTATTGTTTTGGGCCACGACGATGGTTTGAGGTGTCTTGAGGTAGACACGGGGCCACCCATGACTTAGCCCAGTGGGGAGTGAGTTGGAGTGGCCGAGAGAGTATCATGGCAGTAGATCGGTTTTGTTGGAGCGCCGTTGGTCCACCCGAATGGGAGTGCGAGGCCATGGGTTCCGTAGTGTGGGTACAATGTACTAATCTCTGCAGAGTGTATATTAAATCTATCGATAGCCACGCTCGCGGATAAGGGCCCAGTTCGAAAGTAGGGTACACCATGAGTCAACAGTAATAAGAATAATGTGCTTATAACAATGAGATAAGTTGGTTGTGATCGCCGTAAAGATCACGGGCCATTTATTGGTCAGGTTGTGATCACCGTAAGGATCACGGGCCATTTATTGGTCGGGTTGTGATCACCGTAAGGATCACGGGCCATTTATTGGTCGAGTTGTGATCGCCGTAAGGATCACGGTCCATTTATTGGTCGGGTTGTGATCGCCATAAGGATCACGGTTTGAGGCCAAGTGTTGGTCGTGGTTATGATCGCCGGAAAGATCACCGTGGTATCGATGATACCGAGTCGGTGTATATTCGTGATGTTGTGCGAGAATCGTGGGTAAAGATCAAGCTCCTTGTGGTAATTTACTGATCGCTACGGTATTGTTTATACCAAGATTGATTTGATCCTGAGATGATCGTGTGATGTCTGTGGTTGGTAAGTGATGCATGTGTTGGTTATGAGTTAGCCCGAGCAGAATAAGTAGTGCATATAGTGTCATCATGTTGCATGCTAGTATTGTCGGATTAATATGTTCATGTTGTGTTAACTGTATCATGTTCATGTTGTTCATGCTATATTGTTCTGATAATATCATGTTAATTCCGGTTTAACCTGTAATTGCCATGTTGTTGTCTGTCTTGAATGCTTCTGGTTGTTGTGAGTTTGCAAGTACATTCAATGTACTGACCTGGCGTGTCATGCCAGCTTGCAGGTCATGCCGAATTTGATTGCTTGCTTGTCGTGATTTCTGTTCATGCGAGCTAGGATAAGCGTTCCAGCCAGAGTCCCTGCGGAGTGGAGTTCACCACCTTCATCATTGTTCTGCTGCTAGAGTTCTTCAGCTGCATCGTGTTGTTCTGCTGCTTGCATAGAGCAACAGTGGCAGGCGTAGTGTCGCCGTGCCGATGTAACCCTTGTACCCAAATAGATTGTAATAAAGAGCTGGTTTTTTCTATGCTAAGCATTGCCGTATTCCAGAAGACTTCATCTCTATCTCTGGGCTGGAATACGGGGCGTTCCAGTTTTCTCTGAGCCGAGGTGCCACATCATGAAGCTTAAATAAATTTTCAAGCTCATAAGAAACATTATCATCCCAATCATGATCATTGCAATAAGTAGAAGACATAACAAAATTATCATCCCCAAGCTTGGAGTTTTGCACATTATTAGCACAATTGACATTAATAGAATATATAATAAGATCATTGCAATCATTCTTTTCATTGAACGAGATATCGTGAATCACTTTATAAAAAAATTGTTTAACACTTCATCACAATTTTCAGATTCACGATCTTCAAGCAAAACTTCATAAATATAATCTAGTGCACTCAAATCACTAGCAATTGGTTCATCGGAATTGGATCTCTTAAAAAGATTAGGAAGTGCATGAGGATCCATATAAATAAATTTTTGGCAAGCGGAGATGCAAGCAAGCAGAAGACACATTGCACAGAAGCAAAGATAGCAAACAAACAAAAAGGAAAATGAAAAAGAAGGCAAATATTTTTGTGCTTTTTGTAAAAACGGTTTAGAAGTGGGGGAGATAAAAACGAGAGTAAAATGGCAAATAATTTAAATTTTAAGGAGATGAGATTTGTGATTGGGTACCTGATAAATGTTGATGATGTCTCCCTGGCAACGACGCCACAAATCCTTTTGACGTGGCTTGAAACTGCGTCAGTAAATCCCCAAAGAGGAAGGTATGATGCAGCATAGCTACGATAAGTATTGTTGTCAGTTATGTAACCAAGGTTATTGATCTAGTAGGATAACCAAGCAACACTATATAAACGGCACCTACACACAAAGAACAAATACTTGCAACCCAACTCGTAAGAGGGGTTGTCAATCCATCTATGGTAAAAAGATAGATAAAATTGTGGTAGATTGGATAAATAGATCTTGCAAAAACACAAAATAAAACTAGTATAGAAAAAGTGAAGCAAGGCATTTTTGTTTTTTTGTAATAATATATGTGAAAACAATATGATAAAAGATAAACCCAGAGGTCGTAGATTTCACTAGTGGCTTCTCTTGAGAAAATAGCATACGATGGGTAAACAAATTACTGTTAGGCAACTGATAGAAGAAAAAATAATTATGACGATATCCAAGGCAATGATCATGTATATAGGCATCACGTCCAAGATTAGTAGACCGACTCCTGGCTGCATCTACTACTATTACTCCACACATCGACCGCTGTCTAGCATGAATCTTGTGTATTAAGTTCATGGAGAAACGGAGTAATGCAATAAGAACGATGACATGATGTAGACAAGATCTATTAATGTAGGAATAGACACCATCTTTTTATCCTTAATAGCAACTATACATGTGTGCCTCACTACCCCTTCTATCACTGGGTGAGGACATAGCAAGATCAAACCCATCACAAAGCACCTCTTTCCATTGCAAGAAAAATCAATCTAGTTGGCCTCACTAAACCAAAGATTCGGAGAATAAATAGGAGGATATAATAATCGCGCATATAAGAGATCAAAGAAGCCTCAAATAATATTCATGGAAAGATCCAATCATAAGCTCGAACTTCATCGAATCCCAACAAACACACCACAAAAATTCATTACATCAAATAGATCTCCAAGAACATCGAGGAGGACATTGTATTGAGAATCAATTAGAGAGAAGAAGTCATCTAGCTAATGCCTACGGACCCATAGGTCTGTGGTGAACTACTCACGCATCATCGGAGAAGCACTAATGAGGATGATGAACCCCTCCGTGATCGTGTTCCCCTTCGACAAGGTGCTAGAATAGGGCTCTAGATTGGATCTCGTGGTTCTAGAACTTGCGGCGGCTGGAATTGTGTTTCGATCACTCCCCTAGGGTTTCTGGAATATCTGAGGATTTATAGTGCTAAGAGGCGGTGGAGGAGACCCCCATGGGCCCCACCACCCACCTGGGCGTGCTAGGGGCCTCTAGGGCGCCCTGGTGGGTTGTGGGCCCCATGGGCCTACCCTCTGGTGATTCGTTGGCTCCCAGGTTGTCTTATGGTCCCAAAAAATCTCCAAAAAGTTTTGCTGCATTTGGACACCGTTTGATACGGATATTCTGCAAAGTAAAAAACAAGCAAAAATAGCAACTGGCACGGGGCACTATGTCAATAGGTTTGTCCCAAAAAATGATATAAAGTTGCTATAGAATGAATGTAGAACATCCAAGAATGATAATATAATAGCATGGCACAATAAAAAATTATAGATACATTGTAGATGTATCAGTACACGATGAAGCGCACTTGTACATGAAGACGCAGCTTACGTAATATTTTGAACATCATTGTATATGTAGCCTCTTGTTTGATAGGGTTTCTTGCATCTCACTCTCTCACCCTCTCCATATATAAACAAGACGATAGTATCCACTCTATCTTTCTCCTCACCGGTGGTCACAGATCCGGCTGGATCCCGTCCGCTGCGGGAGGTGAGGAGGTGCAACGTTGACATTGTCGCCGTTGGCGATGGAGGAAGCCGATGTGCACCGTCCTCTCTGAGCTGGAGCTGGCGTAGATGAAGGTCCGCCGCGCCCTTGTTTGCTGTCGCCTTGTGGGCGGATCTCGCCCGCCCGCCTAAGCCACATCTCGCCCACCTGAGGTATAACTTCTTTACGATTTCATGCTTCATTGTACTGTCCAGCTCCCCAGGTTGCTGCATGCGGGTTTTCTTCTATACCACTACTCCCCAGGTCCCCATGTATAGTAGCTAGGGTTCATCATCTGGTCCAACATCACCCATTTTTTAATATTAGAGGAAAGGCCACTCCAAAAGTTGTCCTGGTTTATGCCTCTGTGGAGGTATAAATGATTTTTTCCGACAAAAGTACATGGTGGTTGTGCGGTCATTGTCCATATGCTCCTATTGTTGCTGCTAATCTAATAATATCACTAGTAAAATGAAGCAATGCCCATGTTAAAGTGACGTCCCTCTTTAAGTAATGTTGTTGTCAATCTAGAGGCGTCAATAAATGCTTATGTCATGCTTTAGTTTTTTTCTGGGTATCCTGCTTTAGTTCACATCAAGATAATCATGATGCTTCTATTTGTTGGTGTACATTTCATTAATTCTTATTGACAATTGAGATGCCGTTATTAATCTTGTAGCACTGCCAAAACAAAGTAACGACACTACTTAAATATCCCTTTTTTATATTTTTTGCAAACAGTGATACATGTCTCCATACCCGGGCATGTCTTCCTCAGTTTTAGTGGAACTGCACAAAATTGGATGACCACTGATGCTCCCCTTCACTATCCTCTACCATGTTGTTCTTCCTTTCTCGAGCTTGATTACCGAGAAGAAACAGACCATAGTGAGGATTTAGTGAACTTCAGTGGTGCCTCACCCAAACTTGATGCCAAATGGATGATGCATCACCATGATGACCTATCGATGCTCATGGTTGCGTCTCATGGTTGCACCGGTAGGTGGAGCTCACCGATGTTCGACGAAAGAAAAGCGGTCTTCCATGAGTGCTCTTTTCTTCTTACCCACAAAGACGAACATATCATTCATCAGTGCACCTTGGTTGCGTTGGAGACACAATACTCTTTCACCTTGGTGGAATTTTTTCTTTTCCTATGAACAAAATGTTTCCTCGAAGAAGCATTGATGCTGGTACTAAGAGCAAAAGTTTTGTATTGATTTCTAAGCCTTCTCACAACCTTGTCTCCAGCTCCCCTATAATTTTTTTCCTATAGTTATTAACTAAATGTTGGCTATGATCTATCAATCATTGAGTTGTATAAACATTTTATTTATCGGTTGGTTCTAGATTTTTGCCACTATTGAATTATGTTACCGCACTTTGATAAAAAAAATATTACTCATATAACTACATAAAAAATATGAAGCAAATAATATTTATTTTTTGTTGGCATGTATTATCCGTTTGATAGTTAAATATGTGGTCAGACTTTGATTAAAATATGGTGTGGAGTAAAAACTCGGATGGACGTAGTACGAGATATGGTGGCACACTGATATAGGCCGAACATAATAGACCATAATTAGTGAGAGAGGGCAAACTGTACATACAAAATAATTGAAATTAAATTTCTTTATTTGTACACACTCCCACATGTTTCCGATAATTTGGCACATGTTCGGTTGTTCACTTAACGAAGGGTAGTGTACCGCACGTGAACGGTAGGAAGTGCGACCAGGACGTGTGGATTGTTAGTTGGCCGTAGTTTTCTTCACTGGTACATTAAATAAAGAGGTTCGTTTCGTACACAATTTAAAACAGTTCTTATGGAGAGAAAAAGTTAACCACTCCACTATATTAGCACTATATGTGAGTACTACATAAGCTGGAGCCTCAATGCTTGTTCGCTAGGGTTTGCACTCTTCACACTCTCACTTCACTTCACTACATATATATATATAGACATACACACACACACTGGAGGCTCAGCGTTCCTTTACTAGGGTTTGCTCTGTTCACAATCTCTCACCCTCTTCACCAGATCTAAACAAGACTGTGTTCGCCTCCCCCCCCCCTCACAACTAGTCAAAGAGTCGTCCAGATCCCGTCGAACCGGGAAGGCGAGGAGGTGCAGCGTTCACTCTACCGCCTTTGGCGAGGGAGGGAATACACTATGGGCTGCGCTATTCTTTTTCACCCAACGCATGTGTAGGAGGGCCTCCGACCCCTTCTTCCTCGTTGTCGTACGTACTGTGGCCAGATCCGGCCTCCCGCTGCACGCATAGCCACATCCCGACGACCCTACGGTATAACTTTCTTTGAAACCATCATTGCTCTAGCTGCACACGGATCTTTTTTGATTCTGTAGTCAAATCTAGGTCTTGGTTCAAAGAGGACAGAAGGGGGTGGGGTGGAGCATGAATCTAGGATGTGGTTTCATGAGGAAATGAAGGAGGGAAAGTAGTACATACTAGCTATCCAGCTGCTCTGTTGGTCGAAAAGGGAAAACGGGGTAACCCAGCACACACATCTGTAAGGAACTGATCTCTTTGTTGAAAAAGGAAAGAAACCGGGGGGTTGGGGAGTTTGTGCAAAACTAGATTTGCTACCCTCATATGGGAAAAGGTTCAAAGAGAACAAATATAGGACCGACACAGGTATGTTGCTAGGCAACATACTCTGCATCACCCATTTATATATGTGGAGGCACATGGTGCTGGCCTGTCCCGTGTCCCACACAACTATTTTGCTGTTGTTAATATAATAATGCCACTAGAAAATTGAAGCAATTCCATTGTTAAAAGTGAATTACATCTTTAATGAATGTTATTTTAAGAGAATGTCTCTATTAATATAAATCAATGCCACCATTTTAGAAATGCTATTGTCCTACTTTGTTTTCCATCAAGACAAGGTAGATGCTTATTTTTGTGGCTGTATGTTTTAGCCTCCTTTATTGGCCTTTTACCTCGATGAAAAGAGGGATATCTATTCAACTCATTGATATTACGACCTTTTGCTTCGCTATGCAAAGCACTTTTGTTTTAAGAGTGTTCTATGTAGTTCAACTAAAATGTCACACCGGCAACTTTGGTTGATTTAGTGGAACTGCACAAAACAAGATTGGATGTCCTATTCATGTTGCCAGATTCGTATTTGAACTCGTCTGCCTCATGAAAGGTCAGTACCGGCCTTCATCCACATGATTGTGTAGTGTGCTTTGAGATGTTGTGCTACTTATTTGTATCGGTAATATTTTAATTAAATGTTGAATTGAAGCTATTTGTATTGTTGTCTTTTCCCCATTAAGTGAAAAAATGGGAGCAACCAAGACATGATGCTTATTTCTTTGTTAGGACAAACTCTGCATCACCCCTTTATAAGTCGATAGAAGCACATGGTGCTATTGCTCCCACTCTCCCCTGCAACTATTTATGCTTTTTGGTAATCTAATGCCACTGGTAAAATTAAGCAGTGCCACTCTTACAATTAACTACTGAATCTTAGTTCAAAACTTCAACACTTGTTAGGGATCGATCGGAGTACATGTCTAAAAAATGTACTGTTCAAATAATGTCTCTGTTATTATGAATCAGTTATAGTGTTTTAGAAATAGTACTATCCTACTTTGTAGTTGTCAGTGTTCTGGGATTGGGGGTACCCAGGCCCACCTGCCTGCGGCCCAGCACGTGGCTCCATCGATGGCCCAGCGCGGCCAAACCCCAAGGCTTCACAAGCAAGACCCTCGCGAGGGCCCCTGCCCCGCGAGGAGAACGACATCAAGGCCTCCCGAAGAGCGATCTTCCGAGGCTGTCTGCCAAGGAGCAGATATCTCTCGGCAAGCGTCACGCCCCGTGAAGCGCACGATGATGTGATCCATGACGACCAATGCCAGGCGGGCTCCAGCGGGCACAGGAGAGGATAGTTTCCTCTTTGGTGCTAAGGAGGCAAGGACGTATGCGGGTTCCCGAGGAATCCCCCAAAGGTTTCCATTCCAGTGCAACAAGACCAAGACTACGAGCTTGACAAGACGGAGGTCATCGCCAAGCCACCGCTGCGTCACGACCAGAAGCTTTGCAGGAGAAGACCACCTTTAGTCAGGATAGGTTGTACTCTTGTCCCGTTTCAAATTGGCCGTTGTGGAATCCCTTCCTGCCTAAGCTATGAGGGAAGAGGACCAAGGCCACTATAAATATAGGTTAGACTCCACCATAGAGAGAGCTCGATCCTTCGGCCATTGAGTTATCCTGAGGTAGCTCGCACTTGTACTAGTTCATACTCATCCTCCTCGCTGGGCAATCCACCACAAAGTAGGAGTAGGGTTTTACACCGCAAGGTGGACCGAACCTAGGTAAACCACTGTGTCTACTTCTTCCCGGTTACTCGAACCCGATGAGGCCAAGCCAATAGGCAGTGAGCACAGAGCTGTAGTTTGGTTGGATCTTCGCACGTGCCCCAGAGTTCGAACCTTGTTTGGGTCCGTGGATCCCTGATCCCAACATTTTGGCACACCATGTAGGGGGGGTGTCGAAGCTCTTCCTTTTGCTTCACTCCGTCCTAGCCTCATCGCTTCCATGGCCGAAGCCCATCGAGTTCGCATCAAGCGTCAGGCTACTCGCGTCGCCCAGACGGTGACTGTATATCGCACTGTTCCTTGCCGCTCCATTTCTCCCACAGTCAACACCGCCACCGAACCTGCTGCCCGCGAGCAGCAGGATTCTTTGATGCCGCCCTCTGTGCAACACGATGGCTGTCCCACCACGCCTTCCCTCACCGCCGTCAAGGCCTCGTCCTCCCACGTCCGTCGCGGGCCAGCAATTGCACAGGCTGCGCTTCTCATGGCGTGTGAGCTGCTGCGTGACCGCCCTGCCAACAAGGGCTATGATATGTGGCTTGGTCGCATCACCGAGCTTGTCAACATTGCAGGCAAGGTCCCAACGCCTTCCCACTCGCTTTGTCCCCCACCGTCTGATGCAGGCGACGTGGATCATGGCGCACCCTACCTCCTCCTCTGCGCAGAGCCAATGCCGAACCGAGGTGTGACATGCGTCCGCGCGAACCTCCATGTGGAGCACCGGCACCATCTCAGGACGAGGCCAGCTGCCAGGTCGTACGGCAGCCGCAGTATGATGCACGAGCTCTCCTGGCACCGCCGTGCCAACACCAAGACCGAGTAGTTCTGGAGGGCGCGGCGCATGGGTGTTAGGACCATGCTCCCCTCGCGCAGGCCGCGTCCGTGAGGGCGGCGGGCTGTCACGCATTCACCAGTGAGCGGTGCCGCCTCATTTGGCACGGCAAGTTCAAGCTAGATCTGCCCCCACGCTACGATAGAATTCCTAAGCCTGCGGAGATCCTCCAGCTCTACTCACTGAGCATCGAGGCAGCGAACGGCAATGACAAGGTCATGGTGAACTAGTTCGCCATGGCTCTCAAGGACGGCGCAGGCTACTGCCTCATGCACCTCCTGGAGGAGTCAATCTCCTCGTGGGATGAGCTCCGTGAGCGGTTCATCGCCAACTTCCAAGGCACTCGTGACTGTGCCCTCACCATCAATGACATGTGGCGCATGAAGCAGCAGTTGGGCGAGACTCTCCGCAAGTACATTCAACACTTCACCCAGGTCCGCCTCAAGATCTCGAAAGCCTCGGACGAGGCCATCATCTCGGTGTTCACCGAAGGCATCACAGACATCAAGATGAGTGAGGAGCTCGCCATCCACGACGACCAATGCTCAGCTCTCAAGATGTTCAACCTGGCGGACGGGTGCGCCAGCGCTGAGGAGGACCGCCTCTCCCTCCTCAAGCACCCTAACGTTGAACCTGAAGACAAGAAGGCCAAGGCCAAGGAAGTGAAGCGGAAGGGCCCCACCATGCTGGCAGCAGAGCCCGTGATGAAGCGTGACCACGATAGTGACGAGCCCGCCAAGGATAGTCGCCCATTCTACATCTTCCACAACGTTCACACCCACAACAACAACGACTGCCAAGAGCTCAGAGCGCTCCAGGATGAGCGCCTGGGATGCTGCCCCAAGCACGGTGACCGTGGCTTCGGACGCTGTGGAGGTTGCTGGGACAACTACAACCCTCATCAGGGCTAGCGCGACCAGCCCCGCAAGGGTGGCTAGTGCGATCTGCCTCGTGATGGCCCCTGGCGTGATAAGCCTCGTGAGGCCCATCCTCAAGGCACCGCCGGGCTCCCTTCGTTGCCACTACCACCAAGGAGGAACAACGACAACCATCAGGACGAGGGGTTGGGGGCTATCAGGAGTCTCACGCAACTTCCTGCATCCTCGGTGGTGCCCAGGCACCCGTCTCAAACCACATCTTCAAGCAGTTTTCTTGTGAGTTTAATGCGGCCCTCCCAAAGCTTGAGGCTGTGCGCCCCCTCAAGTGGTCACAATACGTCATCACCTTCGACCCCAAGGATCACCTCAGGTGTGTGGCCACTGCAGGCGCGCTCCCCATGCTCTGCACGCCCGCCATCAGCAACATCTTTGTCACCAAGACTCTCATCGATGGTGGCGCTGGTCTCAATGTGCTCTCCGTCGAGACCTTCGAGAGGATGCAAGTGCCTTATGATCAGCTCACGTCCACCAGGACATTCTCTAGGGTGACGGATGGCTCTATCGTCCCCCTGGGGAAAGTGTGCCTCCCTATCACCTTTGGCAAGTCTGACAAATACCATACTGAGTTCATCAACTTTGATGTGGCCCGCATCCCGTACAATGCCATCCTTGGATACCCTGCCCTCGCCAAGTTCATGGCAGCGACCCACCATGGCTACAACGTCCTCAAGATGCCAGGGTGCAGCGGCATCATCACGGTTGCCTGCGATGAGAAGGACACAGTCTGCTCCCTTGAGCATGCCTACCGTGTCACAGCGGACGAAACCTTGGATGACGAGGATGGCATCATGCCTCCTGTGGCTACCCCCACGAAGAAGAAGCAACTCTTCCCCAAGAGCCGTCCGAAAGCCAAGAAACCCGCTAGCGATGCCTCAGGCTCCGCCCCCACTGTAGGGGCGCCTCTCCCTCCAACATATGAAGGCGCGTCCGGCGCCTCCCTTGGGACAGGCTCTGGGGCTTCCGTTTGGAGAGCCTCTGACCTGACCGATGCAGCGAGGGAGGTTCTCGGGCACCACTTCGAGGTGTGCCTCAACGTGCGCCCCCACAACCAAGGAGCGCAGTGCAAGGCCCCAGGAGCACGAGAATTCAGCACCAAGGTGATCGAGGAGCTTCAGGAGGCGCAAGCCATGCACGGTGAGTGTCGCCCCGTACGTCCCGCCAGTGCAGCTACCGCCCCCGACGTGGGTGGCGAACTGAGCCTCTGTGTCAGCATCCCAGGCCTCAACAGGGCCACTTCACAGGACCTCGTTTGGCCGTCATGCATCAGTCGGAGTGGGGGATACCTCTACAACTACGTCTGCATGTCATTCGGCCTGCTGAACGTCGGCACCTCGTACCCGCGTCTCGCACAGCGAGCGATGGCGTCTCACGAGGCTTTGCGGTCGCGTCTCGAGAGGTCCCAGACCCTCGCCATCCCCCTGGGCCTCAGGAACCTCTCAAGCCTCTGGAGTTGCCCGACTCATGAAGGGCAACCTCCACGCCATGCATCTTCAACTACCTCGACGCTTCTACAACACCGGTTCCAGGTGACTTTTTGGTGTGTTCAAATGAGGGCGTCCCTCGGGCTGCATTATCCTCAGGCTGTAAGGGTTCGCCCCTGCAGTTGTGTCATTTCGTTCATGTACCTCGAACTTGTTACACTTTCATGAGCTAGTATGGCTATTAACACTCCGCTCGATGTCACACCATCTTTGGAGCACTACCTCGCGGGTGTCACATGTTGCCAGCTCTCCTCCTGAATGTCTCATGAGAGGGGCTACTGGCACGACGCCTGTGCTCGGGTCCGTCCCTGCAGCGTCGATAAATCTAAGCGACCGAGCTCTGGCTCGCGGCCCAGTACCGTGCACATAACCTTATCAGGTCCTTAGTGCCTCTGTCTTCTGAAGGAACAATCATGAGTAGATCAGGGAGCGCACACCGCCCTTGTATTTTGTGATTGGTTAATGCACAGGAACTTTGGGAGGCAGGCACTCGGGCGCCCTGGGCGGCATGCCAACACCTCAGGAGGGCCAACCTGGATTAGGTAGCGGTTGGACCCTTAGTAGGCTAAGTATAATCACCTCGTGCATCGTGCATCGCCGGCCGAAGTTCCTTTCCTTGGCGCCCTCACGAGGCACACCGCTCCTTTTTGCGCGAACCACTTGCACGTTAAAAGGGGGGCTCTTGAGCATCGCGCCTCGGGAGCTCCTACTGGCTCTCAAGCCATCACCCCCTGGCCTTGTTCCAGGCATCGCGACCTGACATACCAGCGGCGGCTGAGCTTGCTCGAGGACCTGGTCCTGAGGACGTAATGCACTTTGGTGAGCAAGGAATGAGAGGCGAGCCTCGCAAGGGAGCATGGGAAGAGGGGAGCAACCCAGACGCACAGGCATCACTTGAAACACCAAAGGAATCTAACCTTTCCACGCACCCCTAGTGGGACTTGTCTTGATCAGTTTCAGAGGAAAAGCGGAGGACGAGTGTCGTGGGTTGACACGATCACCTATGGGCCATGGGCCCCTTGTGATTCGGCATGCGAGAATAGCATGTTTCACAAAGGGCGGAGGCCATGAAACAACACGATGGTGGTGACGCTGGTGGTTTTTAACCAAGTTCGGGCCACCGTGAGGCGTAAAACCCTACTCCTGCTTTGGTGGATTTAATGGAAGAACCCAGAGAATGTGCAGTGCTCGAGCCCGGTAAGGTGGCCTCGGGGAGAGCAGCTACGCGCGTACAAGTATGCAAGGGTCTGAATCCTTTACCGATTTTCCATGGCCCTCCTTTTATAGCTCAAGGGGTAACCACAATGGAAAAATAGTCATTATCTAGTGATTAGATAGCTAACAGTGTTATCATACCCAACTCTGCGAATTAGGACAAAGTGCATTAAATGTACTGCTAGGTGTCATGTTGAGGGTGCAGCCCGGCAAGCCTGTCGTGATGTTTAATCATCTTCTGCTTATCTACTTTACATGCCTCTGGACGGGTGCCATATGAGGGTAATCTGTCTTTCGAATGGCTGACACGTGTTTAGTGGAAGTGACTTAATCATCTTGAGAGCTTGACACAGCATTGACAGGTGATTTGCGTCATGGTGCGGTGGAGCGATGGAGCGGTGGTGCCTTGGCGAGGAGATTTGTCCCTGGAGGACCCGACAAGCTTGCTAGGGGAAACTTGGACTTTTCCTTGGGGTGGCCTCGACCCGGCCAGGCTTTCCTGCCCAGCAAGGGAGGCTTTCCCAAGGTAACATCTTGTAGTCTTGGTTTTTCTTGGTCTTCTTGATCCACTCTTTTATCTCTCAAAGAGTTGCTTCTTTGGCTTTGGCCTTGAGTTGTGCATTAGTGTAGTTATTCCTTTGCCAATACGCATGTGTACTAGTTTGCGCAACAAACGTAAATATAGGCTCCACCATGGAGAGGGATCGATCCTTCGGCCATTGAGCTCTCCCAAGACAGCACAGACTTGTACTAGTTCATATTCATCCTCCTCGCGAGGCAATCCACCACAAAGCAGGAGTAGGGTTTTACACTGCAAGGTGGCCCGAACCTGGGTAAACCACTGTGTCCACTTCTTCTTCCTGCTCGCACGAACCCGGCGAGGCCAAGCCGAGAGGCAGTGAGCAGAGAGCTATAGTTTGATTGGATATTCGCACAAACCCCAGAGTTTGAACCTTGTCTGGGTCCGCGGAGCCCCGATCCTGATAGTAGTTCTTTCTACATGTTTAACCAAGGTATTGTTAAGATAATGCCTCTGTTAATATGAATCAGTTACACTGTTTTAGTAATGGTACTTTCCTCCTTTGTCATTCTTTATACATGTTTGACCAAGGTATTTTTAAGATAATGTCTCAGTTAATATGAATGAATGACACTGTTTGAGAATTGTTACTATCCTCCTTTGTTTCCCATTAAGATAAGGTAGATGTTTTTTCCTGTGGGTGTATAAGTCATTAGCCGTTATTGGTCAGTAATTGTTTCCTTTGTACCTATTTGTGCATACATGGATATCAAAACTTCTGCTTGATTCTGTTTTGACTTTGATTTTAGTTGAGATGCACAAAAGGAATGAATGTGTTCAAGGAAAACTGTTATATTATTGGGCCCAGTTGATCTTTCCATTTTGTAGAAAGAAGCAGTCACTGTTTGCGCTACATTATAG
This sequence comes from Triticum dicoccoides, assembly GCF_002162155.2. NCBI lineage: Eukaryota > Viridiplantae > Streptophyta > Magnoliopsida > Poales > Poaceae > Triticum > Triticum dicoccoides. The sequence goes on along the minus strand of NC_041387.1, from coordinate 239,143,004 downwards.
AAGGAACAATTGAGAAGTTGTAGAGAGTATTAGTAGACGCTGGTGACATGACTAGTCTGTAGAGATCATGGGCAACTCAACAACACATGGAGTGCAAAGTTCTACAACAAGGAAAGGTATGGCCAAGTCAGTGGCCCACGCAGCTGTAACAAATGAGGTCATTATTGGCCTTCATCCACATGATCGTGCTTTGTTATGTCGTGCTACTTATATTGTTATATTGTTTTGAATACATGTTTAATTGAAGCTATTGTATTGCTATCTTTTCCTATTAAGATAATGAAGATGAGTATATTTGTGAGCGTATGTTTAACCAACTAGTACCACTATTATATTCAAAACACTTTTTCTATATTTATGCAGACAGGCATGCTCAGTCTAATTTTAGTGGAACTACACAAAATGTTCAAAAGGTTTCTATCCTCCATAATACTTCATCATGCACAATACATCGAATGGTTCTCTAATCATTCGTTGTCACCTTGAGCCGTCGGCCTATCTACTTCAAAGGAGTTGCCAATGTCTAGAAGGCCTTGCAACATATAAATACGAAATCCACCATGCTATGCAATACATTGGTTGATTTCAATGGAACTGCACAAAAAGATAAGTTGGTTAATCCAGCTCCATGTTCCATTTTGATGTGCAAACCGATGACAACCCCCGCCCGTTCCACAATCATAGGCATTAGATATTTTGAATGGGAAAACCTTGTCAAAGTTTAATCATTGATGTTAGCAAAAAGGCATTCTTTTGATATTTTGGAATTGGAAAACCTTGTCAAATTTTGCTCATTGATGTTATCCAGAAGACATGCATTTGATATTTTGGAATGGACGCCCTTTGCCGTGAGCAGCGTCGATCGTTTTCTCCTATTTGTGTGTTCAGTTCAGAAGTAAATGTTGGCTCTAATGAGATGCATAATCATGAATGTTGACTTATATATTGTATTTTAAGAGTTTGTTCTAAATGTTGTCTATGAAAGGCCAGACCTTGTGAGTTTGATTGCAAAGTTGATCTTGGAATGCTGGGGCATGCGGCATCACAAGCTATTTACCGTGCCTCCTAAGAATAATGCTATGTATTATTTTGCATGCGATCTAATGCCATTGATTTGCATGTTAAGAAGTTTATCATCTTCTGTTGTTTCTGCATTTAAGAAGTTCATCGTCTTATGTTTCATTCACAGCATATACAACAACTAGTTCGGGTAGGCTAGAGGTGAAACCATATGATCTTCCGACCAACTCATCATATTATTGTTTCATGCACAACCTATATTATAAAATATAAATGTACGGAATAACTTAAATTCTCCAGCCTTGCAGTCGTAAGAGCTTCTACTGCCTCCTTTTCTTTTTAGAAACTAGAGCATCTACAGAGGGACGCCCCTAACCTGCCTCAAACAATTGGGCGGATGGCCCGGTCATGAATTCGACCCAGACGGGCTCCTCAAACGGGCGTCAAACGCCCAGGCCGACTAGCACCCCTCATATACAGCCCAAATATGGGGACAATATGGGGCGCCCAGGCGCGTCCGCCACCGCGGGCTGACGTCGGTGTCCCACATAGGGTAGCCTGAAAACATGGTGGTCCGATGGACGCCTCCTCCGGTGGGTGGGGGCAGTGTGAATGGTGCGTCGTGCCGGTAAGGCTCGCCACCCGAGGCCAATAAATCCTCCCGCTCTGGCACCCTTCCCATGCTCTCCGGCTTCGCCATGGCCAAGAAGAAGATAACCACCTATGATATGCTCATGCTGAAGTATTGTCAGGACCCCGATCCTGAGTCACACCGATCTAGCATGTAACACATCATATCACTTTGCGGCCTCACGCACGGTATTCCCACGGGTGCCACCTTACCTGGCCCGGGACCGTTTGCGCCTTTTGGCTCACGTATATGATAGTGCCACTAGCATCCATATGACAAAGAACCCGGGCTGACATGGCTAGTCGTGAACCCAAAGTGGCACTAACTTACAGGGACAGGCATACATGACCCAACAACGAACGTGTCGTTCATCAGCGAGTGAATCCGGGCTGTAGCAACTGGGCTAGCAGGACTCCGGTAAACCGGGCTGTAGCGGGCTAACAGGACTCTGGTATTCATCGCGTGACATTTCCCCGAAGGGACAGACACGGGAACAAAGAAGGACACATGTCGGCCAGCCTAAGTGTTCTGGAGCAGTAGCAAGCTACCATGGCTCAGTGGAAACACAAGGAGACATTTCCCGGTAAGAGAGGCTACTAAGGATAAACAACTAGATAGTCAGATCCCACACATACCAAGCATTTCAATAACATACACACAATATGCTCGATATGTGCAAATACAACATGGCATCACAACATGACTCTACGACTCAAGTATTTATTCAATAGGCTCCGAGGAGCGAGATATTACAAACATGGGTCTCTCGACCCAGCATTCAGAGCATACAAGTCAAAGCACAAGCGGAAGCTTAACATGTCTGAGTACAGACATCTATAAATGAAAAAGGCTGAAAAGCCTGACTATCTACCAGATCCTGCCGAGGGCACAAGATCGTAGCTGAGGTAACAAGCTAAACATCGAAGTCCACGTGGAACTACTAGTGAGACTGAAGTCTCTCTGCAAAAACATAAAATAGGAAAACGTGAGTACAAATGTACCCAGCAAGACTTACATCAGAACTAACTACATATGCATCATTATCAATAAAGGGATGGTGGGGTTTAACTGCAGCAAGCCATCTTTGACTCGGTGGCTAACCTGAACTACGACTGCAAGTAACTCTTTTGAGGTGGCGCACACGAGTCCACATATTCACCATATCAATACACCACTATGGATCCGCTCCCATCTCCCTACGAGAACGCCATCCATAGCACTCACGCTTATCTTGCGTATTTTAGAGTATCCACTTTCACTTGTCTATGAACTGTACAGGCAACCCAGAAGTCCTTTTCCGCGGACATGGCTATTTGAATAGATCATATTAACCCTGCAGGGGTGTACTTCTTCACACATGCTCTCGCCACTTACCGCCATGTACACATCATGTATCTCGGCAACCTTCAAGCGGGAGCCTGGCGAGGGTGTCGGCCATGACCTGACTAACCACACAAGTCTCTCGTCCAGGTTTATCGCCTATTCGGGTTCCATTCGCAAGGAGATCTGGCCGGGGTGTCGCTCACGGCCCCAAACGATGTGTGCAGGGTTCCCAAGCCCACCATCCGGGTGCCACTTGGTACACCGGGCCACTGTGCCTAGTCTGTCCCAAGCCCACCTGTACCGGGTGCCACTTGGTAGACTACTAACACTAGCTACAAACACCAGAAACTAGTTGCCACTCCTGGACAGAGATCATGTTGATTAATAAGTCGAGAGAGTCAATTAAGGATCCCAATGTGTGGTAGTAGCTGATCATGGATCACAACCACAGAACTCAGTTCCTGAGGACGGCTGCAATGAGACAACCCACCATGTACTCCTACATGGCCTCTCACCGCTACCTTTACCAAATCGTGTTCACACACTTAGCTCACACACAATAGGACATGTTCACACACCTCCAATTCATCCCCGATGAATCAGACTTGACACAACTCTAAGCAATAGCAGGCATGACAACAAGCATGAAGGAGTAGGCACATCAGGGCTCAAACAACTCCTACTCATGCTAGTGGGTTTCATCTATTTACTGTGGCAATGACAGGTCATGCAGAGGATAAAGGGGTTCAGCTACCGCAGCAAGTAACAGTTGAATCGTTGTTGTCCTAATGCAGTAAAAGAGAGCAGGAGCGAGAGAGTGGGATTGTATCGGAATGAACAAGGGGGTTTTGCTTGCCTGGCACTTCTGAAGATAATATAGCTCTTCATCGGTGTCATCGAACTCATCGTCGGAACATCGTCTACTGAGAGGGGACAAATACCGACAAACAAGGAAGAAACACAATCAATGCAATGCACAATATGATGCATGATCATGACATGGCAAAATGAATGTGTTTTGGGCTAATGCAAGCTAGAACAGATTGGAATGAGTCCATTTGAACCAAAGATTCAAATGCAAACCCATTTTATGAAGTCATAAAGGTGCATTAACTTGTTTCATCTAAACAGAAAGGTTAGGTCGCTCTAACATGCATGAAAATGATACAGATGGATAGATTGGATTTTTCTGATCATTTTTCATATATAATTTATTTAATTTGGAGTTACGGTTGATTTTATATGATTTTTAGAAGTTTTGGGCATTTTCTGAAAATAATAAATCATTTCTGATTTATTAAAATCCCAGAAACAAATACTGCGTCAGCAATACGTATTAGTGATGTCAGCAGGTCAACGGGCGATCCAGGTCAAACTGACCGGTGGGTCCCGAGTGTCAGTGTCTAACTAAACTAACCTAGCTTAGTTGATACTAACCTAACTTAATTAGCCGGGCGGGGCCCGCATGTTAGTGGCTCTGGGGGAGTCAAACTAGGGTCAAACCTGGGTCAACTCGCCGGAGTTGACCCGCGGCTCGTCGCCGGCGGAGCCAGAGACGGCGGAGGGCGCCGGGTTTCCTCCTCCGGCGACCAAATGGCCGGCGGAGGACATCTACGCGTAGCCCGGGCTCTCGCGCATCCAAAGCAACTGGTGGCGGCAGCTGGGGTGGTCGGAATCTTCGCCGGCGACGACCCTGGTGGTCACCGGAGTTCGGTCGAGGTCGAACATGGTGCTAGTGGGCACGGCGAGGCGCGTGGGGTGGCGTTTTGGACTCCTGCGAGTGCGGTGAGGTCGGTGGTGTGCTCGGAAGCGAGCTTGCGCGGCTGTGGCCGCGGCTACGCCATGGCCGGTGGTGAGGAGCAATCGGCTCCGGCGACTAGGGCGGCTAGAGGGTGCCTACAGGCACGGGGAACAGGGGAGAAGAAGGCAGAGCTCACGGCGGGGTCGGAGACGGTCTCAGCGAGCTCGGGAAGGCAGAGACGGTGGCATATCGACGGCGGCAATTCTCCGTGGCCGAGGAGGGGAACGGCGGAGCTGGCGGCACCCAGGGCTTCTGGAGCCTTCCGTCTTGGTGAGGAGGAAGAGGGGGACGAGGCGGGGCGTCTGGGCGCAGTGGTAGGGCGAGGGGTGGCCGGTGGCCACGGGTACGGCGACGATGACGACGAGCTCCGCTCGGTGGTGCACGCGAGAGGGAAGAAGAAGAAGGGATGGGGTCCAGGGGGAGAAAGGAGAGGTGCAGGGGGGCGAGGGGGAGTGCGTGGCACTCGGGGCTGGCTCCAGAAGCGGCGGAAGCAGGAGGTGGCTCGGGCGTGTGCCGGTGCGCGGTGGCCACACGCCCTCCTGCCTACTGGCAGGAGGTTGAAGACGGTGGCGGCTGCGGTGGGCTGGGCCGCTGGAGATGGGCCAGGTGGGCTGCGAGGTGAGCGCCAGGTACTTCTCTCTGTATCTCTCTTTTCCTGTTTTCTATTTTTCTGCAGCTTTGTGGCTTTATTAAAAATACTAAATCAATCCCAAAAATCATGCAACTGCTCATGACCACTTTTAGAAATATATCCTACAGTAAACATTTTAGTTTGGGATTATTTGAGCATTTAAAATATTTTATAGTATTTAAATGCCCAAATGCAAATAAGTAATGATTTAATTCAAAAATCCAGAATGGCCTAAAAATATGTGCATCATTTTTGGCAGAGGTTTTCACCTTTACCAGAAATCATGAACATTTCCAGAGGGCATTTTGGGTTTATTGAAAAAGATTTTATTTTGACCCTAGTTGAATTCATTAGCTGCTAGGGTTTATCAACCCCCATTTCAAGTTTCATAAAAAATTTAAACATGATGCATGGATGCTAAAGCAAAAACAAGCAAGGCCTGAACTGGGGATGTGACAACTCACCCCCACTAAACAAGAATCTCGACCCGAGATTCAAGCGTAGGGTAAGACGAAGGGAAACGCAACCTAACACAATCTTCACGATCCAGGTTGCCCTTCATAAGAACAAATATTCGATCACCATCATTGTCTCGATGTCTTCCTCTGAGAACTCCAACTATCAAGACAAGAAGAGGAAAGGAAAACTCTAGAAGAATTGATCTTCTCGAAGACCGAACAACTCAGGATCAACTCATGGGATGAGACATAGCAGCATCCCCCGAGCTGAGACACGAGGCATACATCTATAAGGATGGAGTGGAACAGATGATGAGGGTCACTAGGTAGACAACAATTCCACACTTAAGAAGGTGGTAAACGATTGTCAACGTAGCGAGGAGTTGAGTTGCCATGATACCATAACGGGGTACCTTAGGGAAGGTGACTTGTAGAAATATCCCCTTAAGTGGCAAAAAGAATTACCTTTGATTCAGAGATCATCGAAACTCTTTATACCAGCCTAAGGCAATTCTCAAGCGATCGTTTGAAGGAGTTCTAAGAAATAGCATACTCAGTTGGAAAGGGAGCTAGGGTTTTGAGACAACTCGGCAATGGAAGGAACATTTGGATTATTACCAAGGATTTAACCCAGTCACTAAGCGTGCTCTCAAGAACTTGAGCATTTCCATATTCATCAAGGTTTTACCAATATCCGTGTCAAGGATCCTGGCAACACAACATACTACCACGATGAATAACGACGGAGGATGCAGGTGCAGAGAAGGACAACACTTTCAGATTTTTCCTTGACGACGCCAAGGAAACAAAATCTGGAGGATCGACCGAGAGACATTTAGCACTCCGCATTCTAATGTTCTCCTTGATGTGCTAGCGTAACCCATTCATAGATATGGTTTGATATCTAGAACATCAAGTAAAAGGTCGGACTTCGGGAGCATAAGAATCCATAAGGGACAACTAGGGAGTAAATCCTATGAAATCCTTATGGGGAGGTGGCCAACTTTCTCAATCAAGAAACTACAATAGTAGGTCTTCCGACTGGGTGTGTTGGCCACGACATCCACCTTACCGGTTATCGAGGGACCAATATTATAGTTCTTGGGAAATGTTCCAACCATCAAGTCTGCCTGAGATTCAGATCTGGTTGGTGTCAGAATATTCCAGACTCATCAAGTCTAGAAGGAAAAACGAAAGTTTGCAACACAAATCAACGAGATGACATTGCGAGATTCTCAATGGATGAACTACGATAGCAAGCTCCCAAACATGAGCCGGTTCTGCTAAACACATGTGAACACGCTGTCCTAGACAAGCATGACCACGTAGTAGTCTTATAGTAAAACACTACCTAGTTCAGGTTGGGAACCATCATCGGGGATATCGAAGTCTTGTGCATTACCATGGATTAGCACTTAACTCCTTTTCCTGAACAAATCAGTCAGTGGCTTGGTGTGCTAAGGATACATATAGAATGAAGGTTGCAAGTCTCCATACCACAGAATACTTCGCACGTATGCATGACTGATTTGGAATGATCCCAAGGAAGCAACACTGACTTTCTCGAATTCATGGCGGGAACTTGCATTAAATGCACATGATCTAGAGGAAGTCACTTCTTTCATCCGAACATATGCTTCATAAACTAGCATGAAGAAATGCTTTCAAAAGTTTCCAACACTAGCTTAGTGTTCAACAAAAACATGGAGGGAATAAGGATGTTGTCGACGGGCTCAACAACAAGTTATTGAGATTTCCATATAAATGGAATTCCATAATTATGTGAACAAGGTGATAGTATTGGTCAGACCCAAAAGACATAATGGTGTACGCTCGAGGAATCAACCACGAGTAAGACAACATTACGAACATCGTTGGTTCTGATTTAATTTGAGGATAGCCCACACTCAAACCAAAATTTTGGTTAGGACGATAGGTCCAGCAATTGATCGCGAAGCCAATCAATGAAGATATCATCTTTCTTCAACACACACACACAAAGATATCCCTTTGGAATGAACTAAGTCGGACAAGCTATTATCTTCCAACTCTCCAAGTTGTTGTTTAGCTTAACCAACTAGCTCAGGGGTATCCAGCATGGATTCTTGGAGAAAGGGTGGTTTACAGGAATAAACCAACTTGATCACAAACTCAACATAGCAGTCAGGTGACAACCTGGTGATACTACCGAGAAGATATTCGGAAAATCACGAACCACCGATATGCTACTAAACTCGAGAACAATCTTGCTTTTCAGGGCAAGACGATATGATCGAATAAGCAAGGGATTGGCACAATCCTAACCCATTGATCAAAAAGTGTACCGGAAGTAAGGACTAGGTAGCACGATAAATCTTAGAATGATGATTCCATAACCAACACACTAAGAATGGGATTATCGTCCATTAATCACTATGCAACATGGTTGCTAGGAATATAGATTTCACACATCACGATTCACTTGTCAGCACTCCGGTTGCAACAACACGGAACCGAGGAATGAATAAGGATGGCGAGAAGTATCACTACGTCAAGAATTCACAAGAGATGATGCACAATTCCCATGACATTCTTGATATAAAGATGGTAATACTCCAAGGTAGAGCGGAACAAGAGCTAGATTAGCATTTTGATCTATGGAACACAACAGCTTTGACCCAATCATGGATATGGATGAGGTACTGGAGTTTGTTTCTCCTAGTCATCCTGAATAGAATGGCTTGACGGACCACAGGAATAATAAGCATCGATAACACGAATGCATAATCACTCCTGACTATCAATTGATAGACAAGGGCCAGAAAACAACTAAAGAGGGACAACTCAAAAGAACATATGATTTTCTGAGTTGTGGATGCATAGATTAGCATGTCAAACAAGTTCAACATGTTTCTTCCGGATAACCCATGCAGAAAGGTAGAACTGGCAGAGTCACAATATAGAATGGAGAACTCATCGAGGATAATCCTGTTGTGATCTTTTGATCCAACAAACTTCTGCCATAAAGTGGTTCATAGTATTTGGAAGAAGGAAATACCACGAACTTCGAGGACTATCGCAAAGGTTACTAATAACCTAAAGGAACTAGCAAACGCTAACAACATGAAGTAAGTAGGGTGAATCTCGGGTTCGAAACCCAAGGAGTGGAATACCTACTAACTAAATGGCATCACGGAATGCTTCCGAGAATGATGGCCAGAATCATCACACTAGGAACCCAGAGCATGGTTCGATTACTAGGTGGCACTCTAAGACACCTAGGTCATAATAATAACTCCAGCATATATATCAAGGCAACAGAGGACCTCAACTCACCGATTAATGTGATTAATCTGGCCCAAAGGACATCGGAACGGGAGGAAGGGATTTTGCAAATGCTTCAGACTATTTAGAAACCTGGGATGACTCGGACAGCATAACGGCTGTAAATGCTCAAAAAGATTGGAGACATGCTACAAAAATGGTGGCATAGCCACTCAACATCACAACATCAAGGTTTCGAGATCAACAGTTAACATACGGAAGTAGTAGGAACTGAACTAAGACTTAAATCCAACAATCTTATAAGTCTACGGATTAGTAACACGTGATCCTGATAGAAAGAAGAGAAAGCCTAGTTTCTTAACCCCGTAGGAAAGATAAGATGAATCAGATCAGAAGGGCATAAGGTATAAGGAGTAAAAAGAGCCTTACGTTCCATCCCACAATCAATTCCCTTGTATAACTAAAGAATTTCTAGACTGAACTTCGACCAGTTTGGCTTGGTAATCCTATAGGCAGTCAAGCTCTGATACCAAAGCTGTCAGGACCCCGATCCTGAGTCACACCGATCTAGCATGTAACACATCATATCACTTTGCGGCCTCACGCACGGTATTCCCACGGGTGCCACCTTACCTGGCCCGGGACCGTTTGCGCCTTTTGGCTCACGTATATGATAGTGCCGCTAGCATCCATATGACAAAGAACCTGGGCTGACATGGCTAGTCGTGAACCCAAAGTGGCACTAACTTACAGGGACAGGCATACATGACCCAACAACGAACGTGTCGGTCATCAGCGAGTGAATCCGGGCTGTAGCAACTGGGCTAGCAGGACTCCGGTAAACCGGGCTGTAGCAGGCTAACAGGACTCCGGTATTCATCGTGTGACATTTCCCCAAAGGGACAGACACAGGAACGAAGAAGGACACATGCCGGCCAGCCTAAGTGTTCCGGAGCAGTAGCAAGCTACCATGGCTCAGTGGAAACACAAGGAGACATTTCCCGGTAAGAGAGGCTACTAAGGATAAACAACTAGATAGTCAGATCCCACACATACCAAGCATTTCAATAACATACACACAATATGCTCGATATGTGCAAATACAACATGGCATCACAACATGACTCTACGACTCAAGTATTTATTCAATAGGCTCCGAGGAGCGAGATATTACAAACATGGGTCTCTCGACCCAGCATTCAGAGCATACAAGTCAAAGCACAAGCGGAAGCTTAACATGTCTGAGTACAGACATCTATAAATGAAAAAGGCTGAAAAGCCTGACTATCTACCAGATCCTGCCGAGGGCACAAGATCATAGCTGAGGTAACAAGCTAAACGTCGAAGTCCACGTGGAACTACTAGTGAGACTGAAGTCTCTCTGCAAAAACATAAAATAGGCAAACGTGAGTACAAATGTACCCAGCAAGACTTACATCAGAACTAACTACATATGCATCATTATCAATAAAGGGATGGTGGGGTTTAACTGCAGCAAGCCAGCTTTGACTCGGTGGCTAACCTGAACTACGACTGAAAGTAACTCTTTTGAGGTGGCGCACACGAGTCCACATATTCACCATATCAATACACCACTATGGATCCGCTCCCGTCTCCCTACGAGAACGCCATCCATAGCACTCACGCTTATCTTGCGTATTTTAGAGTATCCACTTTCACTTGTCTATGAACTGTACAGGCAACCCAGAAGTCCTTTTCCGCGGACATGGCTATTTGAATAGATCATATTAACCCTGCAGGGGTGTACTTCTTCACACATGCTCTCGCCACTTACCGCCATGTACACATCATGTATCTCGGCAACCTTCAAGCGGAAGCCTGGCGAGGGTGTCGGCCATGACCTGACTAACCACACAAGTCTCTCGTCCAGGTTTATCGCCTATTCGGGTTCCATTCGCAAGGAGATCTGGCCGGGGTGTCGCTCACGGCCCCAAACGATGTGTGCAGGGTTCCCAAGCCCACCATCCGGGTGCCACTTGGTACACCGGGCCACTGTGCCTAGTCTGTCCCAAGCCCACCTGTACCGGGTGCCACTTGGTAGACTACTAACACTAGCTACAAACACCAGAAACTAGTTGCCACTCCTGGACAGAGATCATGTTGATTAATAAGTCGAGAGAGTCAATTAAGGATCCCAATGTGTGGTAGTAGCTGATCATGGATCACAACCACAGAACTCAGTTCCTGAGGACGGCTGCAATGAGACAACCCACCATGTACTCCTACATGGCCTCTCACCGCTACCTTTACCAAATCGTGTTCACACACTTAGCTCACACACAATAGGACATGTTCACACACCTCCAATTCATCCCCGATGAATCAGACTTGACACAACTCTAAGCAATAGCAGGCATGACAACAAGCATGAAGGAGTAGGCACATCAGGGCTCAAACAACTCCTACTCATGCTAGTGGGTTTCATCTATTTACTGTGGCAATGACAGGTCATGCAGAGGATAAAGGGGTTCAGCTACCGCAGCAAGTAACAGTTGAATCGTTGTTGTCCTAATGCAGTAAAAGAGAGCAGGAGCGAGAGAGTGGGATTGTATCGGAATGAACAAGGGGGTTTTGCTTGCCTGGCACTTCTGAAGATAATATAGCTCTTCATCGGTGTCATCGAACTCATCGTCGGAACATCGTCTACTGAGAGGGGACAAATACCGACAAACAAGGAAGAAACACAATCAATGCAATGCACAATATGATGCATGATCATGACATGGCAAAATGAATGTGTTTTGGGCTAATGCAAGCTAGAACAGATTGGAATGAGTCCATTTGAACCAAAGATTCAAATGCAAACCCATTTTATGAAGTCATAAAGGTGCATTAACTTGTTTCATCTAAACAGCAAGGTTAGGTTGCTCTAACATGCATGAAAATGATACAGATGGATAGATTGGATTTTTCTGATCATTTTTCATATATAATTTATTTAATTTGGAGTTACTGTTGATGTTATATGATTTTTAGAAGTTTTGGGCATTTTCTGAAAATAATAAATCATTTCTGATTTATTAAAATCCCAGAAACAAATACTGCGTCAGCATGACGTATTAGTGACGTCAGCAGGTCAACGGGCGGTCCAGGTCAAACTGACCGGTGGGTCCCGAGTGTCAGTGTCTAACTAAACTAACCTAGCTTAGTTAATACTAACCTAACTTAATTAGCCGGGCGGGACCCGCATGTCAGTGGCTCTGGGGGAGTCAAACTAGGGTCAAACCTGGGTCAACTCACCGGAGTTGACCCGCGGCTCGTCGCTGGCGGAGCCAGAGACGGCGGAGGGTGCCGGGTTTCCTCCTCCGGCGACCAAATGGCCGGCGGAGGACATCTACGCGTAGCTCGGGCTCTCGCGCATCCAAAGCAACAGGTGGCAGCAGCTGGGGTGGCCAGAATCTTCGCCGGCGACGACCCTGGCGGTCACCGGAGTTCGGCCGAGGTCGAACACGGTGCTAGTGGGCACGGCGAGGCACGTGGGGTGGCGTTTTGGACTCCTGCGAGTGCGGTGAGGTCGGTGGTGTGCTCGGAAGCGAGCTTGCGCGGCTGTGGCCACGGCTATGCCATGGCCGGCGGCGAGGAGCAATCGGCTCCGGTGACTAGGGCGGCTAGAGGGTGCGTACGGGCACGGGGAACAGGGGAGAAGAAGGCGGAGCTCACAGCGGGGTCGGAGACGGTCTCAGCGAGCTCGGGGAGGCGGAGACGGCGGCATATCGACGGCGGTGATTCTCCGTGGCCGAGGAGGGGAACGGCGGAGATGGCGGCACCCAGGGCTTCCGGCGCCTTCCGTCTTGGTGAGGAGGAAGAGGGGGACGAGGCGGGGCATCTGGGCGCAGCGGCAGGGCGAGGGGTGGCCGGTGGCCACGGGTACGGCGACGATGACGACGAGCTCCGCTCGGTGGTGCGCGCGAGAGGGAAGCAGAAGAAGGGATGGGGTCCAGGGGGAGAAAGGAGAGGTGCAGGGGGGCGAGGGGGAGTGCGTGGCACTCGGGGCTGGCTCCAGAAGCGGCGGAAGCAGGAGGTGGCTCGGGCGCGTGCCGGCGCGCGGTGGCCACACGCCCTCCTGCCTACTGTCAGGAGGTTGAAGACGGTGGCGGCTGCGGTGGGCTGGGCCGCTGGAGTTGGGCCAGGTGGGCTGCGAGGTGAGCGCCAGGTACTTCTCTCTCTATCTCTCTGTTCCTGTTTTCTATTTTTCTGCAGCTTTGTGGCTTTATTAAAAATACTAAATCAATCCCAAAAATCATGCAACTGCTCATGGCCACTTTTAGAAATATATCCTACAGTAAACATTTCAGTTTGGGATTATTTGAGCATTTAAAATATTTTATAGTATTTAAATGCCCAAATGCAAATAAGTAATGATTTAATTCAAAAATCCAGAATGGCCTAAAAATATGTGCATCATTTTTGGCAGAGGTTTTCACCTTTACCAGAAATCATGAACATTTCCAGAGGGTATTTTGGGTTTATTGAAAAAGATTTTATTTTGACCCTAGTTGAATTCATTAGCTGCTAGGGTTTATCAGCCCCCATTTCAAGTTTCATAAAAAATTTAAACATGATGCATGGATGCTAAAGCAAAAACAAGCAAGGCCTGAACTGGGGATGTGACAAGTATTGGTATCAGATCAAGCAGGAGATCCTGGCAAGGCACGCAGCCTGCATCGATGTCGGGTTGCCTCTGGACTCGCGCGAGACGGAGGAGGAGGAGGAGGAGGATGAGTGGGGTAGCAGCCGGCTCCGACGGAGGTTGTGGTTCCAGAAGACGACGAGGAGGCAGAGCAGCCAGAGCAGGAGCTGGCGCCGGCTCTAGGCATCAACACGAAGGGCGTGAAGGTGGAGTTCGCCATCACCTATGCAGACAAGACGGCGGAGCAGAAGGCCATCATGGAGTCCATCTAGGATGAGGACTATGTGGAAGCCAACCGGCATTTCATCCGGCATGAATGGGCGGTGATTGATGCTCTCTTCGACAAGGTTGAAACGGCGATGGATGCGGAGTAGGCCGAGGAGCAACAGCTGCGGTTGCCGGCCATGTACCCGGTGTCGGGCACGGAGATAGTGGACATCTACGACGATGACTAGGCTACTTGATCTATGTAGTACTTAGGTTTTTTCATTTGCATGCTTTTGTATGGATTTAAGATTTCTAGTTTGAGGTATCCGGATGCATATGAGCAAGTTTGAGGCTTGACCCATCAGTGCCCAGCTGTAGATGCAGTAAGCTACTACACAACATAGGTCTTCCGTTCTAATCTCGTCTCTCTTTTTCTTTTTCTTTTTTGATTAATCCAGTCTTCTTCGCCGGCGGGCTTGCTGAGCTCAGTGAGGAGGACCAGACGATGGACGAGGCTTCCGACCAAGAGCCGGCGCCATCGCCCGCGCCAGTTCACGTCGTGTTAACCATAGAGTATGTGTGGCCGCACTTTGACATTGTAATGGCTGAGGAGCTACCAGCATCGTCGATCTTGGTGTTCCGGCAAGCACAGGAGGGCCAGTGCTACAACCTTCGTCTCCTCAACGAGCGCCCGTACGCGGAGGGACAAATCACCGGCTAACAGGAGAACGACAATGTCGTCGCTGACATATTGGCCGATGAGCCTAGCTTCCTGGATGAGCAGTGGGCACTGTACCTAACCATTTGTAGGGCCGACGAGGGTCTCTCTGTCATCCTTTGCTTTGTTGCGCTCGCGGTGGCACCACTGTCTCACGATGTCAATATGGTCAGCAAACGAGGGGAACCGGGAGATGACTGTACTTGGAGAGAATGATAGTAGGAACCCAGTAGGACCATGGTCGTACATAGGCAAGTTTTTTTTCGAAGAGGAGGGACTCCCCGGCCTCTGCATCAGAACGATGCATACGGCCACTTAAATAAATAAAATAGGTTCAACAATGTCATAGAGTCTTGAAACAAAATAAAGGCAAGCTCACATAGAGCCTCGACGCCCAAACAAGGAAAGGCCATAAAGCCTCAACCGGCTGGCAAAATAAAGATAGGAAAACTAATTGCCTATCCTATTACATGACCGCCATCCAAACCGGTTGAAGATATCCCGCGCTACCATCACCCACCGGACAGATCCAGTAACCAAATGCTCCTTGGCCTCCGTCGGAGTGAGTAAGGACCACATACGGATCAGCGCCGTAGCACGGAATACAACCTGCAAAAAATGAATAGTAGTTATTCTGTTAAAAGCCAAATCATTTCTGCAGTTCCAAATTGCCCATAACAACGCACAAACTCCTACACGAATATGTCTAGCTGTATCGGACTCTATCCCATCCAGCCACGTTCCAAATAACGACTCGGGTGAACTCGAAGGAGTAATGTTAAAGGCAATTTGCACGGTGCGCCACAGAATTCTCACCAACGGACACTCAAAGAAGAGATGCTTAATGGTCTCGTCCTGATCACAGAAACTACACCTAGTAGATCATGTCCAATTGCGCTTAACCAAGTTATCCTTTGTTAAAATAACCTGTTTATGGACAAACCACATAAAAACTTTAATTTTCAAAGGACTCTTACTTTCCAAACATGTTTGGAACAAGGAATGACAGTCGAGTTAATAACATCGATGTACATCGACTTCACAGTAAATTGTCCAGACCTAGTAAGTTTCCAACAGAACTGATCGGGATGATGAGCTAGCTGGACTTCCATCAGTCTACGCACCAGATGAAGCCAAGCTTCCCATCTATCACCAACAAGCACCCTCCAAAACTGAATATTAAGGGGAATGGACTGCATAATCGTTGCAACTAGCGCATCACATTGCTGGACAATACGATACAGGGTTGGGTACTGTAGTGCCAATGGTGTATCACCCAGCCAAGTATCCTCCCAGAACCGTGTATCATTGCCATCACCGACAATAAACTTTGTTCTATTAAAGAAGGCTGCCTTAACTCTCATAAGCCCCTTCCAAAACGGCGAATCAGTTGGTCTCACTGTCACCTGTGACAAAGTTTTGGAATGCAGATACTTGTTGCGGAGAATCTGCGCCCAAGTTGCGTCAGTCTGAACTGAAAGCTTATACAGCCACTTACTAAGCAGGCATCTGTTCTTGACCTCAAGATTCTCGATACCCAAACCCCCTTGGTCCCTTGGTCGACAAATAACATCCCACTTGGCGAGTCTATACTTTCTCTTAAGTTCATCACTCTGTCAAAAAAATCTTGATCGGTAGAAGTCCAGCCTTTTCCTAACCCCCACTGGGCAAGTGCCTCCTTATTAGAACTACAAGAAAAAATTCCTTCCTTCTGGTTTTCTGACATATGGGTCCCACACAATTGTCAACGTATAGTCAGCAAAAGAGAGAATTGCACAAGGAGTGGCATTGTTTTAGGGGTGAGCAGTATTTTTTAGCGGTGTTTTTGTTGTTGTTGAGAGGACCAGGGTATCAGCTAGGCGGGTTGTGGCCCGCTAGCCCAGGCTATTATTTTATGTCAACCAGGCCCAAATATTAATTTTGCTATACACTTTTTGAGGAACTAGCGGTGTGACCCGCGCATTTGCACAACTAGATTTGTCATGATGATATTATTATTTTATTTTATGAATTTTGAAATTTATATGGACATGGGGTGCGTATTTTTTTTCGAAACAGAGGCAAAAGATTTGCCTCATCGATTAATTAAGCAGAAGAGAATTGCCCAGTTAATTAACGGAAAACCAGGTGAAAACCGATACAGACCAACCACACGTGGACTACTCACAGAGTGACCACCATACCCAACACCTAACGTCCACCAACCCGTGCACTGCTACATCACGAAGACACCCCAACGAGAGTAACTTGGCCGAAGACCACGAGCATCACCAAATCCACGAAGACAAGCCAGACCATAAGGACAACCCAAGAGACTAGTAACCATCCATCAAGCAGCTGCGGACGCCTTTCCTGTGGCGTCACTCTTCTTTCCTTTGCTCCTGAGAGCGTCCTCCACAATCGTCTTGCCAGATCCAGGGCTCACCCTCTCCAAACATTTGAGCAAGCTGTGAAGCTCTATCTCGAAGAGAATCTCATTGAACTTCTCACGCACAGAAACCTGCCCAACGGTCACATGCGAGTGGGTGACTGCAACATCGAAACCTCCACGCCCCACAGAGGCGAGCGGCTGGTTGGGCTCCGAAGGATCAGGCGCCAACGCACCAACCGCCTCAACATCATCAGTCACAGGTAGCATTGGCGCGATGGACTCAGGCGTCTCCAGTTGCACACATGGTAGAGCCTCATAGTTAGGTGCCAACACACCTATCTCATTAACCTCGCCACATGCACAATGGCCATAGATAAGGCATTGACAGAACCAACAAAGTCTCCACAGCCCAGAATGGCGGGCGGCTGACAGGACTCTGACGGTGGTAGTGAAGGTGTCATGGCCACCACCAAGGACTCCAATGAGCTCAACTCCATCGGTAACACCATAGATGATTCCCCACAAAGCTCCTACAACTCAGGCATAATCTGCAGAACTGGAGCTACGACCTCGGTGATAACCGCATTCCCACGAACAAGCGGCGTCACATGCAGAGCACGAGGAGAAAAATCTCCAAAGCAACTTTCAGCATCCTCATCAATGGAACCAACCTGGAGCCCAGGCAGCAAAGGCACAACCGACGCAACCTCAAACTTGGCTAGAGCGTCGCGAAGCTCAGTGCGGAGCAGCTCAACCTCCTGAAGGAGCTCCGTGCGCAGCAGGGCAAGCTGCAACTCCAAAGCAGAGACCAAAGAGGTGCAGACATTGGAATCCTGGGTGCATATTTATAATATAAATGCATATACCACCGTAATGTACATCTTAGGGAAACGTTATTAGATTTGAATGGAGATGTTTCGATCAAGTGTATTATGTTGTTTGTTAAGACCTTGGTCTAAGTAGATAATGCGATCGTTGCTATCAATAGATTGTAACGATTTGGTAAAAAAAAATGCAATGATGGCAATTTAAATATTAGTACTTACGTATTGTCCATTCATGATCTTTATAAAACATCATATTCTAGATATAATTTATTACAGCTAACATCATTTCTTTTGGAGGAGTTAACATCATATAGTATGCATATAGTTTACTTTTAGACAAATATCGTTGTTGCACTTTCTTTGATAAGTATATGTGCACGTCTATGTTTAATCAGCGTAGAGGTCTGTGCTACCGCACGACGGTTGAGCTATATAATGTCACGCTCAGCTTGATGTTGCATGCTGCTGTGCGCATGGCGGCTTTCTGATTGGACGGCTGGCAGCATGTTTGCTTTTGCTTTCCATTGGTTTTTTTTCCTAGAACAACGTGAATCACTAAAGTAGAAGTCCGGATGTTTTATATTTTATGAACGCAGAAGGAAGAGTTTGGATTTATTTTGCACTGAAATCAACATGTGAATTCTTCTCGGACACTACCTCCTTTTAATTTGTGAAGCCACATATTTTCATCGAAAAAGGCTTTCGCCCCGCTTTATAAATAAAGCAAACCGCCAGAGAGCGCACATATACGGACTAGTCCACACGCACACACCCAAGTCTGACACAAACGTACATAGGTTCTGCTGAGGGCACGGCTCAACAAGCCCAAAAAAAAACAAGGCAGCCGCCTAAGGGCGAGGAAGGCGCCTAATAAGGCTCCGGCGGAGGCGGCGGGGGCGGCGGCGACAGGGAACGGCCATCGATCAGAGGTCGGCGATGAAGGCGGAGATGGCGTCGCGGTCCTGGGGCGGTTAAGCGGCCGCCAAAGCTGCAAGAAACCAGAGAGTTTGAAGATTGCGTCAGTAGCTCGTCGAAGAGGGGTGCGCTGGATCACAAGCTTATTGCGGATCGTCCAGAGGGTCCAGGCTAGGACCCCAATCTCAAGCCACCTAATGTGGCAAGACGACAAGAGGGAATTCTGGAGTTCGGCAAATAAGTCGGGGAAGTTGGTGTGGCACCAATCACCACCAAGCACTTCGCGAAAGCAGCTCCAAACGAGTGAGCGGACACGCAGGAGAAGAAGATGCGATTCAAGTCTTTGGGGACACCGCAGAGGGGGTAGATGCCCGAGCTCGGGCCATTCCGTTTGCGGACCTCAACCCCGGACGAAACCCGACCGCGAATCCATTGCCACATGAAGATCTGGATTTTCATAGGAAGGCGGATGGACCACACTATCGAGAGGGGGAGGGGCGGAGGAGGGGGCGATGGCCAGGTAGAGAGATTTGGTGGAGAACATGCCAGAGGGCTCCAGGCGCCAATGCACCTGGTCGGGACCACCGTCCACCCTAGGCTCGTGCAGGGCAACACAGTCCAGCAACTCGCGCCAAGCAGCAGATTCCGGAGGCCCAAATGTCCTCCGGAAGGAGAGACGCCCTAAGTCAATAAGGGCCCTCTCGACAGAGATTGCAGGGTCAACGGCGATGGAGAAAAGGCCGGGAAAGCGCGCCACGAAGGGAGCGTCACCAACCCAACGATCGAACCAGAACAAAGTCGGCGCTCCAGAGCCAACCGAGATGGAAGTCCCGATGCGGAGAACCGGAAGGAGCTGGACGACCGACTGATAGAACTAGGAGCCGCCAGTTCGCTGGCAGAAGGCGAGGGGCTGTCCGCACAGATATTTGTTCCGGATGATGTTGAGCCAAAGACTGCCCATGCCTTGTGAGATGCGCCAAAGCCATCGGGAGAGAAGGGCGATATTCATACGCTTAGAACACATAATGCCCAGGCCGCCCTGCTCCCTGGGCTTGCAAATGTCCGGCAACTGACCATATGATACTTCTGCTTGTCATTCTCGCCAGCCCAGTAAAAGCGAGACTGGACTTTGGCAATCTCATGGTGCAGGGTCTCGTGGAGGCTGTAGAAGCTCATAAGAAACAAGAGGAGGCTGGAGAGGGAAGAGTTGATGAGAATAGTCCGGGCTGCCTTAGATAACCATCTCCCTTGCCAAGGCTCAATGCGCGTTTGGATCTTGGCCACGATCGGGCGCAAGTCCGCGACGGTGAGTCGGGAGTCACTAATGGGCGTACCCAAGTAGGTCGTGGGAAAGGAGCCCAGGCAGCAGTTAAGCCGGTTGGCAATGGCGAGGCATTCCTCGAGAGGGTAGCCCATCACCATAACATCACTCTTGTCGAAATTAATCTTGAGGCCAGACATTTGTTGGAAGCAGAGGAGGAGGAACTTGAGGTTGGAGATGTCCATCTCTGAGCCTTCCACCATGATGATGGTGTCGTCGGCATACTGAAGGAGTGAAATCCCGGACCCTCCGGCGTGATGGGGGGTGATCCCACGAATATGGCCAGCCGCCTTTGCCTTATCCAGGATGGAGGCAAGGGCGTCGACGACCATGTTGAACAGGAATGGGAAGAAGGGGTCGCCTTGTCTAACCCCACATAAGGTGGGGAAGAAAGGGCCGATCTCGCCGTTAATGTTAACAGTCGTTCGACCGCAGGAGACCATCTGCATAACTCTGGTGATCCAGCGGTCGTCGAAGCCCTTCCGGAGTAACACTTCCCGAAGGAAGGACCAACTAACAGTATCATAGGCCTTGTGGAAATCAATCTTCAAGAAGACCGCCTTGAGGTGTTTGGCGCGGACCTCATGGAGTACTTCATGGAGGACAAGTACCCCATCCAGTATATACCGGCCCCGGATGAAGGCGGGCTAGTTGGGGTGAGTAATGCGATCTGCAAGAAGGGTCACCGTATTGGCGTACCCTTTTGAAAGAATCCGGAAAATCACGTTGATGACCGTGATCGGGCGAAACTGGCGAATGCCAGACGCGCCAGGCACCTTGGGGATGAGGGAGATTATCCCAAAGTTAAGGCGACCGAGGTCAATGGACCCAACGTAGAATTCTTCGAAGATGGCCACGACCTCAAGTTTAATCACGTTCCAGAAGGTCTGGAAGAACTTCACCGGGAGGCCATCAGGACCCGGCGCCGAGGTGGGGTTCATGTCCCTAATGGCAGCCCAAACCTCGCTTTCGGAGAAGGGGGCCGTAAGGGCCGCGTTCTACGCGTCAGAGACCAGCTGAGAGCCAGTCAAGCAGTCGGGAGCCAGGGAGAGGCCGCTCCTATGAGCGGTAGAGAACAAAGACCTATAGAACCCATCAACGTGGGTCTGGATGTCTCGCGGGTCTTGAAGGAGGGTGGCACCGTCCCACAAGAGGGGGATGGTGTTGCGACGACGGCGGCCATTCGCGATCGCCTGAAAGTAAGCCGTGTTCGCGTCGCCCTTCAAAACCCACTTCTGGGCACCACGGATGCGCCAGTAGGCCTCTTCATCCGTGTAGATAACGGAGAGCTTATCTTCTAAGTCGTAGCGGGAAAGCCACTCATCGGGAGATAGCCCCACCGCATCCGCACGCAGGTCAAGCGCTTGAATGGTGGCTAACCGGGCCTTCTTACGATCCCGGAGGTCTCGCCCCAAGTTCGCGCCCCATCCCTTCATGAACTGCTGGCCACGCTTGGCGCAGAAGTGCCACGAATCAATGGCCAAGGGGGACGGGGGTGAGGGTGAGCGCGGGCCTCCACCCAGTGCACGCTGACGGCCTCCACGAACCCGGTTTGGGAAAGCCAGAAGGTCTCAAACCGGAATCTCGGGGTGATCGGCGGGCGCTCATCGGTGGAGGAGAGAAGGAGCAGGACATGGTCAGAGCCAATCCGGGTGATGGCGCAAAGGGATGCGAGGGGACAACGGAGGTCCCAATCCGGGGAAACTAGGACCCTGTCCAGGACGGACTGGGTCGGGGAAGCCTGCCGATTGGTCCAGGTGAACCTAGCACCAATCCTATCAATCTCGTAGAGACCTAGATCAGCAATAAAGTCATTGAACATTTGCATCCGGGAAAAGTTGACATTAGCATTGCTCTTGTCCTCCACAACACGGAGGAGGTTAAAATCACCTCCTACCACCATCGGGAGGGAGGCCACAGAAGTCTTCCGGTGGAGCTCCTCAAGGAAGGCGGCAGACATGCTATGGTCAGCCGGCCCGTAGACTATGATGGCCTCCCACTTGAAGTTGAGGGCCCGCTCGAACAGCTCCATGCTCACAAAAAATTCCCCCCGATCCATGCTGCCCACCTCAAAGGTGGCATCCTTCACGCCTAAAAGGATGCCCCCCGAGTGGCCGGCGCTCCCACTAGAAGGGAGACAATGCCATGCGAAGAGGTGGGAGCTCAGACGGTCAAGCTCAGGAAGGGAGAATTCAGAGTGCATAGTTTCCTGGATGGCGACAATGTCACTGTGTTCATCACGCATGTACTCCACTAGATGGCGGCGTCGGCCATCATGGCTGAAACTGCGGATGTTCCAGAAGAGGGCTCGCATTAAGGCGCCATTGGGGGGCTGCTTGACCCCAAGACACAGGAGGCACTTTGGGCACGGAGGGTCGCGGTGCGGGAGTGGGTGCGTCCGCGGACATCCGCACCATCAAGCAGGAGAAGGCCACCGGTCTGCCTTGACGACGCCGGGGAGGGGGCCTCCCCGGCTGCGGGGGGGCGGGGGGCAAAAGGAAGGCAGCACGGGCCTCCGCAAGTCTCCCATCCAGAATCTCGCGGGCCCTAATATCCTCGATCTGGACTAAGGGGGGACCAACTTCCCCCCTAAAGATGATGGCGGAGTCCGAAGCGACCTTCGCGAGGTTGACGAGGGGAACCGACTCGAGAGCAGAGAAGGAACAAGACAAAGCAGAGGGGAAGACTGCAGACGTACCAGGCTCCAGGTTTCGAGTAGCAGCGCGGAGCTCCGCCCGTGCGGGGACGGGCAGAGCCGGACTGCCCTCGGGGTGTGCAGCGTCCAGCCGAGCGCTCCGACGGGACGCGGTCAACCGGGAGGAGGCCGACAGCCCGCGGCGAGCGCAGGCTGCGGAGCACGGAGGGGGAGGCTGGGCGGCCATGGGGGTGGTCACTAGGGCCTCCCCATCCGCAGCGAGGACCGACGCAGGCGGGACCCGAGAGGCAGGCCCAACGCAGAGTCGGAGCACCGGGGTCGGAGACGAGCACAGCAGGGGCAGAGCAGGGGCGGCGACGAGCGAGGTCGGGGCCACCCGAGGCAGCAGCGGAAGGGGAGAGAGCATGGTCGGGGAAGGCAGCACGGCCGCAGTGGGAGGAGCCAGAGGAGAAGAGACCGGCTTGGACGGCACGGTCTCCTCGGGGTCCGACACCAGGGCCGACAAGAGCGGGTCAGATTTCGGTGCCAACGCTGGGGGAGACCCGACTCCAGGGCCAGCTTGACAGGTGCTGGCGGGACGGGAGAGCGCGGGAAGGAGGCCGGCAGACGACTAGGCCGACACTAGAGATGTCGCTTTCCTCATATGACGTAGCCATCGAATCCGACGGGCCGTCGAGAAGCAAGCCGGGAGTAGCATGCCGACCCTGCCCGCCAGCGGCAGGAGGAGGAGGGAGGGGGACGGGGAGTGGGAGTGGGAGTCCTCCGAACCCTCGTGCTCCTCCGAACGGTGGGAGCGCGCGCGGTGACGACCGCGGTAGTCCCCGTCGGCCCTCGCGTTGCCGCCAGGAAGACCAACGTTGAAAGAGCGGGAGCGGCCGACGTGGTTGGGGGGCTCGGGGGAGATCCTGAGGTCGAAGCCCTGGTCGTTGAAGAACACTTGAATGGTTGCACGAAGCTTGGAAGAGTCGAGGCACTTGACCTTGACCCGGACCTCCTCCTCCTTGAGGAGATAGAGCTCGTCAACGACCACCACCTTGCCCAGAATCCGGGACATCTGGCGGATGACGAGCTCAGACCGGGCAATGTCGGGGAGGCCGGCCACGAGAATCCAGGCGGTGTCCAGGACGGCCATGGCCTGGGCGTCAAGGATCGGCTCAGAGATGTCGACGACGAGCTGGTTGAGGGCGAGAGTGATTCCGCCACTGCGGGTGGCATAACCGTAGCTGATGGAGTCGGGGAAGACGATGGTGAAGATGTGGCCAGTGGTGGGGATGACCACCCACTCCCACTGGCGCTGGTAGAGGTGGTTCAGATCGGCCTCAATCATCTCCGAGGAGGCCACCCCGTCGACCACCATGACGACCGCCTGGAGGATGGGAGAGGGGGCGGCACGTCAGGGACCTCGAGGTGAAAGAAGCCCAGCCCCTCGATGTCATGGCCGTACATCATGAGCTCAAACGCCACCGGACGATCCGGGCACAGGAGGGCGGGGTTCCCAGGGTCTTTGTAGAGGTAACAACACTGGGGATTGACGCATTCGACTTGCGAGTGGCCCGCCACCCCGCAGTTGAAGCACGGGGGATGGGGAAGGCCGGAGACGGGACCCGGAGCGGAAGAAGAGTCCAGAGCCAATGGGGGAGTGGCGGGCTGGGCGCCATGCCCCGCGCCATGGCGCTTCTTCTTCTTGGCAGGGCCAGAACGCCCGCGGGCAGGGCCCCCGCCCGGGACAGCAGCCACGACCGGCGTCACGGAGGCAACCGCATGAGGCGGCACGTACCTCCGCCTGGGAGGAGCCGGAGGCGGGGCGGGGCCGTGCGGAGAGGCCGGCAGCGAGGACTGGGGCGGAGTGGGAGAACGGGCGCGGCGGGGAGCGGGGGAAGGAGAGCGGCGCCGGGCGCGCCATTCGCCCGAAGCAGCCGGACGGGGTGAGCAAGAGCCTCCCCGCGCATCACGGCAGCCCGGGGAACAGCGATCGTCGCGACATCCCTCGCGGAGGTCCCTCAACTTGCGGCGGAGCTCCTTCTCGTGCCGGAGCGAGTCTGGCGACGGCCGGGGAGGGTCGCGCCGGTCGTGCCGGTAGTCGACGCGGCGCTTGTGCCGCACACCGCCATCATCCCACTCCCGACGCATCGGAGGCCGCGGCGAGGGAGGGGGCGGGGTAGGCGGGAAGGGCGATGCACCGGCAGTTGGCCGGGAGGGAGTGGGGGGGCGAGCAGCATGGGGACAGGGGGGCTCGAGGGGCCAGGGGCGCTCGAGGGGAGGGAGGTGGCGGCAGGAGGGGGGCAGGAGCCAATGGGAGGCTACACGGGAGCCAAATCGAGGGCACCGGGGAGCTGGGCCTAGGGCAACCAAGAAGCCCAACTCCCGCGGGCCGGCCCAGCCGAGGGGGAGGAGCCCAGCAAGCGGGCGCCAAGGATGGGCCGGGCCGGGGCCCAGCACACCCGGCGCGGAAGGAGCCCGGCCCAGCAGGCGGGGCGGCCTGTGCCCGCGTAGGGTTTCCCTGGACGCGCATGGCGCCGCCGCCAGCGCCGGCGAGGCACCGGAGCGAGCTGGCGCAGGGCACAAGGCAGGTTGAGAAGACCGAAAACACAGGGTGGAGGAGCCAAAGGCGGCAATGAACGGCCGGAAGGGAGGCGAGGGCACGGGGCTGCTGCGAGCCGCGAGCGGCGTCGGAGGAGCCACCTGGCCAGCACCAGGAGGAGCGGGCGGCGCCCCTTTCGGAGCGGCCATCCACACCCCAAGCCTGCACCCGCCGGCGATGAGCAGCCCCGCGCCGCAAGTCCGTGCCTTGGCCCCAACCAACCCGAGGCGAGCTCGAGGGCTGCGCCGGCCACCGCGGTGGCCGCGAGCCGGTGGCAGAACCCCGCTCCTGGGGGGCTGAGCCACCGGCCCGGCTGGGCAGCGCGGTGCGGCGAGGGGTGGCAACGGCAGGGGAGGAGGGGGCGCGGGGGGAGGGGGACGGTGGCTCGTCGGCTAGGTCCGCCCAGCGCAGCCGAGGGGAAGGGGGACGGCTTCGGGGGGCGGGCAGATGACCGAAGCCGCCGGCGCCGGCGGAGAGGACGGGGCGGCGGGAGCCAAGACGGCGCAAGCGACGGGAGAGCCGGCGAGGGTGACGGCCGCCGTGGGCGGGGGCGCGTCGCCACGAGCGTCGCCAGGCGCGTCGCCAGGGGATCCATAGGAGTACCCTATACATGCATTGACCGACCAGCCACATATTTTTGCTGGGTGCTCCGACTCCTCCCTATGTTGCTTTCCGAACATGACTCTTCATTATTTGCGCGCGTGCTTTCCTTTCAGCATGTGATTATGTGAAATCATCTTGGACACTACATCTTTTTTTTATTTGTGGAAACTATCATTTTTTGATGGGTGGTCTGACTCCTCCCCGTGTTTTTCTCCGAACTTGACTTTTCATTGTTTGGCTGCCATACTTTTTTTATTTGGGTAGCCGTACTTTGCAGTACTCCCTCTGTTCCAGTATATAATGCGCATAGTTCTCAGCTCTTATGCCAATGCATGCGCTGGAGATGTGGTTTGTACTAGACTTACCCCTGCATGCAAGTTCTGTCCCACTCCATGTGCGCTCGCTGCTGTGTTTCCTGTGATTTTTGTGAAGGGTGAATTCGTCCAGGGGAGGCTTGGGCTGCATGCACGCACTACATTGAGGAATTTTGCCAAAAAACTAATACGCACTACAAAAGGGAATGAAGGGAGTATCAATATCACAATGTAAGCTTATATCTGATTGGGTAGAAAGGCATATGAGTTGAACGAAAGTCAGGTTGACCTTTTGGCACGTGACATGTGACATGTTAAACTATTTGCATGTGATAATATTTATATGTAACACTATATCTTTTATATCTTAATTGTTAATTTCTAATATTGATGGTTAAGATAATTTAATCTATCGGGAAAACCGTGATAGCTTATTTGTCACGTGTTTTAATTGTATAATAATATAATATTTTTGATTTGCTTGTATGGCGCGAGAGTTTTTTAGTTTTAATCTTCTATGTTGTACCATCATGTTTTCCTAGCGCGAAACATCACGCTTCTCTTTCGTACGGAACCTTTGATTCTGTGTTTTCTTTCGCATATTCTTTTAAATTTATGGTTGATTTAACTTTTCCTAACAATTCACTTTACGTTTCAAAGATAACTTTCCATCTGATTCCAAATCTCTTGAAAAGAATTTTTCTTTTTGCTGTGGTGCAATAAAATGAACTTTTACAGATTCAACCATGTAGAATTTGACTTCATATCAAATTGTAATTTGGTAATATTAAGCCCATAATTCATTCATTACCAATAGTTTCTCGAGTGCATATGATCAACTATGGGAGAAGTATTTATGCATACGTAATACTATCTTTCTACTGAAGTTTCTATTTGTTTTAATTTCTATCTTCTCTATCCTACAATCATTTGGTTTGCTTGCATGGCGTGGGCTTTCATTTTCAATTTTAACCTTCTATATCGCACGCACCATCATTTTTTTCTTGTGTTGGGCGGTATGCTTCACTTTCATACGAACCCTTTGGTTCAGTGTATTTTTATTTAAATTTTGGAGGATCAGAATTTTTCCTAACTACTCGCTTTGTGTTTTAAATATAATTTTACATCCGACTAAAAAAAGCATGAAAATACTTTTTCTTTTCTCTGTTGTGCAATAATTTTTTTACAATGTTAACCATGCAGAATTTGAGTTGATGTCAAATTATAATTCTATGTTTTTTCTATTTTTATTAACCTTGCAAGTTGAAAGAGGCCCTAATTTTTGCAATATGCAAGTATGTATGCTGCACCAAGTAAATTCCACGTGCAATGAGCTTAGTCTGATTGATATGATATAAGAACATATGCTTCACGCATGGGGTGCTTCATACGGGGTAAACG
>NC_041387.1:239100153-239115043 GCF_002162155.2 Triticum dicoccoides | reverse complement strand
CCGGCGCGCGCGCTCGACACCGATGAAGGTGGCGGCGGGGATTCGGCGGCTGCTCGTCTCGGGCAGGGCCTCGGCACGCGGGGCGGCGGCCTCGGCTGGTGAGGGTGGGGTGGCCCTGGCGGCGGGCCACCTTGCCGGTGCGAGCTAGACGCCCCCTCGATCTCGCGGGTGACGAGGTGGCGGCGGTCCGCGGTCGCTGGTGTGCATCCCTCCCTGCAGGTATGCCACTGATGAAGCCCATCCCCTCCACCCCGATCTGCTCCTTCCTTTGCCAGATCTGGGTCCTGGTGGCTTAGGCCGCTGCTCCCGGTTGCTGGCTGCGCGGATCTCGTCGGGTGGGGTTGGATCCGGGGGAAACCCCTGGCCGGCGCGGCGGTCACACCAAAGACGACGCCTTGGGCGCCGTTCCCCTCCTTGGAGGCTGTGGTGTGGATCATCCCCCTCCTTCCGTCCCCTGCTAGGTGAAAGCCTAGGTCCCCTGCTTCGGGCGGCGACGGCACGTCCGTGTCGTGTTCCTTCTTGAAGGCACCGTCCGGGGATTGCAGGAGCGGCGAGAGAGTTTTGTTGTGGATGTGATGATGGCGGGAGACAGCTTGATTTCTTCATAGGTTGCTGGCTGGAGGGTCCCTGACGAGGTCACCGGTGGGTCGATGCCCGCGAGCCTGGGCAAGAGGGGATTGGGTTCCCCTCTTCGACGACAACGATATACCTTTTGGTGGGAGCATTGTGCTCCGGCGAATCCAGCGCTGGCCTTTGATCTACTTATCGCTGCTTCCCTTGTTTCTCTGACTGTGGCCGGCAGCTCTCGCCATTTTGTGTGGCTGAGCCGCAGACGAAGATGGTGCTTGTTTGTAGTGTGCCCTGGGCTGGCGGTCCTGCTCTAGTCTCTTCTCCTTGCAGTTTGGAGGCCATCCATTTGGGTTCTGGGGTGAACCGAGCCGCCGTCTGCCGGTACGGCATCCTTCAAGCCAGGATGAAGGGGTAGGGGCCCTTTGCAGAGGCAGCAACAGATGGTGGTCTGGTCCATGGCTGGCTCCGAGGGTGGCTGTGATCACGAAGCTTGCGCGGTGGTGCATTCCTCCCAAGACCCTAGTTTTGTTCTGTTGGTGTAGGTCGCCCAGTAGGGTGTTGGTAGCAGCGTGGTGATGCCTTGGCTCACTCTGTTACTGCCTTGAGTTGTTTTGCTTGAGTTTCTTGTATCCGTCGCTCGGTTTCCTTTTATTTGCGTTGTAAGCGGTTGTCTTTGTAATCCTGGCCGGTTGATGGCTTTGTTAATTCAAAGTCGGGCTCTTCTTGAGCCTTCGTTCCAAAAAAAGGGACGGAACGCCAGACCAATCGACGCCCGTTGATTCGTTGGAAAGTCGACGCTCCAGATTTCGTCGTGTTTGAAAACAAGGAAAGCCCCGATCTGTGCATACCCCCCGCTCCCGATCACCTCCTCTAATCTCTCGCCAACATTAATCCCCCGTCCTGCCCGAGCTCTGCTTCCCACCTCCCTCGCCTTGCCGCCAGCTCGCTTCACCAGATCCGCTGCTCCGCCGCCGTCTCACCGCGACTCCACCAGCCAATGACGCCCTCTCCGTGACGCGACCACACTGGCCACCGACGCGACCTCGCGGTTCCACGCTCGGGGCTCGGCGATCCCTCCGCTGCGCCTACGTCCTTCTCCACAGGCCACAACATGCACTGCTCCAATCCCTATCAAGGCAGCAGTGGTTCACGTTCACATAACCGGGATGTGGCTCTAGCAGCTCGCAGCCTCCATCCCTGCCCTTTTCGGCAGCAACAGCAGCCGGCGACCGCGTGACACACTGCGGCGGCAGATTTTTGGAAGCAATTCTCTAGTTGATGGAAACAAGATCATGATGCTTCCTAAACATGTGAAATATTTTTCGTTTTTGATAGAAGAAGGTTCGAAGCAGTCGTCCAGTCGATGGAAGCAAGATCCTGATGCCTATAAAAATATATGGAATATTTTCCCTTTCCGATGAACAAAGGTTCAAAGCAATTCTATAGTCCATGAAAGCAAGATCGTGATGCTTCCAAAACAAGTGGAATGTTTTTCTTTTTTGAGAGAAGAAGGTTCGAAGCAGTCGTCTAGTCGATGGAAGCAAGATCGTGATGCTTCCAAAACGTGTGAAATATTTTTCTTTTCTGACAGAAGGTTCAAAGCAGTGTAGCCGAGGGAAGCAAGACCGTGATGCTTCTAAAACATGTGGAATATTTTCCCGTTTTGACGGAAGAAGGTTAGAAGCAATTCCCTAGTCGATGGAAGCAAAGATCGCGATGCTTCCGAAACATGTGGAATATATTTTTTACAGAAGAAGGTTCGAAGTAGTCATCTAGTTGATGGAAGCAAGATCATGATGCTTTTGAAACATGTGGAATATTTTTCGTTTTTGACAGAAGAAGGTTCAAAGCAATTCTCTAGTAGTATATAGAAGCAAGAGCGTGATTCTTCTTAAACATGTGAACTATTTTTATTTTTTGATGGAAGCATATTTGAAGCAATTCTCAATTTGTTTAGTCGATGGGAGCAAGATCTTGATGGTTCTGAAACATAATATAACGGTAGGACAGAAAGAATCAAAAATATTGGAGTAGACATTCACCACATAAGCAAATTCTCTAATCAATGGAAACATAAAGTAATTACAAACAAAAGTAGAAGCACGTGCACCTGATGCAAATTTGGCGTTGCCGCGTTGGTTAAAGGTTTTGCTTCCTAACAAGCAAGCTGCCTAATATTTGTAAGTTACATCCTAAATCCAAGGGCCAGGAGTGAATATCGCCAAATAATTCCACGTAATTAGCGGCCCACTTAACGGCGTGATTTGTGGAAGCAGTTTAGGCTGGATTCCGTACGTACGAAATAACTGCCCAAGCTCGTATCCAGGGGCCAGCGCACACATCATATTGAATCAATCGTAGGGCTCATGACTGGTCTGACGGGAGGCAGGGCATCAGTAGTCTGATGCCTAGCGATGTCCTTCATACGAGCGTGCTTCTCATGCATGTATTTATTGAAGCCCGGTCCGATCAGTATTACTCCCTCCGTAAGAAATTACTTGCCACAAAAGCGGATGTATCTACAACTAAAATACATCTAAATATATTCATTTCTTGGACGAATAATTTCGAATGGAGGGAGTAGAAAATAAAAACATTAAAAATCGAGCCAGATAAATACTGCTTTGACGTACATACGCTGCCATTCAAACTAACATGTAGTCAAGTTCAAATAAAAAAAAACAGACACAATGTGCCTGTGTTCCGGACTCCACTTTTTTAGCGTGCGTTCGATACTTCACTTGGGCTTTTGGCCCACATGGATTAATTGCATGTGCATGATTTAAATCTCCTACAGATACACGGCACATCCAATAAATCAGGTGATTCCTATTTGGCGCTTAAGCGCCCATTCGCAAACGGGCGCGTGCAGGCGTGGCTTGTTGGGCTCGGCCCAGTTTGCTCTATTCGTTTTTTGTTAAAAAAGAAAAAATGACCACGCTGAAAAGGATTTGAACCTGCCAACAAGGGCAGTCATGCTAACCATGTAACCTATTCTTCTTTTATTTTATCCTTTTTCCTTTTTTTCGTTTTTGCTTTTTTGTCCTTTTTTGGTTTCTGTTTTTTTCTTTTTCTTCTGTTTCCTTGACCGATGAATTGTCCCCAAATACGTGAACTTTTTTTGAATTTGCTAAACTTTTTTTTCAAATCAATGAACCTTTTTTCAAAATCCATGAACTTTTTCAAAATTTAACGAACTTTTTTCAAATTGGATAAACTTTTTTAAAAATTTTGGTGAACTATTTTCAATTTCGATGAACTTTTTTCAAACTCGACAAACTTTTTTCAGATTCTATGAACTTTTTTCAAATCCGATGAACTTTGTTTCAAATTCATTGAACTTTATTCAATATCGATGAAATTTTTCCAAAAATCTATGAACCTTTTTGAAAGAGATGAATTTTTCTTTACATCTGTAAACCTGTTTTGTTTTCGTAAGAAATAGGAAAACTGGGTGGTATTTCAACAAAAAAAAAAAAGAAAACTGGCTCCTAGCGGGCGTCCGAGCGAGTGACGGATGTAGCGATCGAATTCGTTTCCCCGAGCGAGCGAGCGAGCGCGCTCGTGGGCCGGCCCATGGCAGCGACAGTGCGAGCGCCAACTCCTTAATGGGCGCCTGCAGCGCTGACTAGGGGCTCCCATAAATCACGTCTCTAATGAGCTTCCATCTCCTACACGTCTCCTTCTCTTATAGTATGCAATTGTGATTGCACCTTTTCCATCTAATAGATGTACTACGTGACAGATTTTTCATGTGCATGAAACATATAGAGATGTAGACTATACTAACAAAAGAGCCCGTGCGTTGCAACGGGGGAACAAAATCTTCTTATGCGTCGAGCGACTCATTCGTGTTGCTACTTCCATCTTGCATCTTCTCCTTTCAATCTTACCAATGTTTGTGGTTTAATATGCCACAGTCCTTTAATTTCGGCCCCTCTCTTTCGTTTCTCCATCAGAATCTTCACCTTCCGATCTTACCGAGGTCTGAGGTTTACGCCACTCTCCTAGGAAGATCCTGCTAGGGATACACCTCAGCGGTTGAAACATACCTTCCACATATTTGATAATTTCAAATTTGATAATGACCATTCGACCTCAATGAACATGTACATATGTAACCGTGCAAGCCACACACCATATATTACAGTATAATATTTCTAAGCGCATCTAGCAAATTATTTTGTTAACTAGAGTAACCACACAGGTAAATATATAAAATCATGAAGATGCAAATTATTACAATAGTTCTGTTGTGGTGAAATTAATAACAAAGAATGATTATGCAATTGGGACGAGATGAGAAAGATAACGACAGTTTTATATTGTGCATTGTACATTTGACTACCTAGGAAGATATCCCTTTGAACGGGCTTCAAAAACAATCAAGCTTAATTAGTGTGCCGAACTTTCAGGTTAGTGCGTGGTTACAAATATTCCAACTACGTAACTGACCGAGTATGATACTCTTTGACTTTTCCACTATAAACTAATTAATAGTATAATAATTTTTGCATGAAGCAAAAGAATAGAACTCCTTAATACAAAAAAATTAGATAAATCCTACTCCCTCCGTCCAAAAATACTTGTCATCAAAATGGACAAAAAGGGATGTATCTAGAACTAAAATACATCTAGATACATCCCCTTGTATTCATTTTGATGACAAGTATTTCCGGACGGAGGGAGTATTAATTTACTATATAGCACTTACAAAACTTACCCTGTATTGTTTGCTGCTGGCAGCACTGAACATGGATATGCCTGCCGCTCTGGTCGTAATATTAGCTGACTATTTTTTTGACCCTGTGACCGTAGAACAATTGTTCTATTGTATTTTCATTAATATAAAATTATGTACAAAAGTATAATACATGGGGCGAATCACCCAATACCAGCTCTAGGCAACATAATCGAAAAATTACATGAACTGTTCAATCCACTAATCTATCTTGTCGCCCTTGGCGTGCTTTGACCTGAGCTTGATGTGTTGCAGCCTTTCCTGTAGGTAGAATTTCCAGGTGTTCAAATTGGGTGGTGCAGCTCTGAATATCTTATCATTCCTAACCATTCATATTCCCCAACAGCACAAGATAATGATCTCCATTGCAATGTCCTTAGGTAGCCCTGTGATGGTCAGTATAATCTCATCATAAGTCGAAATACCTCTCTCTCTGTTGGGGATTATGTTGTTCCAACAGCTTAGTGCAAAGTGGCAGTTCCAGAAGAGATTTTTTTTTTGAAGAAACCAGCTTGGAGTTGGTGTTTCGTTGATTTAGCAGGAGAGAATGACAAAATGTTTCAGATCAAGTGATCAAATGGATGAAATAAAATGACAGCGGGTCACTGGGAGGAACTTTGCTCCCAGGCGAGGATGCTTTTGGGCGATACCTCACGTCATGTCCCTGAAGGGATGCCCTATGCATTTTGCGCCTGCCAATCTCCATTGCTCC
Source organism: Triticum dicoccoides (assembly GCF_002162155.2). Classification (NCBI taxonomy): domain Eukaryota; kingdom Viridiplantae; phylum Streptophyta; class Magnoliopsida; order Poales; family Poaceae; genus Triticum; species Triticum dicoccoides. The sequence continues at coordinate 239,109,020 of NC_041387.1, read as the reverse complement.
ATATCCCTGCGACATGCCTCGACGATGTGTCGCTCATCTGCCTGCTTTCCTCTGAAGACACATGAGTTTCTCTCCAGCCAGATGTGCCAAGCGATGAGGGCCAGCATCGACTTGGTGCCCTTGCAGTTGCTTGTAGCCGCAGCAGCTAGTATCGTCTCGGCACAGCCCGTCAACATAGTAGCATTGCGCCAACCAGCAGGGTTCAGAGCCTGGCAGCCGGTCCAGGCAACAGCTTTGTTCCAAACCATCAAGGAGATTGGGCACTCCCGAAAGAGGTGAAAGGATGACTCAAGATTTCTCATGCATATGGGGCAAAAATAGCCATTTTCCCAGCCCCTCTGTTGCAACCTGTCATTGCGCCAAAGCTTGTCTTGGTGGAGGAACCAGAGAAACATCTTGATCTACCCCAGTGCCCATATCTTCCATATTAAATTCCTGAAGTTGTTGTGTTGTCCACCTGCAAATTGGGCAATGTAGGCAGATTTGGTGGAGTATATCCCCGAACTGTGATGTGCCCAAAGTATTGTGTCTGGTGTCTGGGCCTCCAACACGATGCAAGCACTGTTCCTCCTTTATCGTACCCCAACAGCTTCTGAAGAACATGCCCGAGAACCCATCAGGGCCAGGTGCCAGGTCCGCTGGCGACGCCAAGATTGGAGCCCAAACTTCGGCCTCAGTAAACGGGTTGTCGAGCCCCTCATTTTGGACTGTGGGCATACCCAACTCCTCCCAGTTTATCGAGCACTTTATGTCCTCTTTTCTTCCCAGCAAGTTGGAGAAATGCTTGTGAGCAACAGAGGCCTTTTCATCGTGCGCAGTGATAACAGCATTGTCAGCCTCGAAGTGAATGAAATTCTTTTGCCTGCACGAGTTGATCTTGGCTTGAAAGAAGGCAGTGCGGGTGTCATCCGCCTTGAGCCAGGTGATCTGGGATGCTTGTCTCTTGCGAGCTCTCTCAATTGCAGCCAGCCCCCAGAATTCTTTGCTTTAGTTGTTTGCGCAGGTTGAATTCGCTTGGAGTGAGAGCATGATTCTCTTGCGCAACGTCCAGCCACAGCACAACCTCACGGGCCAGGTGAAACTGCACCTTGGCATCGCTGAAGTGAGTTCTGGCCCATATGCTAAGATCATGAGCAACCCTTTGCATTTTCACCTTGATCCTTACGACTGGGCATGTGTGGTTCACCGGCCGTTACCAAGCCAAGTTAACCGTGTTGTGGAAGAGGGGAAAACGCGGCCAGAAAGACCCAAACCTGACAACAGGCCTCCTTTTTGGGGCTGTAGAGTTGGCCAGCACAAGCGGGCAGTGATCCGAGCACACAGTTGCCGCAGCAATTACCATATAGGATAGAAAGAGGACATCCCATTCCGCATTACAGAAGACCTTGTCGATGGATACCATTGTTGGATCATGTCGCTCGTTTGTCCAAGTGAACTTTCTATTTTTCCACTTTACCTCACGTAAACCCGTCGTGTCAATAGCTGCCCTGAACATGCTCATAATCCTCTTGTTCAAATTCAGATTGTTCTTGTCCCTCGCTTCATAGATGACATTGAAATCTTCATTCATCAACCAAGGCTCCCGCGGAGGTGGTGCAGCATGTGCCATCTCTGCCAGGAAGGCGTCTTTGCGTGCATCGTCAGCCGGTCCATAAATAGTCGTCATCCAGAAAGAGGAGCAGCCCTGCAGATCAGTCACTTTGCCCGTGATCGAGAAGCCACCAATAGCATGGGTGGTGAAACTAATGACAGCCTTATCCCAGATAATGGCCGCTCCTCCCCTGGTGCCCACTGTAGGCAGGACAGAGCATCCCTCAAGCTTGCGACCCCCCAGCTCCTGAACAACGGCGGGTGTCCAGGATTCCAGCTTTGTTTCTTGGAGGCATAGAATGCTTGGTCGATGAGCCTCCACAATCTCGCGCACAGCTGCGTGCTTTGCTAGCCAGTTCAGCCCTCTCACATTCCAACTCAAGATTGCACCAGTTGAGTTACTCATATGGAACAATGGTTTTCTCCAGCAGAAGCAACATTCTATTGATCTGGGACGAACACAAGTACACCATCCACCTAGCGAGGGGGCGCCAGAGACCACCAACATGCCCAAAACTACTTTGGCGCGAAGCAATCCCACAGCCCTAGCACAAATACTACAGTCATCGATCATGAAACCTAACTCAAATCAGCCTAATGCCAATCCCTGCCGGAGACTAATACTAAGTAGAACTAACATAACAACACTAAGCCGCAGCGTCCGCGTCCGCGTCAGGCCCCGCCATGCGACCAGCAATGCGGAGGGCTACCGGGTCGAGGCATGTGAGCTTGGCGATGATGGAGATGTCCTCTTCCATTAGCGGCTCGTCGAAACGGCAAATAAGAGCTTCAGACACCTTTGCATTCATCTTCTCCTTGGGTCCCAGCATGTCGAGGCGCTTGACCACCAGTAGGGATGCCCTCTTCGCCACCGGCACGCTGGACAGCTGCGCAGCTTGACGCGCGCTTTGCCTGACTAGGGCAGAGATGGATCTGGTTTTGGGAGGTGCAGCGGAGCGGTGCTTTGGAGGAGCGGAGATCACGGGAGGGGAGACATCGACGAAGAGGCGCGGCACCGGGTCGTTGGTACTGTTGAGCTGCAGATGCATGACTTGTCGCGTCATGGCACCTACATGCAGGCTGGTCTGGGCAGCGGTGGCCGTGGAGCGGCAGGCCGCATCAACAAGCTGCCGGCGAACTGGAGCGGGCAGTCGAGCGCGTTGGCGATGGACTCCTCGAGCTCCTGCTGCACCTCATCCACACGAGGCAGCGGGGGGAGGACGGGGTCGGTGGTGCAGAAGAAGTCGGCCACCGGGTCCCGCCCCGCCTCGGCAACCGTAGCAACAGCAGGCGGCTCGCGTGCGGCTAGGGGCAGCGGGGGCGTGGCCTTGAGGACGGTAGACTCCGGGCGGCCGCCGGAAGCCCGCCCACCGGCCTCGTGCTGGCGACTGACAGGCGTCCGGCTCCGCTGACGGCTTGAGCTAGCAGCGTCCCACCGGGGCTGTAGCGTGCCTCTGGGCTGCTTGCAGCCTAGGAGGGTGTCCTTCCATGAGCGGCACCCGCCCTTGTCGTTGTCGTGGTCGTCGCGGTGACGGGGGCCGCCCAGACGGATGTTGCCGCAGCCAGATGGATCCAACAGGGCCGGGTGGCACCGCTGGCCTTGGCCGTCTTCAACGTGCATCGTCCATGTTCCCGGCCAGGTCGACGGGACCGAGCGAGCATCTTCAGACTCCGACAAGGGCAGGCCACTCTGCACGGAGTGCGAAGAGCGCGGTGACCAGTCCTCGACGCGATCGACGTGGACGAGCATGTCGTGGCGCTAGACGCGCGGTAGCGGCGCCACCTCTCGGCTTGGCGGCCAGTAGCCCAACATGGCCTCCACAAGGCCAGCACCCTGCGGCGCCCTCCAGATGGTGTCGGGTGGGGATGAATGCCACATCCCACACCCACACCCAGCATGCAAAGGTCTTCAGGTGCCCACGCTCGTGGTTCCTGCTGTCGAGGCGGTCGATGATGCACTTGTCGCTGAGGACCTCCGCCGCCCCTTCAAGAGACCAAAGGTGGAGCGGCATCTTCTCGATGACGGTGTAGACGTGGAGAAGAAACTCCTGATGCACAAAGTGGTCGTCCTCGTGCCACGGCTTGATGTTGAAGATGACACCGTCGACTTTGATGGAGCCTAGGTGCACGATGGCATTGTCTTTGTGCGCCAGGAGCTCGAAATGGACGAGAAAATCCTCCGGATCATGGCTCGTGACCCGCAGCAGGTGCGCCGGCATGCGCAGCTGCGCGTCGAAGGCACGCCCCACCGACATGGGGCTGGCAGCATGGCGCTCCTCCATGGAAATCAGCAGCACCGCATGGCGACAGAGTAGGAACATCTGACGCTCCATAGCCGGCGTCTCGATCACCACCTTGTGGCTGGACCTTGGGCGGCGCAACGGGTCGGTGTGGTGGGCCATCGTCTTGTCCGGCACCGCCGGCGGCGGCGAGGGGAAGCGGATGTGGTCACAGATCGGGCCACGACCCACGCGGGAGCCCAACCGCGCCTTCACAGGAGCGCGCCCCTTCTTGCTCGGGCAGTCTTTGCTAGTGTGGCCTTGAAGTTTGCAATCGATGCAGCGAACTGGATCCCTACAGTCTACACACCGGTGCTTGGAGCTGAGACATCTGAAGCAGAGGCCCCGGAAACGCCTTAAGAAGGTCTCCCGCCCGGCGCTCGCATTGAAGGCGGGTCGGTGGCCTTTGCGCGGCCGCGGGTCATGGCCGAGGACGCCATCATGGCACCGGCCGAGCCGGCGATCTTTGCGCGACTAGACCTCCGTCCATTCATCACCATGCCCCGAAGAGGAAAGGCTAGCACAGGGGAAGGGCCGAACAACGATGGACATAAGTCGCAGCCGCTCAGGAGGGGGGCTGCACAACGACCGAGGTGGAGAATGCGTCTGTGGCATGGGAGCACTCGCCCCGGAGAAGGATTCGTGTCAGAGAGGGTCGTTGACGCGCCAGGGGGCGTAGAGAGAACGACACCTCCGACGGACCGCTGAATCTGACCAAGTCTGGCACTGGGGACGGCTGGCCCCGTCCGTCACTACCCTGCAGGCTGGAGCGGGCGGATCCAAAGGATCGAGGGGAGCACGAGCGCCCCATGGCTTTGGGCGCGAGGGCGTGCCTGGCATGCGCCGGAATCTGGTGGTCGCCGCGGCCGGAGCGGTCAGCGGCGCGGGGGGGGGTGCGGGCGGGGTTGGCTAGCTCTCCCGTTCCAAACTCAGCATATGCCAAGGCAAAGTGATTTGAAGTACTCAAAACGTGTCTCTGTTCCAGAAGAGATGAATTAAAGTTTCTTGACTTGCATCTGAACAGAGTGCACAGTTGTAATCAGGTAGGTACATCTTTCTTCTGTGAAGCAGGTTCCTTGTGCTACTCTGTCATATAGTAGCATCCAAAAGAAAATCTTGTGTCTAAGTCTGCAGTTGGACTTCCATAACTGCCTGAAGATTGTGTGAGCTTCAGTCTTGTCAATGAGGTTGTTGTACATCTTCATTGATGAGTACTTTGTTGATGCCCAGATATATCCCCATTGGTCTGTCTCTTCAGTCCGCATAATACTATGAAGTTGGTCTTGTAGGAGGTTTAATTGATTGAGTGCTTGCTGGGAGAGTGGTCTGTGAAAACAAACCTCTAGCTCCTGTTGCTCATGAATCTGTCTCGGGGTGATTTCTTTGTTGATGGCAAAGGAGAAAAGTTTAGATAGCTTTTGTTGCAGAGGCATATCTGACCAATTGTCATGCCAAAACAGAGTGGTGTCTCCCTTTTCTGGTTTGCATATGGCATAAAGCTTGAAGGCAGGCAAGGTTTTTAGAATACCTCTCCACCAGAATGACCCCACCATTTTGTCACTTGGCAGACAATCTTGGTAGTAAGTTTCCCATATAATCTTAACCCAAGGTGTGTCAGCCTAATTAAAGAATTTGTGTAGTAATTTCATAAGTAGAGTCTGATTGTGTATATGGATATGCAGGACTGCCAATCCACCATGGGATTTGGGTAAACAGACTTTCTTCCATGAAACCAGTACTGATCCTCTTTCCTGGATACCAAATTTCCTCCAGAAACATTTCATAAGATATGTATTGATCTGCTTGACTACTGTTTTGGGTATCCAGAGGGTACACATGAAAAAAGTTGGCATGCTTGTGAACACTGATTTGATGAGGGTCAGATTGTCTCCAGAGGATAGCAAAGTGGAGCAGCTCAGGAGTCTTGATTCAATTCTCTTTAACATAGGGAGAAAGTCCACAATCTTTGGCTTAATGTGACACAAAGGGAGACCCAGATATTTATGTGGCAATGTACCAATATTACAGCCCAACAACTGTGATAGAGCATTCATCTTGTCCAAAGGGGTATTAATAGAAATGAGAGTAGACTTGGAGTAGTTAACTTTGAGCCCAGTGTATGCAGCATAGTGAAGCAAAATATTTTTAATGTGCTCCAGTTGTCTACTGTCTGCTTTGGTTACCAGGATGGTATCATCAGCATACTGAATGATGGGGGGTAATCAGTACAAGACCGGCGAATCAATGGTGACTAGATCAAGTTATTATGCATGGATTCATTCATCATGGTTTGAAGGAAATTTGCAGCAATCACAAAGATGAGTGGTGATAGTGGATCACCTTTCTTACACCCTTCTTGCATAAGAATTGTTTCCATGGCACTCCATTAAGAAGAACTGAAGAAAACCCAGTCCCATAGATCATTTTGATCCATTGAATCCATCTTGGTCCAAAACCCTTGGCTTGCATAATCTAAATGATGGTCTCATGGTTAAGCATATCAAATGCCTTTTCAAAATCTAACTTCAAGAAGACCAGATCTTTTTTGCTCTGGAAGCACTGGTGGATGTACTCATAAGACCAAGCAAGGCAATCCTGGATGCACTATTATTCAAGAAACCATACTGGTTGGTGTGGACCAATTTCAGGATAACTTTCTGTAATCTATTGGCCAGAAGCTTAGTGATATCTTGAGTGTGTAATTGACTAGAGACATAGGTCTGAACTCTGCTGGGCTAGTTGCAGCATCAACTTTGGGGATTAGAGTAATGAAGGAGTAGTCGATGCTTTGAATATTGACATTGCCAGAGTAAAAATCATGAATGAGTCTATAAAAGCCATTGGCAATAATATCCCAACAAGCTTTGAGGAAAGCTGCATTAAAACCATCTGGCCCAGGTGATTTATCTGATGGCATATGCATGATCACATTGTCAGTTCCAATATTGTTCCATGCTATTATATTATCTGTTTTCGATGTTTTAATGCATTATTATGCTATTTTATATTGTTTTTGGGACTAACCTATTAACCTATAGCTCAGTGCCAGTTCCTATTTTTCCATGTTTTAGAGTTTCGCAGAAAAGGAATACCAAACCGAGTCCAAACGGATAAAACTTTCGCGATGATCTTTCTTGGACCAGAATCAAACTAAGAGACTTGGAGATGAAGTCGGAGGAGCCTCGAGGCAGCCACAAGGGTGGAGGGCGCGCCCTGGGGGGTAGGGTGCGCCCCCCTGTCTTGTTGGCCCCTTGTGGGTCTCCTGACCTAATTCTTTCGCCTATATATACTCGTATACCCAAAAACCACCAGAGGTATCCACGTAAACACTTTTCCACGGCCGCAACCTTCTGTACCCGTGAGATCCCATCTAGGGGCCTTTTTCGGCGTCCTGCCGGAGGGGGATTCGATCGCGGAGGGCTTCTTCCTCAACACCATTGCCCTTCTGATGAAGCATGAGTAGTTTACCTCAAACCTACGGGTCCATAGCTAGTAGCTAGATGGCTTCTTCTCTCTCTTTGATTTTCAATACCATGTTCTCCTCGATGTTCTTGGAGATCTATTCATTGTAATACTCTTTTGCGGTGTGTTTGCCGAGATCCGATGAATTGTGGATTTATGATCATCTTATCTATGAATACTATTTGAATCTCCTCTGAATTCTTATATGCATGATTTGATGTCTTTGCAAGTCTCTTTGAATTATAGGTTTGGTTTGGCCAACTAGATTGGTTCTTCTTGCAATGGGAGAAGTGCTTAGCTTTGGGTTCAATCTTGCGGTGTCCTTTCCCAGTGACAGTAGGGGCAGCATGGCTTGTATTGTATTGTTGCCATTGGGGATAAAAAGATGGGGTTTTCGTCATATTGCTTGAGTTAATTCCTCTACATCATGTCATCTTACTTAATGCATTACTCCATTCTTTATGAACTTAATACTCTAGATGCATGTTACGGTCGATGTGTGGAGTAATAGCAGTAGATGCAGAATCGTTTCGGTCTACTTGACACGGACGTGATGCCTATATTCATGATCATTGCCTTAGATATCGTCATAACTTTGCGCTTTTCTATCAATTGCTCGGCAGTAATTTTTTCACCCACCATATTATTTTCTATCTTGAGAGAAGCCTCTAGTGAAACCTATGGCCCCCGGGTCTCTTTTCCATCATATTAGTTTCCGATCTACTATTCTTGCAATCTTTTACTTTCCGATCTATAAACCAAAAATACCAAAAATATTTACTTTATCGTTTATCTATCTCTATCAGATCTCACTTTTGCAAGTAACCGTGAAGGGATTAACAACCCCTTTAACGCGGTGGGTGCAGGTTTGTTTGATTGTTTGTATAGGTATTCGGTGATTTGAGTGTTGTATCCTACTGGATTGATACCTTGGTTCACAAACTGAGGGAAATACTTAGTCTACTTTGCTGCATCACCCTTTCCTCTTAAGGGGAAAACCAACGCAAGCTCAAGAAGTAGCAAACACCACTTCTCACACTACCACTAAACACTACAAAAAGAGACACATCCGTGACATTTTGGGCCGAACGAAAAAAAATTTGTCATACATATGACACTTCTATGATGATAATTGTGACAAAACCCGGTATCATCATAGATGTGGTGGGCTCCTACTTCTATGACAAAAAATCATGATAGAAAATGGGCTTTTCGTCTTGGGCGGGCCGGAGACGCAGCTGCATGACATTCTTTGGGCCGTGCATGACGGGAAAAACCATGGCAGAAGTGAGGGGGAGGAAAATTTCAGGGAGTTGCCAGTTATGGTGCGAGGTCGGGGGCGGAGCGATGCGTGTTTCTCTCGTACAGGTACGCGCGTGTGTGCGAGGCGTTGGCTCTAACTGAACCCGAGCGATTGCACTGCAGGCTACGCGTTACTGAACCCGAGCGATCGATCGATGGCTGTTAACTGAACCCGATGGAGTGATTCCTTCGCTACTCCTACTAACTAAAGCCAATCGATTGGATGAACAGTGA
>NC_041387.1:239042300-239099746 GCF_002162155.2 Triticum dicoccoides | reverse complement strand
AAGTCCGTTTCGTCCGTTTTGTGGTACGCCACACCCCTCCCGATGAACAGGACCCCCGTTTCGACCGTAGGAGGTTCGTTTCCTCCGTTTTGCGGTACGCCACACCCCTCCCGATCAACAGGACCCCCGTTTCGACCGTAGGAGGTCCGTTTCCCTGCGTTTTGCGGTACGCCAGGCCCCTCCCGATCAACAGGACCCCATTTCGAACGTGGCCGGTCGAACACAAGGTCGTTTCCTCCGTTGTGCGGTACACCAGGCCTCGTTTCCATTGCTTGTTCCGTCCAAGCCCTCTCGATGAACACGACCACACATTCCGTTCTGACCCAGCCGGTTGGCTCCCCATGAACACGACGACGAAGCTGTTTCTCCGTTCCAACCCAGCCATGTACGTATACGCGATAGGCGTTAGAGACCCCGCCCATGTGCACGTGCGTGGCCATATTTTGTTTCTTGCACCCTCGCCGATGTACGTACGTGTACATGCTACGTGCGCGCCTCTACTACGACACGTGCGCTCCTCTACTACGACACGTGCGTGCCTCTACATCCACCAGTATATATGTATGTACACGTTCACGACCAAAATGACAACGCTGCGTACACTTCGACTAGGTGGGTCCCGACTGTTAGGCACTTCCTTGCGTGTGAAGATGTAGCTTGTGGGTCCCAGCAGTCAGGGGGGTGAATCGTTTTTTTCGGATGCACTTCCTTGCGTGCGAAGATGTAATTGGTGGGTCCCAGTAGACAGGGTAAAACGTTTTTTCGCTAAATACGGTGGCCCATCCGGTGGGTCCCTGCTGTCAGGTGGAGGAATAATTATTTTGTGCGTAATAAGGAGGCACTTCCTTGCTGCGGTCGTGGACCCAGCTGTCAGACTCTCCATGTACAGTCCACGTCCGATGGAAGTCATTCCTTGACCACGTTGACCACGCTGCGCTGAGAGCACAAGGGCGGTGGACAACGGCGAGGCCTAGGAAGGGGAAGACGCGGCAGTGGATGCCCACACATAGAGGAGTATGAGGGTTCACTCGTAAGGCTGCGGCATGAGGCTGCCGTCGCCGCAAAATAACAGGGGGTGTGGGTGCGTAGAGGGATGGCCTGGCCAGCGGTGGGAGTAGTAGGGGGCGGTGAGGCCTCCGCGGCATCACAGCCGGCCACGGGAGGCAGGAGCATGCGGCACGACCGGCGCTGCTTTGGGTGGCTGGAGCAAGAAGACCAAAGGTTGAAGAAGCACTACGGCCGTTGGATGGACATTGTACGGTCACTGGAGGTAGAATCGTTCATATATTGACTAAAGTTGACAAAGGCCTCCGTCCCAGTCAACTTAGTAGGCCCACAAGTCAGCCTCCCACCAAGGTTCGTCCCAGCTAGCGGGGGGTATTCATTTTTTTGTGCGTAATAAGGAGGCACTTCCGGTGGGTCCGAGCTGACAGCGGGGGGAACGTCTTTTTCACAAAATACAATGGCCCGTCCTGTGGGTCCCAGCAGTCAAGGGGAAACATTTTTTCACGAAATACTGGTGACTCGTCCGGTGGGTCCCTGCTGTCAGGTGGAGGAATAATTATTTTCCACGTAATAAGGAGGCACTTCCTTGCGGCTGTCGTGGACCCAACTGTCAGCCTCTCCATGTACAGTACTCTTCCGATGGAAGTCGGTCGTTGACCACATTGACCCCGCCGCACCGAGAGCACCACAGCGGTGGACGACGGCGAGGCCTAGGAAGGGTACGATGGGGAGCTGGGAAAGGCGCGGCAGTGGAAGCCCGCGCGGAGAGTAGTACGAGGGTTCACTGGTTCGACTGCGGTGTGAGGCTGCCGTCGCCGCAGGGCCTGGCCAGCGGTGGGAATAGTAGGGGGCGGTGAGGCCTCCGCGGCAGCACAGCCGGCCACGGGAGGCAGGAGCATGCGGCACGACCGGCGCAGTTTTGGGCGGATGGAGCAAGAACACCAGAGGTTGAAGAAGCACTACGGCCGTTGGATGGACATCGTACGGTCACTAGAGCTAGAATCGTTCATATATTGACTAAAGTTGACAAAGGCCTCTGTCCCAGTCAACTTAGTAGGCCCACAAGTCAGCCTCCCACCAAGGTTGGTCCCAGCTAGCGGGGGGTGTTCATTTTTTGTGCGTAATAAGGAGGCACTTCCGGTGGGTCCGAGTTAACAGCGGGGGGAACGTTTTTTTCGCGAAATACGGTGGCCCGTCCTGTGGGTCCCAGCAGTCAGGGGGAAACGTTTTTTCGCGAAATACCGGTGACTCGTCTGGTGGGTCCCTGCTGTCAGGTGGAGGAATAATTATTTTCCGCGTAATAAGGAGGCACTTCCTTGCGGCCGCCTGGACCCAGCTGTCAGCCTCTCCACGTACAGTACTCTTCCGATGGAAGTCGGTCGTTGACCATGTTGACCACGCCGCGCCGACAGCACCAGGGCGGTGGTCTGGACGACGGCGAGGCCTAGGAAGGGGACGACGCGGAGCCGGGGAAGACGCAGCAGTGGTAGCCCGCGCGGAGAGGAGTACGAGGGTTCACTGGTTCGGCTGCGGTGTGAGGTTGCCGTCGCCGCAGAGTAACAGGGGGTGTGGGTGAGTAGAGGGATGGCCTGGCCAGCGGTGGGAGTAGTACGGGGCGGTGAGGCCTCCGCGGCATCACAGCCGGCCATGGGAGGCAGGAGCACGCGACAGGACCGACGCTGCTTTGGGCGGCTGGAGCAAGAAGACCAGAGGTTAAAGAAGCACTACGGCCGTTGGATGGACATTGTACGATCACTGCAGCTAGAATCGTTTATATTGACTAAGTTGACAAAGCCCTTGGTACGCGTCAACTTAGTAGGCCCACAGCTTGGATTTGGCAGAAAACATATAGCCCATTTGCAATTAGTAAGAATGTACAGCCCATTTTTCAATTCTAATGGAATTTACTTCAGCCCATTTACGGGTTTGTTAAAAGTACAACCCAACTACTAGCTAGGACAACGATTAATAATTTCAAACAACCGCTCAAAACAGAATTCAAAAAAAAATCCCACATTTTGATGGGATCCGAAATATTTTTATCCTAAATTTCTAGTCAGGTTAAATATAATTTCAAAATAAAGTTGTATCACGTTAAAATCCAACGAAATATTGCGCGCTCAACAAGTAATGAAATTAAAATTTCCAAATTCCAAAAATAATATATTTTTCAAACTAATTACGTGTTTGGTGCATAGTAATTGCCCAATTATTATAATTACATCCCATTTATTATTTCTTAAAGTCCATTTTCTTGTTAAGCCTAATGCATACCTCCTAGGAAACTTTGCAGCCCAGCGGGGCGGATAACAAGTTGACCCGGATATTGTGTACAACTGTTGGCCGAGTTGCATTGCTGACGTTGAAAAAAAGGTCTGTGTAGTACAGTACAACCTAACATGGTTACTCATCCCACATTTAGGGACGCCGGAAAGGCTCAAACAAGGCTTCTGTACAACTTTTTGAAGTCACTGAGCTCAATTAATAACTTAAGAAAAAAGTGAGATTACAACGGAACCTAATTAAAAGCTGTCACGAGCAAATAAATAATTCAACGGGTCCCACTTGTGCGTGTGCGCGTGTGTGTGCGTGTGTGTGTGAGAGAGAGAGAGGTAGAGAGAGAGAGACCCATCGGTCGATGCTCGTAAATACATCTTTCAGCCATATGCATTGCTGATGCTCAGTAAAAACTTATATAGTTGACACAATCATACAGAACATCATAGCACACTGAACTTGCATACAAAAATTTCACGCAGGCGGTACAATCACGATGGAAGCAGTGGATCGCTACGGGAAGGGCTATGTTGAAACCAACGAAGTCATACATAACAGTTCATCGTCTTTATAAATGACGGGGAAATATCTTGAATGTTGTGAAAAGAAAACAGACAGACAACACAATAAGTTCTGCTAGCACATTAAGTTGACGTACAGCCCTTTCTAAAAAAAGTTCAGGTACAAAATTAGAACAGGTCACAATCAAATGTACTGGCATGTCAGTCCTTCAGACCCATAGCTCGGATTTAACTAGTACTATCTGACAAGATTCAGTTGTTACCTCAAATTAGAGCACATCTAGGCAGCCAGCCCTGCCTCTTCTCCCAAAGAAGCAGTGGCCTCCGCCGCGCGATGGAGTAGGCCATGTGCCATCCATCGTTCCGAGAAACACGGGGAAAGTCTGACATTGACTCCTGTAATGGACGTCGTCGATGGACCCTGGTACCAGTGGGGGCGACAGGACTTCGATTGATGGATTGACCACTTCTTCGACATGCACGAACACTCAATACAGGTACATCCCTAACGTGGTCCGTGGCGGCCTTGGTGGAGATGAATAGTACAACCCCGTTTCCTGCACCGGTATCTGAACACCAATCACCTTCGGTATGGTGGACGGCTTCTTCATCCATGCCATAACCGCCAGAGCCCAGCTGTCTGGAGGAACAAACATACTTACGAGCTCACCTCCAAGGTCGTTGATAAGCTCATTCATGGACTCGTTGTTCCAAGCATATCGAGGCATGCCGTGGAAGGTAAGCTTTGTTAAAAACTCAAGCTCAGAGGGCACTGAGCCCCATCCTGGGTGCCACCGATCAAGGCTCACTAGCGCGCCATCGCAGAACAAACTGTCACATCCCTAGCTGCTGGTAGTGCTCTAGGCTAGCTTCATGTGTGCATCATGTCTATATTTTTGAAACTTGAATTGAGGAATTTTGAAAGCCTCAAAACCCTAGATAAAAGAAGGGCAAAAACCCCAAAAATCTCATTCATTGTTCCAAAATGCTCTTCCTAAATGTTTGATAATTTTTGGCAAGGGTTCTGGTCCCAACCAAAATATTGAACATTTTAGGAGGATTTATTTTTGTGACTCTGAATTTAATTCATTAGCTATTTGAATTTGAATTATATTCATATAATTAGAATATAATTTCAAATACCCCTGAAATATTTTATAAGCTTTTGGAAAAGTCCATCTAGCATTATAAAATATTCAGAGGAGTTTTTGGCATTGTTTGAATTATTTTTAAAATTCAAAACAGTGGCAAAATAATTTAAATAAAACAAAAACAGAATAAAAACGGAAATAAAAAGAGAGAGAGAGACTACCTGGGCCACTTACCTGTAGCCGGCCCAGCTGGCCAGCTCCTCCCGCTGGCCCAGCCCACCGCCGCCTCCCTCCCCTGTCGCCTTCCTCCTCTGCCAGGAGGACGGGCACGCACCCGGCGCGCGCGGCCACGCGCCCCGGCCACCTCCTCCCTGCCTGGCTGCCTCCTCCTCCCCTGGTCGCCTCCCGCGACGCCACGCAGCCCCTGGCTCCCTCTCTCACTCTCCTCGCTCTTTCCCTCCGTCCCTATCCTCCTCTGTTTCTCTCTCCCTCTCGTGCCGAGCGCAGCCGTCGCCTCCGACGCTGTTCGCCGCGGCCACCGGCCACCCCTCGCCTCGCCGATGCCTCCAGAAGAACCGCCGCACTTTCTTCTTCGTCTCCACCAACTCACGTGACGCCGGGAGCCCTGCATCGCCGCCCACGTCGCCGTTCCCCTCCTCGGCCACCGGAACTCGCCGCCGTTCGATTCGCCGCCGACAGGATGTCCCCGAGCCCACTTAGCGTCTCGTCCGACTCCCCGTGAGTTCCTCTTCTCTTCCCCTCAATCCCCGCACCTGACTTCGTCCCCTAGCCCCCTTCTTCCACCACGGCCGAAGCTCGCCGCCGCCGTGCCTCGTCGCCATCGTGGCCAGAGCCACTGGAGCTCCCACCTGAGTGCACCATCGTGCTCAGACCGTCTCCACAAGCTCGTAGCACGCCCCAGCTCGCCTTCCCGTGCCCCCTAGCTCTCGCTCGCGTCTCGCCCGAACTCCGGCCGCCGCCGCGAGCTCCGTTCCGACGAGCTCCGTCGACCCCACGACCTCCCACTCGGTCCTCTGGATGCGCGGGAGCAAGGGCCATCCCCTGGTGCCCCCAGCGCGCCAAACTGACGCCTCTAGCGCAAGTCCGGCGTGCCCCGCCGTGTTCTGTGGTCACCGGCGACTCATCGCCGGCGCATCTGACGTGGCGTCGTCATTAGCGCTAATGACCCCACTAACTAACCCCCTAGGCCACTGACAGCGGGCCCCACCCCTGGTCAAACCCCAGTCAGCGCTGGGTTTGACCGGGATTAGCTCCTGTGTCACTGACGTGTGGCCCCCACACGTCAGGTTTGACCTGGACCAGCCCGTTGACCCTGCTGACGTCACTGTGACGTGGGGCTGACGCAATAAACCATTTTCTGGATTTTTTATAATTCAGGAAATTCCAGAAAATTATATAAACTTCTATAAATCATAGAAAATTAACCGTAACTCCAAACTAAATAATTTATATATGAAAAATTATCAGAAAAATTCAAGGAATCCATCTGTACCATTTTCATGCATGTTAGAACAACTTATAGCTGCTGTTTAGCACAAATCATATAAAGGGCATTTAAATATCCACATATGGAGTTTGAATTTGAATCTTGGATTCAAACCAACTCCATTTAATCTGGTTTTAGTTGCATTAGCCCAACACACATTCATTTTGCCATGTCATGATCATGCATCATATTGTGCATTGCATTGATTGTGTTCCCTTCTGTGTTGCCGGTATTTGTCCCCTCTCGATAGACGTGATACCGATGATGTGATCGTTGACACTGATGAAGACTCAATGTTATCTTCAGAAGTGCCAGGCAAGCAAAACCCCCTTGTTCATTCCGATACAATCCCACTCTCTCGCTCCTGCTCTCTTTTATTGCATTAGGACAACATCGATTCATCTGTTACTTGCTGCGGTAGCTGAACCCCTTTATCCTCTGCATGACCTGTCATTCCACAGTAAATAGATGAAACCCACTAGCATGAGTAGGAGTTGTTTTGAGCCCTGATGTGCCTACTCATTTATGTTTGTTTGTCATGCCTGCTACTGCTTAGAGTTGAGTCAGGTCTGATTCATCGGGGATGAATCAGAGGTGTGTGAACATGTCCTACTGTGTGTGAGCTAAGTGTGTGAACACGATTTGGTAAAGGTAGCGGTGAGAGGCCATGTAGGAGTACATGGTGGGTTGTCTCATTGCAGCCGTCCTCAGGAACTGAGTTCTGTGTTTGTGATCCATGATTCAGCTACTACCACGCATTGGGCCCGAAACCAATGGACCCTCTCGGCTTCTTAATCACCCTTGTCCTCTGTCCAGGAGTTGCAAGTAGTTTCTGGTGTTTGTAGTATGCTGGAGGCCGTGGACAGCGCTGACCGTAGGGGTGGGCTGTGATGCGGTAGGCACGTGGCCGGGTAAACCGGGCACCCGTTTGGTGTCACGGAACCCTGTACACATCGTTTGGGGCTGTGAGCGAAACTCCGGCCGGATCTCCTCATGGATGGAACCCGAATAGGCGATAAACCTGGACTAGAGACTTGAGTGTTTAGGCAGGCCGTGGCCGTCACCCACGTTGGGCTTCCGCTTGAAGGTTGCCGAGTACATGTCGTGTAAACGGCGGTAAGTGGTGAGAGCGTGTGTGAAGAAGTACACCCCTGCAGGGTTAACCTAATCTATTCGAATAGCCGTGTCCACGGAAAAGGACCTCTGGGTTGCTTATATCAGTTCATAGACAAGTGAAAGTGGATACTCTAACATACGCAAGATAAGCGTGAGTGCTATGGATGGCGTTCTCGTAGGGAGACGGGAGCGGATCCATAGTGGTGTATTGATATGGTGAATATGTGGACTCGTGTGCGCCACCTCAAAAGAGTTACTCGCAGTCGTAGTTCAGGATAGCCACCGAGTCAAAGCTGGCTTGCTGCAGTTAAACCCCACCATCCCCTTTGTTGAAAATGATGCATATGTAGATAGATCTGATGTAAGTCTTGCTGGGTACATTTGTACTCACGTTTGCCTATTTTATGTTTTGCAGAGAGACTTCAGTCTCACTAGTAGTTCCACGTGGACTTCGGCGTTTAGCTTGATACCTCAGCTACGATCTTGTGCCCTCGGCAGGATCTGATAGATAGTCAGGCTTCTCAGCCTTTTTCATTTATAGATGTCTGTACCCAGACATGATAGCTTCCGCTTGTGCTTGATTTGTATGCTCTGAATGTTGGGTCATGAGACCCATGTTTGTAATATCTCGCTCCTCGGAGCCTATTGAATAGATTACTTGAGTCATAGAGTCATGTTGTGACGCCATGTTGTATTTGCACATATCGAGCATATTGTGTGTATGTTATTGAAATGCTTGGTATGTGTGGGATCTGACCGTCTAGTTGTTTATCTTTAGTAGCCTCTCTTACGGGGAAATGTCTCCTAGTGTTTCCACCGAGCCATGGTAGCTTGCTACTGCTCCGGAACACTTAGGCTGGCCGGCATGTGTCCTTCTTCGTTCCTGTGTCTGTCCCTTCGGGGAAATGTCACGCGGTGAATACCGGAGTCCTGTTAGCCCGCTACAGCCCGGTTCACCGGAGTCCTGCTAGCCCAGTGCTACAGCCTGGATTCACTCGCTGATGACCGACACGTTCAATGCTGGGTCATGGATGCCTGTCCCTGTAAGTCTGTGCCGCTTTGGGTTTACGACTAGCCATGTCAGCCCGGGCTCCTTATCATATGGATGCTAGCGACACTGTCATATACGTGTGCCAAAAGGCGCAAACGGTCCCGGGCAAAGGTAAGGCGACACCCGTGGGAATACCGTGCGTGAGGCCGCAAAGTGATATGAGGTGTTACATGCTAGATCGATGTGGCATTGAGTCGGGGTCCTGACAGCGTTGGTATCAGAGCTTGACTGCCTGTAGGATTACCAAGCCAAACTGGTCGAAGTTGAGTCTAGAAATTCTTTAGTCATATAAGGGAATTGATTGTGGGATGGAACGTAAGGCTCTTTTTACTCCTTATACCTCATGCCCTTCTGATCTGAGTCATCTTATCTTTCCTGCGGGGATTAAGAACTAGGCTATCTCTTCTTTCTATTAGGATCACGTGTTACTAATCAGTAGACTTATAAGATTGTTGGATTAAGTCTCAGTTCAGTTCCTACTACTTCCGTATGTTAATTGTTGATCTCGAAACCTTGATATTGTGCTTCTGAGTGGTTATGCCACCATTTTTGTGAATGTCTCAAATCTTTTCTGAGCATTTACAGCCGTTATGCTGTCCGAGTCATCCCAGGTTTCTAAGTAGTCTGATGCATTTGCAAATCCTTTCTTCCCGTTTCAATGTTCCCATGGGCCAGATTAACCACACTAATCAGTGAGTTGAGGTACTCTGTTACCTTGACATATATGTTGGAGATATTATTATGACCCTAGGTGTCTTAGGGGATCATCTAGTAGTCTAGCCATGATCTGTGTTCCCAGTGTGATGATTCTGGCCTTTATTCTCGAAAGCATTCCGTGATGCTACTTAGTAGTAGGTATTCTACCTACTTCATGTTGATAGTAATTGCTAGTGCCTTTAGGATATTAGTAACCTTTGCGATAGTCCTTGAAGTCCGTGGTATCTTCTTCTTCCAAATACCATGAACTACTTATGGCAGAAGTTCCTCGTTGAACTGAAATATCACAACAGGATTATTCTTGATGAGTTCTCCATTATATATTGTGGCTCTGCCAGTTCTACCTTTCTGCATGGGTTATCCGGAAGAAATATGTTGAACTTCGTTCGACATGCTAATCCATGCATCCACAACTCAGAAAATCATATGTTCTTTTGAGTTGTCCCATCTTAGTTGTTTCCGACCCTCGCCTATCAATTGATAGTCAAGAGTATGCGTGCATTCGTTCGTCGATGCCTATTACTCTTGTGGCCCGTCAAGCCATTCCGTCCTGAATGACTAGGAGAAACAAACTCCAGTACCTCATCCATATTTAGGATTGGGTCAAAGTAGTTGTGTTCCGCAGATCAAGTTACAATCCAGCTTCTGGTCTGCTCTACCCTGAAGTATTACCTTCTTTATGACAGGAATTTCATGAGAATTGCACCACCTTTTGTGAATTCTTGACATAGTGATACTTCTCGCCATCCTTTTTCATTCCTCGGTTCCGTGTTGATGCAACCGGAATACCGACAAATGAATTGTGATGTGTGAAATCAATACTGCTAGCAACTATGTTGCTTGGTAGTTAAAGGATAATAATTTCATTCTTAGTATGTTGGTTTTCGAATCATCCTTCTAAGACTGATCGTGCTACCTAGTCCTTATTTCGGTGCACCCTTCGATTGATGAGTTAGGATCTTGTCAAGTCCTCACTCATTTGATCATATCATCTTGCCCTGAAAAGCAAGATTGTTCTCGAGCTTAGTAACATACCGGTGGTTCGTGATTTTCCGAATATCTTCTCGGAAGTATTACCAGGTTGTTCCCTGACTGTTATGTTGAGCTCGTGATCAAGTTGGTTTCTTGTGAACCACCCTTTCTCCAAAAATCTGTGTTGGATATCCCGGAGCTAGTTGGTTAAGCTAGACAACAACTTGGAGAGTTGGAGGATAAAAGCTTGCCTGACTTAGTTCGTTCCAAAGGGATAATCTTGTGTAGTGTGTGTTGAAGAAAGATGATATCTTCATCGATTGGTCCCTATGATCAGTTGCTGGACCTATTGTCTTATCAATCCTTTGATTTGAGTGTGGGCTATCGTCAAATCAAATCAGTACCAATGATGCTCGTAATGTTGTCTTATTCGTGGTTGATCCCTCGAGCATACACCATTACATCTTTGGTCTGACCAATGCTATCACCGTGTTCACTTAACTATGGAATTCCTTTTAAAAGGAAACCTAGATGAATTGTTGTTGAGCCCATTGACAACATCCTTATCTCCTCCATGGTCTTGTTGGACAATAAGTTAGTGTTGGAAACTTTTGAAAGCATTATCTTCATGCTAGCTCATGAAGTATTTGTTTGATGAAAGGAGTGACTTCCTCTTATACACGTGCATTTGGTGAAAGTTGCCGCCGTGAATTTGAGAAAGTTAGTTTTGCTTCCTCTGGAATCATCCCAAGTCAGTCATGCACATGTGCGAAGTATTCTATGGTTTGGAGACTTGCAACCTTCATTCCATATGTGTTCCGAGCACACCAAGCCACTGATTGATTTGTTCAAGGAGAAGAAGTTTCTTCTTAAGAGCATGCCTTATGCAAAGACTTCAATATCCTCGATTATGGTTCCCCACCTGAACTCGGTAGTGTTTTGTCGTAAGACTCATGTGATAATGTTTTGTCTAGGACAACGTGTTCACGTGTTTGTAGCAGAACCAACTCATGTTTTGGAGCTTGCTATCGTAGTTCATCTCCCGAGAATCCCGCAACGTCATCTCGTCGATTTGTGTTGCAAACTTTCATTTTTCTTCCTAGACTCGATGAGTCTGGAATATCCTGACACCAACCAGATCTGAATCTCAGGCAGATATGATGGTTGGAACATTTCCCAAGAACTATAATATTGGTCCCTCGATAACCGGTAAGGTGGATGTCGTGGCCAACACACCCAGCCGAAAGACCTATTATTGTAGTATCTTGATTGAAGAAGTTGGCCACCTTCCCATAAGGATTTCGTAGGATTTACCTCCGTAACTGTTCCTTATGGATTCTATTGCTCCCAAAGTCCGACCTTTTACTTGATGTTCTAGTTATCAAACCATATCTATGAATGGGTTACGCTAGCACATCAAGGAGAACATTAGAAGCGGAGTGCTAAATGTCTCTCGGTCGATCATCCAGATTTTATTTCCTTGGCCTCACTAAGATGAAATCTGAGAAGTGTTATCTTCCTTTGCATCTGCATCATCCATCATCATTCATCGTGGTAGCAAGTTGTGTTGCCAGGATCCTTGACACGGATATTGGTAGAATCTTGATGATTGTGGAAATGCTCAAGTTTTTGAGAGCACGCACAAGCGCTACGTGTTACCCTCGGCACTAGCTGGGTTTGCTCTCAGTTTCCTCGGCAATGCTACGATCTTTTCAACAACGAATTCACTCTCTATTGTTGGGTTCTTCCCCAGTTACCAGAATCATTCCCAGCATTTGCATTTTGTTCCCAGCTTGCACCGCCAATGTGCCATTCTACCATGGATCTCTTCCATTTCCGGTGATAAGCAAATTCATCCATTACGTTGTCTTCAACAAGGTAATCCACATCATCCAAGTCCGGGTATGCCATTCTACCGACCCCCTACAAACGATCGCTCGAGAATTGCCTTAGGCTGGCCTAAAGAGTTTCATTGATCTTTGAATCAAAGGTAATTCTTTTTGCCACTTAAGGAGATATTTCTACGAGTCACCTTCCCTAAGGTGCATCGTTATGGTATCATGGCAACTCAACTCCTCGCTATGTTGGCAATCGTTTACCACCTTCTTAAGTGTGGAATTATTGTCTACCTAGTGAACCTTCGTCATCTGCTTCACCCCATTCCCATGGATGTATGTTTAGTGTCTCAGCTCGAGAGAGGTTGCTATGTCTCATTCCGTTAGTTAATCCTGAGTTGTTCGATCTTCGAGAAGATCGACCCTTCTAGAGTCTCCTTCTTCTCTCCATGTCATGTTGGCAGGATTTCTCAGAGCAAGACTTCGAGACAATGAAGGTGATCGAAACAACGTTCATTTGAAGTGCACCCTGGATCATGAAGATTATACTAGTTTGCGTTTCCCCTTCACCCTACCCTACGCTTGAATCTCGGGACGAGATTTTTGTTTAGTGGGGGTGAGTTGTCACATCCCTAGCTGCTGGTAGTGCTCTAGGCTAGCTTCATGTGTGCATCATGTCTATATTTTTGAAACTTGAATTGAGGAATTTTGAAAGCCTCAAAACCCTAGATAAAAGAAGGGCAAAAACCCCAAAAATCTCATTCATTGTTCCAAAATGCTCTTCCTAAATGTTTGATAATTTTTGGCAAGGGTTCTGGTCCCAACCAAAATATTGAACATTTTAGGAGGATTTATTTTTGTGACTCTGAATTTAATTCATTAGCTATTTGAATTTGAATTATATTCATATAATTAGAATATAATTTCAAATACCCCTGAAATATTTTATAAGCTTTTGGAAAAGTCCATCTAGCATTATAAAATATTCAGAGGAGTTTTTGGCATTGTTTGAATTATTTTTAATATTCAAAACAGTGGCAAAATAATTTAAATAAAACAAAAACAGAATAAAAACGGAAATAAAAAGAGAGAGAGAGACTACCTGGGCCACTTACCTGTAGCCGGCCCAGCTGGCCAGCTCCTCCCGCTGGCCCAGCCCACCGCCGCCTCCCTCCCCTGTCGCCTTCCTCCTCTGCCAGGAGGACGGGCACGCGCCCGGCGCGCGCGGCCACGCGCCCCGGCCACCTCCTCCCTGCCTGGCTGCCTCCTCCTCCTCTGGTCGCCTCCCGCGACGCCACGCAGCCCCTGGCTCCCTCTCTCACTCTCCTCGCTCTTTCCCTCCGTCCCTATCCTCCTCTGTTTCTCTCTCCCTCTCGTGCCGAGCGCAGCCGTCGCCTCCGACGCTGTTCGCCGCGGCCACCGGCCACCCCTCGCCTCGCCGATGCCTCCAGAAGAACCGCCGCACTTTCTTCTTCGTCTCCACCAACTCACGTGACGCCGGGAGCCCTGCATCGCCGCCCACGTCGCCGTTCCCCTCCTCGGCCACCGGAACTCGCCGCCGTTCGATTCGCCGCCGACAGGACGTCCCCGAGCCCACTTAGCGTCTCGTCCGACTCCCCGTGAGTTCCTCTTCTCTTCCCCTCAATCCCCGCACCTGACTTCGTCCCCTAGCCCCCTTCTTCCACCACGGCCGAAGCTCGCCGCCGCCGTGCCTCGTCGCCATCGTGGCCAGAGCCACTGGAGCTCCCACCTGAGTGCACCATCGTGCTCAGACCGTCTCCACAAGCTCGTAGCACGCCCCAGCTCGCCTTCCCGTGCCCCCTAGCTCTCGCTCGCGTCTCGCCCGAACTCCGGCCGCCGCCGCGAGCTCCGTTCCGACGAGCTCCGTCGACCCCACGACCTCCCACTCGGTCCTCTGGATGCGCGGGAGCAAGGGCCATCCCCTGGTGCCCCCAGCGCGCCAAACTGACGCCTCTAGCGCAAGTCCGGCGTGCCCCGCCGTGTTCTGTGGTCACCGGCGACTCATCGCCGGCGCATCTGACGTGGCGTCGTCATTAGCGCTAATGACCCCACTAACTAACCCCCTAGGCCACTGACAGCGGGCCCCACCCCTGGTCAAACCCCAGTCAGCGCTGGGTTTGACCGGGATTAGCTCCTGTGTCACTGACGTGTGGCCCCCACACGTCAGGTTTGACCTGGACCAGCCCGTTGACCCTGCTGACGTCACTGTGACGTGGGGCTGACGCAATAAACCATTTTCTGGATTTTTTATAATTCAGGAAATTCCAGAAAATTATATAAACTTCTATAAATCATAGAAAATTAACCGTAACTCCAAATTAAATAATTTATATATGAAAAATTATCAGAAAAATTCAAGGAATCCATCTGTATCATTTTCATGCATGTTAGAACAACTTATAGCTGCTGTTTAGCACAAATCATATAAAGGGCATTTAAATATCCACATATGGAGTTTGAATTTGAATCTTGGATTCAAACCAACTCCATTTAATCTGGTTTTAGTTGCATTAGTCCAACACACATTCATTTTGCCATGTCATGATCATGCATCATATTGTGCATTGCATTGATTGTGTTCCCTTCTGTGTTGCCGGTATTTGTCCCCTCTCGATAGACGTGATACCGATGATGTGATCGTTGACACTGATGAAGACTCAATGTTATCTTCAGAAGTGCCAGGCAAGCAAAACCCCCTTGTTCATTCCGATACAATCCTACTCTCTCGCTCCTGCTCTCTTTTACTGCATTAGGACAACACCGATTCATCTGTTACTTGCTGCGGTAGCTGAACCCCTTTATCCTCTGCATGACCTGTCATTCCACAGTAAATAGATGAAACCCACTAGCATGAGTAGGAGTTGTTTGAGCCCTGTTGTGCCTACTCATTCATGCTTGTTTGTCATGCCTGCTACTACTTAGAGTTGAGTCGGGTCTGATTCATCGGGGATGAATCAGAGGTGTGTGAACATGTCCTACGGTGTGTGAGCTAAGCGTGTGAACACGATTTGGTAAAGGTAGCGGTGAGAGGCCATGTAGGAGTACATGGTGGGTTGTCTCATTGCAGCCGTCCTCAGGAACTGAGTTCTGCGTTTGTGATCCATGATTCAGCTACTACCACGCATTGGGCCCGAAACCAATGGACCCTCTCGGCTTCTTAATCACCCTTGTCCTCTGTCCAGGAGTTGCAAGTAGTTTCTGGTGTTTGTAGTATGCTGGAGGCCGTGGACAGCGCTGACCGTAGGGGTGGGCTGTGATGCGGTAGGCACGTGGCCGGGTAAACCGGGCGCCCGTTTGGTGTCACGGAACCCTGTTCACATCGTTTGGGGCTGTGAGCGAAACTCCGGCCGGATCTCCTCATGGATGGAACCCGAATAGGCGATAAACCTGGACTAGAGACTTGAGTGTTTAGGCAGGCCGTGGCCGACACCCACGTTGGGCTTCCGCTTGAAGGTTGCCGAGTACATGTCGTGTAAACGGCGGTAAGTGGTGAGAGCGTGTGTGAAGAAGTACACCCCTGCAGGGTTAATATGATCTATTCGAATAGCCGTGTCCGCGGAAAAGGACTTCTGGGTTGCTTATATCAGTTCATAGATAAGTGAAAGTGGATACTCTAAAATACGCAAGATAAGCGTGAGTGCTATGGATGGCGTTCTCGTAGGGAGACGGGAGCGGATCCATAGTGGTGTATTGATATGGTGAATATGTGGACTCGTGTGCGCCACCTCAAAAGAGTTACTCGCAGTCGTAGTTCAGGATAGCCACCGAGTCAAAGCTGGCTTGCTGCAGTTAAACCCCACCATCCCCTTTGTTGAAAATGATGCATATGTAGATAGATCTGATGTAAGTCTTGCTGGGTACATTTGTACTCACGTTTGCCTATTTTATGTTTTGCAGAGAGACTTCAGTCTCACTAGTAGTTCCACGTGGACTTCGGCGTTTAGCTTGATACCTCAGCTACGATCTTGTGCCCTCGGCAGGATCTGATAGATAGTCAGGCTTCTCAGCCTTTTTCATTTATAGATGTCTGTACCCAGACATGATAGCTTCCGCTTGTGCTTGATTTGTATGCTCTGAATGTTGGGTCATGAGACCCATGTTTGTAATATCTCGCTCCTCGGAGCCTATTGAATAGATTACTTGAGTCACAGAGTCATGTTGTGACGCCATGTTGTATTTGCACATATCGAGCATATTGTGTGTATGTTATTGAAATGCTTGGTATGTGTGGGATCTGACCATCTAGTTGTTTATCTTTAGTAGCCTCTCTTACGGGGAAATGTCTCCTAGTGTTTCCACCGAGCCATGGTAGCTTGCTACTGCTCCGGAACACTTAGGCTGGCCGGCATGTGTCCTTCTTCGTTCCTGTGTCTGTCCCTTCGGGGAAATGTCACGCGGTGAATACCGGAGTCCTGTTAGCCCGCTACAGCCCGGTTCACCGGAGTCCTGCTAGCCCAGTGCTACAGCCTGGATTCACTCGCTGATGACCGACACGTTCGATGCTGGGTCATGGATGCCTGTCCCTGTAAGTCTGTGCCGCTTTGGGTTTACGACTAGCCATGTCAGCCCGGGCTCCTTATCATATGGATGCTAGCGACACTGTCATATACGTGTGCCAAAAGGCGCAAACGGTCCCGGGCAAAGGTAAGGCGACACCCGTGGGAATACCGTGCGTGAGGCCGCAAAGTGATATGAGGTGTTACATGCTAGATCGATGTGGCATTGAGTCGGGGTCCTGACACAAACACTGGGAAGATTCGAACACACGACTGCAGTCGAAAGTTGTTCGGAACCTGACGAAGAAATCAGCCGGTGGCGGACAGACTTCGACGAGCAAGTCACTTATTTGGATGCCGTGCGCAATGCCAAGAGCTTTGACAAGGTCGTCCGGTGATACGGGAGGCCGGTCGCCATTGATGGTTACCATCAACACTTTGTCGGCAAATTGGTCGTCAAGCGCCGCCATGCCACTGTTGAGCGACAACACGCAGCGACCGAAGGCAGGACGGACCTCAGGATCTCCACCTCGGAGATCCGCATTGACCGGCGACATGATAGTGCGCTTGAGTATAGGGAGTACAGGAGGGGGATTTGGGGGAACTAGAGTAGGAATCGAGATTCCAGAGGTGGGGAGGGGCGGGAGACTGGGGATGAAAAGGTAGCATGAATTTCGAGCACGCGCCAATATGCTCTCGGCACGCAAGCGCACGAAAACACCGATGGCGCCCACATGTCGGCCTAAGAGTCCTTATTCTTTCTTTTTTGGAGAGCCCGACCTTTTTTTTCAGGATCTTTTGAGAGCCTGGCCCGACAGTCATAATTGACCTGTTTGGCATTGCGTTACTACTCGGCCCATATTCAACGACACCTCACTGGCCCAAACAAGTGTACATCATCGAAAAGAAAGTGAGCTCAAATTATATAACTTGAAAAAAGGAGATATACTCTGAACACTTGAGAATGGTGATGCCCTCATTTAGCCCACCAGTAGTTCGAGACAATAAATAGTTCGAAACAACGATATATACAACATTCAAACACTGACTAGTGACTACTACTGACATAAACAGCAAGACATGATACTTCATAAGAAGTCTTGCTACACCACCAAAACATACCCATCTGCATCGCTCAGACTCTCGTGATCCAGACGAGAATGACATTATAAACAGAAGCAACTATTACATAGAAAGAGTGACATAGACGAGGATGACAAAATGACAAGTAATATGCATAACAAAAGAAAGAACTACCCATCCAGAACCAGCAGCAAAGACAACAAAGTCATTCGAAGAGATGATCCAACACCATCATAATTTGTAGCCCCGCTTCAGCGACCAGTGATCCGGAGACACCGGTACTCCACCCTTTCGATGCAACAGCCCAATTACCTATCAACCTGAAGGCTTGAACCACATCACTGCCTGTCGTAATTGAGACATCCAAGGATCAAAGTTAATCTGGATGCCTTTTTCATTCTCACCTTCTTTTGGCTGCAGGCTGTATCGTTGACAATCATGGGAGTATGCTCCTGAACTCCTAGGGCTCACCGTGTAGACACAGTTTTCCATAGCAAACAGAGCCTCTTTGCCATCAAGGTCCTTGCCAACGGTGATCTCCTGGTTAATCGGATAATTGAGTCCGAGAAACAGAGAGTGTGAACCAAGGCTGTTGACCCGCCTCCAACTAAAAAATCCTAAAGGCCCCAACAAGCTGGTATCCTGCTCATAGACGCAACAACCACTGTCCGGATTCTCACGTATTACACGGTGCTTGTATACAGTGGGGTTTTTGCAATATAACTTTTCCGGCTCATGTGTCCGAATGATCATCAGTCTTTTGCCATCGTCTGATCGAGCGAGGAACCAGGTGTGCTTCCCTGTTTTTGGCAAAGGTGGTGTAATTACAAAGGGCAGTAACTGTAGGGACACTGCATCATATCAAAAAGGACATGCATTGTTAATGTAAGATCAGCATTGTTTAGAGTATGAGTAGGATAATGCAAGAAACAACATTGATATGTCCCTGTTGGAACTAGGAGGAAAATACAGGGAAATGTATACTGGGTTCGAAAATATAGAAGTGCCATGCATGGTTATACTCATGTTATCTCGCAATTGATTCTTCACAGGAAACTACCATGTCATGCATGTTATGTAATCATGTTCTGTCCTCACAAACAAATTCTTCAAGGTAACTAATAGACCATGCATTGTTATATACTCGTGTTCTGTGGGCAAAATTTTTGTGAGGATATTATTCTAGCAATTGATTGCTGAAGGGCGAATATAGGTATGTACACATGGTAAGCATTGCAGGATTTCACTACTTCCAAATATAGAGTTCTCCATATGCACATTTACTTCCCTAATGTATGGTTAGATGAAACCAACAGTGTGGTGTATGTTTCTACATCATGAAAATGAGGAAACAAACATGGACATTGATACACACTCATATTTAGTAGTAATATATAGATTACTGTAAAATAAGGATAATATCCATATATTCCTAACCGTTTGATTATTCAGGGTACAAATTGGCTGTAATGACATGGTCACAATCGCATGAATTAACTCATTCCAAATATAGCTGATTTACGGCGTCTCTAATATATTGCCATAGTTCTACTCAAATTCTGCTCAAACAGGGATATGCCAATCATCAAGAAAAGTTCAAACAATGTCATGGCGTCATCATTAACATGAGTAGGAAACAACTTACACGCGCCGTCCCAGCAATACTGTCACATCCCTAGTTCTGACCATGCCTAGTGCTAGCATCTGGTGTTGCATCATGTTTACTTTTCATAGAAAGTTGAAATGGGGATGATAGAACCCCCAGCACCTCCCCCCCTGAAAACAACTAGGGTTTACTAATTTTTTTTTCAATGAACCTGAAATGCCCTTCTAAAATGTCCATCATTTTTGTCCTGGGTCAGAACCTCTGGCAAAATTGGTTCACATTTTTCTAGGACAACATTGGGTCACTGAATTAACTCATACTCTATTTGCATTTGGGCATTTAAATGCTATATAATATTTTAAATGTCCAAATAATCCCAAACTGAAATGTTCCATGTTGGATATGTTCTAAACCATGGGCATGTGCAGTTTGGTGATTTTTGAAAATGTCTAAGTATTTTTAGAAAAGCCACAAGATTACAGAGTAATAGAAAAACTTAAATAAGAGAGAGAGAGAGAGAGAGAGAGAGAGAGAGAGAGAAAGGAACTAACCTGGTAGCAGCCCACCTGCCTGTGCGGCCCAGGACCGCAACAGACCGGCCCAGCCCACCTCACCGCGCGTCGTCTTCCTCGCGCCTACTGGCGTTGCGCGTGGCGCGCGCACAGCCGAGCCGCGGCCACCTCCTGCTAGCCACGCAGCTACTCCCCCTCGCCCTAGACGACGCCACGCCACCCCGCAGAACCCCCTCGACCCCCTCACTCTCTGGTCCTCTCTCCCCATCGCCTCCCTCTCGCCCTCTCCACCATGGTCGAGACGCCCGTGAGCTCGCTGCCGCCATAGCCGCGGCCACCGTCCATCCCGTGCCTCCCTGATGGGTCCAGAGGAACCGCAACCACCTTCTACGTCGTCTACACCAACCATTCGACCGCGAGAGCCCTACATCGCCGCCACGAGTCATCTTCCCCGAGCACAGCCGCCGGACTCCATCGACGGATTCGTCTCCTTCCGGTCGTCCCCATGCCAGCTGAGCCTGTCGTCGACCTCCTAGTGAGCTATGCTGCGTTTCCCCTCTCTTTCCTGCATCTCTCCCGCCCTGTAGCCGTCGCCCCCCTGTGACCAAATCGCGCCGCCGCCTGAGCTCCTCACCGCCGTGGCCACGCCCATTAGAGCTCGAAACTGAGCGCGTCACCGTGCTCATCGCGTCACCACGGGACCGGAGCAACCATCCGTCACTCCTTTCGTGCCCTGCGATCTCGGAACGGTCGACGTCCGAACTCCGGCCGCCGCGGACGTGCTTGCCGCCGTCATCTCCGGCTACTCCAGCACCTGCCACCACCACCGTTGGACGCGCCACCTCGCGGGCGTTCCAACGAGCCCAACCCTGCCTCTTCTCATCGCTGGAATCACTGGGACGAGCGACGCCGCCGTGTCTGTGCGCCACCGGTGGTTAGCCGCCGACGTGGGCATCATTAGTGGCTAACGAACCACTAACTAACCCCTCCTGTGACACCGACAGCTGGGCCCCACGCCTAATTAACTCCGGGTTTATTTTCTATTTAGATTAATTTAATAACACGGGACCCACCAGTCAGAGTTGACTGTGCTGACGTGTCCATTGACCCGACCCCACCTGTGAGTGACACAAACAACACTGTGTCACTGACCAGTGGGCCCCACAGGTCAGGTTTGACTTGGACCGCTCCGTTGACCTGCTGACGTCACACTGACGTGAGGCTGACGCAGTTAATAATTTTCTGGATTTTTAAAATAATTCAGAAAATTCCAGAAAATGCCCAAAACTTCTAAAATTCATATAAATTCAACCATAACTCCAAATGAGATAAATTATATATGAAAAATGATCAGAAAAATCCAATCTACCCATCTGTACTACTTTCATGCATGTTAGAACAACTTATGACTACTATTTAGGACAATTCAATTAAATGGCATTTAAGAAATCACATATGGTGTTTGGATTTGAACTTAGGGTTCAAACCAACTTCATTTAGCTTTGTTGCTAGCTGCATTAGCTCAAAACACCAGCATGTTGCCATGTCATGATCATGCATCATAATGTGCATTGCATTGATTGTGTTTCCTCTCTGTTGCCGGTAATTGTTCCCTCTCGATAGACGTGGTTCCGACGTTGAGTTCGATGACACCGATGAAGAACTATACTATCTTCGGAAGTGCCAGGCAAGCAAAACCCCCTTGTTCATTCCGATACAATCCCACTCTCTCGCTCCTGCTCTCTTTTACTGCATTAGGACAACAACGATTCAACTGTTACATGCTGCGGTAGTTGAACCCCTTTCCTCTGCATGACCTGTCATTGCCACAGTAAATAGATGAAACCCACTAGCATGAGTAGGAGTTGTTTGAGCCCTGATGTGCCTACTCATTCATGCTTGTTTGTCATGCCTGCTATTGCTTAGAGTTGTGTCAGGTCTGATTCATCAGGGATGAATTGGAGGTGTGTGAACATGTCCTACTGTGTGTGAGCTAAGTGTGTGAACACGATTTGGTAAAGGTAGCGGTGAGAGGCCATGTAGGAGTACATGGTGGGTTGTCTCATTGAAACCGTCCTCAGGAACTGAGTTCTGTGTTTGTGATCCATGAACAGTTACTACCACACATTGGGTTCCGGTAACTCGACCCCTCTCGGCTTATTAATCATCTCGATCTCTGTCCAGGAGTTGCAACTAGTTTCTGGTGTTTGTAGGTAGTGTTAGTAGTCTACCAAGTGGCACCCGGTACAGGTGGGCTTGGGACAGACTAGGCACCGTGGCACGGTGTACCAAGCGTAGATCCACCCATCAAGGTGGGCTTGGGAACCCTGCTCACATCGTTTGGGGCCGTGAGCGACACCCCGGCCGGATCTCCTTGCGGATGGAACCCGAATAGGCGATAAACCTGGACAAGAGACTTGTGTGGTTAGTCAGGTCGTGGCCGACACCCTCGCTGGGCTTCCGCTTGAAGGTTGCCGAGTACATGTCGTGTAAACGGCGGTAAGTGGTGAGAGCGTGTGTGAAGAAGTACACCCCTGCAGGGTTAACATTATCTATTCGAATAGTCGTGCCCGTGGTAAAGGACTTCTGGGTTGCCTGTACAGTTCATAGACAAGTGAAAGTGGATACTCTAAAATACGCAAGATAAGCGTGAGTGCTATGGATGGTGTTCTCGTAGGGAGACGGGAGCGGATCCATAGTGGTGTCTTGATATGGTGAATATGTGGACTCGTGTGCGCCACCTCAAAAGAGTTAATTGCAGTCGTAGTTCAGGATAGCCACCGAGTCAAAGCTGGCTTGCTGCAGTTAAACCCCACCACCCCTTTGTTGATAATGATGCATATGTAGATAGATCTGATGTAAGTCTTGCTGGGTACATTTGTACTCACGTTGCTTAATTTATGTTTTTGTAGAGAGACTTCAGTCTCGCTAGTAGTTCCACGTGAACTTCGACGTTTAGCTTGTTACCTCAGCTACGATCTTGTGCCCTCGGCAGGATTTGGTAGTTAGTCAGACTTCTCAGCCTTTTTCATTTGTAGTTGTCTGTACTCAGACATGTTAAGCTTCCGTTTGTGCTTTGACTTGTATGCTCTGAGTGTTGGGTCATGAGACCCATGTTTGTAATATCTCGGTCCTTGGAGCCTAATGAATAAATACTTGAGATGTAGAGTCATGTTGTGATGCCATGTTGTATTTGCACATATCGAGCATATTGTGTGTATGTTATTGAAATGCTTGGTATGTGTGGGATCTGACTATCTAGTTGTTTATCCTTGGTAGCCTCTCTTACCGGGAAATGTCTCCTAGTGCTTCCATTGAGCCTTGGTAGCTTACTACTGCTCCGGAACACTTAGGCCGGCCGGCATGTGTCCTTCTTCGTTCCTATGTCTGTCCCTTCGGGGAAATGTCACGCGGTGTTTACCGGAGTCCTGCTAGCCCAGTTGCTACAGCCCGGATTCACTCGCTGATGACCGACACGTTCGTTGTTGGGTCATGTATGCCTGTCCCTGTAAGTTAGTGCCACTTTGGGTTCACTACTAGCCATGTCAGCCTGGGTTCTTTTTCATATGGATGCTAGCAGCACTATCATATACGTGAGCCAAAATGCGCAAACGGTCTCGGGCCAGGTAAGGTGGCACCCATGGGAATACCGTGCGTGAGGCCGCAAAGTGATATGATGTGTTACATGCTAGATCGGTGTGACTTAGGATCGGGGTCCTGACAGCTTTGGTATCAGAGCTTGACTGCCTGTAGGATTACCAAGCCAGACTGGTCGAAGTTAAGTCTAGAAATTCTTTAGTTATATAAGGGAATTGATTGTGGGATGGAACGCAAGGCTCTTTTTACTCCTTATCCCTTATGCCTTCTGATCCGAGTCATCTTATCTTTCTTACGGGGTTAAGGAACTAGGCTTTCTCTTCTGTCTATCAGGATCTCGTGTTACTAATCCGTAGACTTATAGAATTGTTGGACTTAAGCCTTGGTTCAGTTCCTACTACTTCCGTGTATTCATAGCTGGTCTCAGAATCTTGATATTGTGATGATCGAGTGGTTATGCCACCATTTTGTTGGATGTCTCAAGTCATCTTGAGCATTTACAGCCATTATGCTGTCCGAGTTACCCCAGGTTTCTAAATAGTCTGATGCATTTGAAAATCCCTTCCTCCTGTTCCTGATGTTCCTTTGGGCCAGGTTAACCACACTAATCAGTGAGTTGAGGTTCTCTATTGCCTCGACATATATGTTGGAGTTATTATTATGACCCTAGGCGTCTTAGAGTACCACCTAGTAAGCTAGCCATGATTTGTGTTCCCAGTGTGATGATTCTGGCCTTTATTCTCGAAAGCATCCTGTGATGCCACTTAGTAGTAGGTATTCTACTCCTGGGTTTCTGAACCCGAGATTTCCCTACTTACTTCATGTTGTTAGTGTTGCTCGTACCTTTAGGATATTAGTAACCTTTGCAATAGTCCTCGAGGTTTGTGGTATTTCTTTCTTCCAAATACCATGAACTTCTTATGGCAGAAGTTCCTCGTTGAACCGAAAGATCACAACCAGAGTGCTCCTAGCGAGTTCTCCATTCTATGTTGTGAATCTGCCAGTCCTTCCTCTTCAGCATGGGTTATCCGGAAGAAATATGCTGAATTTGTTCGGCATACTAATCCATGCATCCACAACTCAGAAAAAACATATGTTCCTTTGGGTTGTCCCTCTTTAGTTATTTTCTGGCCCTCGTCTATCAATTGATAGTCAGGAGTAGTTATGCATTCGTGTTCATCGATGCCATTATTCTTGTGGCTTGTCAAGCCATTCTATTCCGGAATGACTAGGAGAAACAAACTCCAGTACCTCATCCACATCCAGGATTGGGTCAAACTAGTTGTACCTCACAGATCAAAATGCCGACCCAGCTTTTGTTCTGTTCTACCTTGTAGTGTTACCATCTTTATATCGAGAATGCCATGGGAATTGCACACCATCCTATGAACTCTTGATACAGTGATACTTCTCAACATCATTATTCATTCCTCGGTTCCGTGTTATTGTAACCGGAACACCGACAAGTGAATCGTGATGTGTGAAATCTATGCTCCTAGCAACTCCATTGCTTGGTAGTTAACGAACAATAATTTCATTCTTAGCGTGTTGGTTTTTGAATCATCATTCTAAGATTGATTGTGCTACCTAGTCCTTATTTCTGGTGCACTCTTGATCAATGAGTTAGGATTATCCAATCCCTTGCTTATTTCACCATATCGTCTTGCCTTGAAAAGCAAGATTGTTCTCGACCTTAGTGACATATGGTGGTTCATGATTTTCCGTATATCTTCTCAGAAGTATTACCAGGTTGTCACTTGACCGCTATCTTGAGCTCGTGATCAAGTTGGTTTCTTGTAAACCACCCCTTCTCCAAGAATCCGTGTTGGATACCCCTGAGCTAGCTGGTTAAGCTAAACGACAACTTGGAGAGTTGGAAGATAAAAGCTTACCTAACCAAGTTCGTTTCAAAGGGATATCCTGGTGTTGGTGTGTGTGTTGAAGAAAGATGATATCTTCATCGACTGATCCCCGTGATCAGTTGTTGAATCTATTGTCTTGTCCAAACCTAGATTTGAGTGTGGGCTATCGTCAAATCAAGTTAGAACCAATGACATTCGTAATGTTGTCTTACTCGTGGTTGACCCCTCGAGCATACACCATTACATATTTTGGTCTGACCAATACTATCACCATGTTCACATGATGGCGGAAGTCCAGTGATATGGAAATTCCGATGAGTTACTTTTGAGCCCATCAGCAGCATTTTCGTCTCCCCCATGATTCATGTTGAACATCAACCTAGTGTTGGAAACTTTTATAAGCATTATCTTCATGTCCCATTTGTGAAGAATATGTTGGATGAAACAAGTGACTTTCTCTGATTCACGTGCATTTGGAGCAAGTTGCCGCCGTGAGTTCGAGAAAGATTGTTTTTGTTTCCCTGGTACCATCCCAAGTCAGTCATGCATGTGCGAAGTATGCTATGGTTTGACAGGCTCGCAACCTTCATTCCATATGTATCCCTAGCACACCAAGCCACTAATTGAATTGTTCAAGGAAAAGGAGTTGATGTGCGAATACTAGTTCATGCACAAGACTTCGATATCCTTGTTGATGGTTCCCCACCGAAACTCGGTAGTGTTTTATTGTAAGACTACCATGTGATCATGTTTTGTCTGGGATAACGTGTTCACATGTGTGTAGCAGAACCAGCTCATGTCTTGGAGCTTGCTATCGTAGTTCATTTCCCGAGAATCTTGCAACGTCATCTCGTCGATTTGTGTTGCAATCTTCATTGTTCTTCCTAGACTCGATGAGTCTGGATTATTCTGACACCAACCAGATCTGAATCTCAGGCAGATATGATGGTTGGAACATTTCCCAAGAACTATAATAATGGTCTCTCTGTAACCCGGTAAAGTGGATGTCGTGGCCGACACACCTAGCCGAAAGATCTATTATTGTAGTATCTTGATTGAAGAAGTTGGCCACCTCCCCATAAGTATCTCCTAGGATTTAATACAGTAGTTGTTTCCTTATGGATTCTTGCACTCTCGAAGTCTGACCTTTTACTTGATGTTCTAGATATCAAACCATATCTATAAATGGGTTACACTAGCACATCAAGGAGAACATTAGAAGCGGAGTGCTAAATGTCTCTCGGTCGATCATCCAGATTTTGTTTCCTTGGCCTCGCTATGGTGAAATCTGAGAAAGCGTTCTCTTCATTTGCATCTGCATCGTCCATCTCCATTCATCAGGTTAGTATGTTGCGTTACCAGGATCCTTGACACGGATATTGGTAAAACCTTGATGAATATGGAAATGCTCAAAGTTCTTGAGAGCACGCGCAAGTGCTAAGTTTTATCGTCGGCGTTAATTGCATAGTGCTCTCAGTTTCCTCGATTATGCTATAACCCTTTCAAACAGTGGATTCACTCTCTACTGATGGGGTTCCTCCCCAGTTACCAGAATCATTCCCATCATTTGCATGTTGTTCCCAGCTTGCACCACCATCGTGCCACCCTACTCTGGATTACCTTCTCAGTAATTACTGATCAGGATCATTTTCAAAAGTGGTCCTACCATGGGTCTCATCCATTTTTTGTGATAGGCAAAATCATCCATTATGTTGTCTTCAACAAGGTAATCCACATCATCCATTCTAATTCGGGTATGCCATTCTACCGAATCACCCTCCTCCAGGATGTCCGGCTGTGGCATCATGGCAACTCAACTCCTCGCTACGTAGACAACCGCTCACCACCCTTTTAAGCGTGGAATTGTTGTCTACCTAGTGAACCCTCATCATTTGTTCCACTCCATCCCTCTAGATGTGTGTTTTGTGTCTCAGCTCGAGTGATGTTGCTATGTCTCATTCCGTGAGTTGATCCCAAGTTGTTCGATCTTCGAGAAGATCGATCCTTCTAGAGTCTCCTTCTCTCGTTGTCATGTTGGCTGGAGTTCTCAGAGCAAGACGACAAGACAAAGATGGTGATCGAATCAACGTTCTTATGAAGTGCACCTTGGATCGTCACGATTGTGTTAGTTTGTGTTCCCCATCATCTTACCCTACGCTTGAATCTCGGGACGAGATTCTTGTTTAGTGGGGGTGAGTTGTCACATCCCTAGTTCTGACCATGCCTAGTGCTAGCATCTGGTGTTGCATCATGTTTACTTTTCAAAGAAAGTTGAAATGGGGATGACAGAACCCCCAGCACCCCCCCTCAAGACAACTAGGGTTTACTAAAATCTTTTTCAATGAACCTGAAATGCCCTTCTAAAATGTCCATCATTTTTGTCCTGGGTCAGAACCTCTGGCAAAATTGGTTCACATTTTTCTAGGACAACATTGGGTCACTGAATTAACTCATACTCTATTTGCATTTGGGCATTTAAATGCTATATAATATTTTAAATGTCCAAATAATCCCAAACTGAAATGTTCCATGTTGGATATGTTCTAAACCATGGGCATGTGCAGTTTGGTGATTTTTGAAAATGTCTAAGTATTTTTAGAAAAGCCACAAGATTACAGAGTAATAGAAAAACTTAAATAAGAGAGAGAGAGAGAGAGAGAGAGAGAGAGAGAGAGAGAAAGGAACTAACCTGGCAGCAGCCCACCTGCCTGTGCGGCCCAGGACCGCAACAGACCGGCCCAGCCCACCTCGCCGCGCGTCGTCTTCCTCGCGCCTACTGGCGTTGCGCGTGGCGCGCGCACAGCCGAGCCGCAGCCACCTCCTGCTAGCCGCGCAGCTGCTCCCCCTCGCCCTGGACAACGCCACACCACCCCGCAGAACCCCCTCGACCCCCTCACTATCTGGTCCTCTCTCCCCCTCGCCTCCCTCTCGCCCTCTCCACCATGGTCGAGACGCCTGTGAGCTCGCTGCCGCCATAGCCGCGGCCACCGTCCATCCCATGCCTCCCTGATGGGTCCAGAGGAACCGCAACCACCTTCTACATCGTCTACACCAACCATTCGACCGCGGGAGCCCTACATCGCCGCCACGAGTCATCTTCCCCGAGCACGGCCGCCGGACTCCATCGACGGATTCGTCGCCTTCCGATCGTCCCCGAGCCAGCTGAGCCTGTCGTCGACCTCCTAGTGAGCTATGCTGCGTTTCCCCTCTCTTTCCTGCATCTCTCCCGCCCTGTAGCCGTCGCCCCCCTGCCGACCAAATCGCGTCGCCGCCTGAGCTCCTCACCGCCGTGGCCACGCCCACTGGAGCTCGAAACTGAGCGCGTCACCGCGCTCAGCGCGTCACCACGGGACCGGAGCAACCATCCGTCGCTCCTTTCGTGCCCTGCGATCTCGGAACGGTCGACGTCCGCACTCCAGCCACCACGGACGTGCTTGCCGCCGTCGTCTCCGGCTACTCCAGCACCTGCCACCACCACCGTTGGACGCGCCACCTCGCGGGCGTTCCAATGAGCCCAACCCTGCCTCTTCTCGTCGCCGAAATCGCCGGGATGAGTGACGCTGCCGCGTCTGTGCGCCACCGGCGGTTAGCCGCCGACATGGGCATCATTAGTGGCTAATGAACCACTAACTAACCCCTCCCATGACACCGACAGCTGGGCCCCACGCCTAATTAACTCCGGGTTTATTTTCTGTTTAGATTAATTTAATAACACGGGACCCACCAGTCAGAGTTGACTGTGCTGACGTGTCCGTTGACCCGACCCCACCCGTCAGTGACACAAACAACACTGTGTCACTGACCAGCGGGCCCCACAGGTCAGATTTGACTTGGACCGCTCCGTTGACCTGCTGACGTCACACTGACATCGGGCTGACGCAGTTAATAATTTTCTGGATTTAAAATAATTCAGAAAATTCCAAAAAATGCCCAAAACTTCTAAAATTCATATAAATTCAACCATAACTCCAAATGAGATAAATTATATATGAAAAATGATCAGAAAAATCCAATCTACCCATCTGTACTACTTTCATGCATGTTAGAACAACTTATGACTACAGTTTAGGACAATTCAGTTAAATGTCATTTAAGAAATCACATATGGAGTTTGGATTTGAACTTAGGGTTCAAACCAACTTCATTTAACTTTGTTGCTAGCTGCATTAGCTCAAAACACCAGCATGTTGCCATGTCATGATCATGCATCATAATGTGCATTGCATTGATTGTGTTTCCTCTCTGTTGCCGGTAATTGTTCCCTCTCGATAGACGTGGTTCCGACGTTGAGTTCGATGACACCGATGAAGAACTATACTATCTTCGGAAGTGCCAGGAAAGCAAAACCCCCTTGTTCATTCCGATACAATCCCACTCTCTCGCTCCTGCTCTCTTTTACTGCATTAGGACAACAACGATTCAACTGTTACATGCTGCGGTAGTTGAACCCCTTTCCTCTGCATGACCTGTCATTGCCACAGTAAATAGATGAAATCCACTAGCATGAGTAGGAGTTGTTTGAACCCTGATGTGCCTACTCATTCATGCTTGTTTGTCATGCCTGCTATTGCTTAGATTTGTGTCAGGTATGATTCATCAGGGATGAATTGGAGGTGTGTGAACATGTCCTACTGTGTGTGAGCTAAGTGTGTGAACACGATTTGGTAAAGGTAGTGGTGAGAGGCCATGTAGGAGTACATGGTGGGTTGTCTCATTGAAACCGTCCTCAGGAACCGAGTTCTGTGTTTGTGATCCATGAATAGTTACTACCACACATTGGGTTCCGGTAACTCGACCCCTCTCGGCTTATTAATCATCTCGATCTCTATCCAAGAGTTGCAACTAGTTTCTGGTGTTTGTAGGTAGTGTTAGTAGTCTACCAAGTGGCACCCGGTACAGGTGGGCTTGGGCAGACTAGGCACCGTGACACGGTGTACCAAGCGTAGATCCACCCGTCAAGGTGGGCTTGGGAACCCTGCTCACATCGTTTGGGGCCGTGAGCGACACCCCGGCCGGATCTCCTTGCGGATGGAACCCGAATAGGCGATAAACCTGGATGAGAGACTTGTGTGGTTAGTCAGGTCGTGGCCGACACCCTCGCTGGGCTTCCGCTTGAAGGTTGCCGAGTACATGTCATGTAAACGGCGGTAAGTGGTGAGAGCGTGTGTGAAGAAGTACACCCCTGCAGGGTTAACATTATCTATTCGAATAGTCGTGTCCGCGGTAAAGGACTTCTGGGTTGCCTGTACAGTTCATAGACAAGTGAAAGTGGATACTCTAAAATACGCAAGATAAGCGTGAGTGCTATGGATGGTGTTCTCGTAGGGAGACGGGAGCGGATCCATAGTGGTGTCTTGATATGGTGAATATGTGGACTCGTGTGCGCCACCTCAAAAGAGTTACTTGCAGTCGTAGTTCAGGATAGCCACCGAGTCAAAGCTGGCTTGCTGCAGTTAAACCCCACCACCCCTTTGTTGATAATGATGCATATGTAGATAGATCTGATGTAAGTCTTGCTGGATACATTTGTACTCACGTTGCTTAATTTATGTTTTTGCAGAGAGACTTCAGTCTCGCTAGTAGTTCCACGTGGACTTCGACGTTTAGCTTGTTACCTCAGCTACGATCTTGTGCCCTCGGCAGGATTTGGTAGTTAGTCAGACGTCTCAGCCTTTTTCATTTGTAGTTGTCTGTACTCAGACATGTTAAGCTTCCGCTTGTGCTTTGACTTGTATGCTCTGAGTGTTGGGTCATGAGACCCATGTTTGTAATATCTCGCTCCTCGGAGCCTAATGAATAAATACTTGAGATGTAGAGTCATGTTGTATTTGCACATATCGAGCATATTGTGTGTATGTTATTGTAATGCTTGGTATGTGTGGGATCTGACTGTCTAGTTGTTTATCCTTGGTAGCCTCTCTTACCGGGAAATGTCTCCTAGTGCTTCCACTGAGCCTTGGTAGCTTACTACTGCTCCGGAACACTTAGGCTGGCCGGCATGTGTCCTTCTTCGTTCCTGTGTCTGTCCCTTCGGGGAAATGTCACACGGTGTTTACCGGAGTCCTGCTAGCCCAGTTGCTACAGCCCGGATTCACTCGCTGATGACCGACACGTTCGTTGTTGGGTCATGTATGCCTGTCCCTGTAAGTTAGTGCCACTTTGGGTTCACTACTAGCCATGTCATCCCGGGTTCTTTGTCATATGGATGCTAGCGGCACTATCATATACGTGAGCCAAAATGCGCAAAAGGTCCCGGGCCAGGTAAGGTGGCACCCGTGGGAATACCGTGCGTGAGGCCGCAAAGTGATATGATGTGTTACATGCTAGATCGGTGTGACTTAGGATCGGGGTCCTGACAGCTTTGGTATCAGAGCTTGACTGCATGTAGGATTACCAAGCCAAACTGGTCGAAGTTAAGTCTAGAAATTCTTTAGTTATATAAGGGAATTGATTGTGGGATGGAACGTAAGGCTCTTTTTATTCCTTATCCCTTATGCCTTCTGATCCGAGTCATCTTATCTTTCCTACGGGGTTAAGGAACTAGGCTTTCTCTTCTGTCTATCAGGATCTCGTGTTACTAATCCGTAGACTTATAGAATTGTTGGACTTAAGCCTTGGTTCAGTTCCTACTACTTCCGTGTATTCATACCTGGTCTCAGAATCTTGATATTGTGATGATCGAGTGGTTATCCCACCATTTTGTTGGATGTCTCAAGTCATCTTGAGCATTTACAGCCGTTATGCTGTCCGAGTTACCCCAGGTTTCTAAATAGTCTGATGCATTTGCAAATCCCTTCCTCCTGTTCCCGATGTTCCTTTGGGCCAGGTTAACCACACTAATCAGTGAGTTGAGGTGCTCTATTGCCTCGACATATATGTTGGAGTTATTATTATGACCCTAGGCGTCTTAGAGTACCACCTAGTAAGCTAGCCATGATTTGTGTTCCCAGTGTGATGATTCTGGCCTTTATTCTCGAAAGCATACCGTGATGCCACTTAGTAGTAGGTATTCTACTCCTGGGTTTCTAAACCCGAGATTTCCCTACTTACTTCATGTTGTTAGTGTTGCTCGTACCTTTAGGATATTAGTAACCTTTGCAATAGTCTCGAGGTTCGTGGCATTTCTTTCTTCCAAATACCATGAACTACTTATGGCAGAAGTTCCTCGTTGAATCGAAAGATCACAACCAGAGTGCTCCTAGCGAGTTCTCCATTCTATGTTGTGAATCTGCCAGTCCTTCCTCTTCAGCATGGGTTATCCGGAAGAAATATGCTGAATTTGTTCGGCATACTAATCCATGCATCCACAACTCAGAAAAAACATATGTTCCTTTGGGTTGTCCCTCTTTAGTTATTTTCTGGCCCTCGTCTATCAATTGATAGTCAGGAGTAGTTATGCATTCGTGTTCATTGATGCCATTATTCTTGTGGCCTGTCAAGCCATTCTATTTCGGAATGACTAGGAGAAACAAACTCCAGTACCTCATCCACATCCAGGATTGGGTCAAAGCAGTTGTACCTCGCAGATCAAAATGCCGACCCAACTATTGTTCTATTCTACCTTGTAGCGTTACCATCTTTATATCGAGAATGCCATGGGAATTGCACACTATCCAATGAACTCTTGATACAGTGATACTTCTCAACATCATTCCTCGGTTCCGTGTTATTGTAACCGGAACACCGACAAGTGAATCGTGATGTGTGAAATCTATGCTCCTAGCAACTCCATTGCTTGGTAGTTAACGAACAATAATTTCATTATTAGCGTGTTGGTTTTTGAATCATCATTCTAAGATTGATCGTGCTACCTAGTCCTTATTTCTGGTGCACTCTTGATCAATGAGTTAGGATTATCCAATCCCTTGCTTATTTCACCATATCGTCTTGCCCTAAAAAGCAAGATTGTTCTCAAGCTTAGTGACATATCGGTGGTTCATGATTTTCCGTATATCTTCTCGGAAGTATTACCAGGTTGTCACTTGACCGCTATCTTGAGCTCGTGATCAAGTTGGTTTCTTGTAAACCACCCCTTCTCCAAGAATCCGTGTTGGATACCCCTGAGCTAGCTGGTTAAGTTAAACGACAACTTGGAGAGTTGGAATATAAAAGCTTACCTAACCTAGTTCGTTTCAAAGGGATATCCTGGTATTGGTGTGTGTTGAAGAAAGATGATATCTTCATCGACTGATCCCCGTGATCAGTTGTTGAATCTATTGTCTTGTCCAAACCTAGATTTGAGTGTGGGCTATCGTCAAATCAAGTTAGAACCAACGACATTCGTAATGTTGTCTTACTCGTGGTTGACCCCTCGAGCATACACCATTACATATTTTAGTCTGACCAATACTATCACCGTGTTCACATGATGGCGGAAGTCCAGTGATATGGAAATTCCGATGAGTTACTGTTGAGCCCATCAGCAGCATTTTCGTCTCCCCCATGATTCATATTAACATCAACCTAGTGTTGGAAACTTTTATAAGCATTATCTTCATGTCCCATTCGTGAAGAATATGTTGGATGAAACAAGTGACTTTCTCTGATTCACGTGCATTTGGAGCAAGTTGCCGCCGTGAGTTTGAGAAAGATTGTTTTTGTTTCCCTGGTACCATCCCAAGTCAGTCATGCATGTGTGAAGTATGCTATGGTTTGACAAGCTCGCAACCTTCATTCCATATGTATCCCTAGCACACCAAGCCACTAATTGAATTGTTCAAGGAAAAGGAGTTGATGTGCGAATACTAGTTCATGCACAAGACTTCGATATCCTTGTTGATGGTTCCCCACCGGAACTCGGTAGTGTTTTATTGTAAGACTACCATGTGATCATGTTTTGTCTGGGACAACATGTTCACATGTGTGTAGCAGAACCAGCTCATGTCTTGGAGCTT
The DNA here is from genome assembly GCF_002162155.2 of Triticum dicoccoides. Classification (NCBI taxonomy): domain Eukaryota; kingdom Viridiplantae; phylum Streptophyta; class Magnoliopsida; order Poales; family Poaceae; genus Triticum; species Triticum dicoccoides. Next base: position 239,065,583 of record NC_041387.1, on the reverse strand, counting down.
GCTATCGTAGTTCATTTCCCGAGAATCTTGCAACGTCATCTCGTCGATTTGTGTTGCAGTCTTCATTGTTCTTCCTAGACTCAATGAGTCTGGATTATTCTGACACCAACCAGATCTGAATCTCAGGCAGATATGATGGTTGGAACGTTTCCCAAGAACTATAATAATGGTCTCTCTGTAACCCGGTAAAGTGGATGTCGTGGCCGACACACCTAGCCGGAAGATCTATTATTGTAGTATCTTGATTGAAGAAGTTGGCCACCTCCCCATAAGGATCTCGTAGGATTTAATCCAGTAGTTGTTTCCTTATGGATTCTTGCGCTCCCGAAGTCTGACCTTTTACTTGATGTTCTAGATATCAAACCATATCTATAAATGGGTTACACTAGCACATCAAGGAGAACATTAGAAGCGGAGTGCTAAATGTCTCTCGGTCGATCATCCAGATTTTGTTTCCTTGGCCTCGCTATGGTGAAATCTGAGAAAGCGTTCTCTTCATTTGCATCTGCATCGTCCATCACCATTCATCAGGGTAGTATGTTGCGTTGCTAGGATCCTTGACACGGATATTGGTAAAACCTTGATGAATATGGAAATGCTCAAAGTTCTTGAGAGCACGCGCAAGTGCTAAGTTTTATCATCGGCATTAATTGCATAGTGCTCTCAGTTTCCTCGATTATGCTATAACCCTTTCAAACAGTGGATTCACTCTCTACTGATGGGGTTCCTCCCCAGTTACCAGAATCATTCCCATCATTTGCATGTTGTTCCCAGCTTGCACCGCCATCGTGCCACCCTACTCTGGATTACCTTCTCAGTAATTATTGATCAGGATCATTTTCAAAAGTGGTCCTACCATGGGTCTCATCCATTTTTGGTGATAGGCAAAATCATCCATTATGTTGTCTTCAAAAAGGTAATCCACATCATCCATTCTAATTCGGGTATGCCATTCTACCGAATCACCCTCCTCCAGGATGTCCGGCTGTGGCATCATGGCAACTCAACTCCTCGCTACGTAGACAACCGCTCACCACCCTTTTAAGTGTGGAATTGTTGTCTACCTAGTGAACCCTCGTCATTTGTTCCACTCCATCCCTCTAGATGTGTGTTTTGTGTCTCAGCTCGAGTGATGTTGCTATGTCTCATTCCGTGAGTTGATCCCAAGTTGTTCGATCTTCGAGAAGATCGATCCTTCTAGAGTCTCCTTCTCTCGTTGTCATGTTGGCTGGAGTTCTCAGAGCAAGACGACAAGACAAAGATGGTGATCGAATCAACGTTCTTATGAAGTGCACCTTGGATCGTCACGATTGTGTTAGTTTGTGTTCCCCTTCATCTTACCCGACGCTTGAATATCGGGACGAGATTCTTGTTTAGTGGGGGTGAGTTGTCACATCCCTAGTTCTGACCATGCCTAGTGCTAGCATCTGGTGTTGCATCATGTTTACTTTTCAAAGAAAGTTGAAATGGGGATGACAGAACCCCCAGCACCCCCCTGAAGACAACTAGGGTTTACTAAAATCTTTTTCAATGAACCTGAAATGCCCTTCTAAAATGTCCATCATTTTTGTCCTGGGTCAGAACCTCTGGCAAAATTGGTTCACATTTTTCTAGGACAACATTGGGTCACTGAATTAAATCATACTCTATTTGCATTTGGGCATTTAAATGCTATATAATATTTTAAATGTCCAAATAATCCCAAACTGAAATGTTCCATGTTGGATATGTTCTAAACCATGGGCATGGGCAGTTTGGTGATTTTTGAAAATGTCTAAGTATTTTTAGAAAAGCCACAAGATTACAGAGTAACAGAAAAACTTAAATTAAAGAGAGAGAGAGAAAGGAACTAACCTGGCAGCAGCCCACCTGCCTGTGCGGCCCAGGACCGCAACAGACCGGCCCAGCCCACCTCGCCGCGCGTCGTCTTCCTCGCGCCTATTGGCGTTGCGCGTGGTGCGCGCACAGCCGAGCCGCGGCCACCTCCTGCTAGCCACGCAGCTGCTCCCCCTCGCCCTGGACGACGCCACGCCACCCCGCAGAACCCCCTCGACCCCCTCACTCTCTGCTCCTCTCTCCCCCTCGCCTCCCTCTCGCCCTCTCCACCATGGTCGAGACGCCCGTGAGCTCGCTGCCGCCATAGCCGCGGCCACCGTCCATCCCGTGCCTCCCTGATGGGTCCAGAGGAACCGCAACCACCTTCTACGTCGTCTACACCAACCATTCGACCGCGGGAGCCCTACATCGCCACCACGAGTCGTCTTCCCCGAGCACGGCCGCCGGAATCCATCGACGGATTCGTCGCCTTCTGGTCGTCCCCTTGCCAGCTGAGCTTGTCGTCGACCTCCTAGTGAGCTATGCTGCGTTTCCCCTCTCTTTCCTGCATCTCTCCCGCCCTATAGCCGTCGCCCCCCTGCCGACCAAATTGCGCTGCTTCCTGAGCTCCTCACCACCGTGGCCATGCCCACTGGAGCTCGAAACTGAGCGCGTCACCACCGGACCGGAGCAACCATCCGTCGCTCCTTTCGTGCCCTGCGATCTCGGAACGGTCGACGTCCGAACTCCGGCCGCCGCGGACGTGCTTGCCGCCATCGTCTCCGGCTACCCCACCACCTGCCACCACCACCATTGGACGCGCCACCTCGCGGGCGTTCCAACGAGCCCAACCCTGCCTCTTCTCGTCGCCGGAATCGCCGGGACGAGCGACGCCGCCGCGTCTGTGCGCCACCGGTGGTTAGCCGCCGACGTGGGCATCATTAGTGGCTAATGAACCACTAACTAACCCCTCCTGTGACACCGACAGCTGGGCCCCGCGCCTAATTAACTCCGGGTTTATTTTCTGTTTAGATTAGTTTAATAACACGGGACCCACCAGTCAGAGTTGACTGTGCTGACGTGTCCGTTGACCCGACCCCACCTGTCAGTGACACAAACAACACTGTGTCATTGACCAACGGGCCCCACAGGTCAGATTTGACTTGGACCGCTCCGTTGACCTGCTGACGTCACACTGACGTCAGGCTGACGCAGTTAATAATTTTCTGGATATAAAATAATTCAGAAAATTCCAGAAAATGCCCAAAACTTCTAAAATTCATATAAATTCAACCGTATCTCCAAATGAGATAAATTATATATGAAAAATGATCAGAAAAATCCAATCTACCCATCTGTACTATTTTCATGCATGTTAGAACAACTTATGACTACTGTTTAGGACAATTCAATTAAATGGCATTTAAGAAATCACATATGGAGTTTGGATTTGAACTTAGGGTTCAAACCAACTTTATTTAATTTTGTTGCTAGCTGCATTAGCTCAAAACACCAGCATGTTGCCATGTCATGATCATGCATCATAATGTGCATTGCATTGACTGTGTTTCCTCTCTGTTGCCGGTAATTGTTCCCTCTCGATAGACGTGGTTCCGACGTCGAGTTCGATGACACCGATGAAGAACTATACTATCTTCGGAAGTGCCAGGCAAGCAAAACCCCCTTGTTCATTCTGATACAATCCCACTCTCTCGCTCCTGCTCTGTTTTACTGCATTAGGACAACAACGATTCAACTGTTACATGCTGCGGTAGTTGAACCCCTTTCCTCTGCATGACCTGTCATTGCCACAGTAAATAGATGAAACCCACTAGCATGAGTAGGAGTTGTTTGAGCCCTGATGTGCCTACTCATTCATGCTTGTTTGTCATGCCTGCTATTGCTTAGAGTTGTGTCAGGTATGATTCATCAGGGATGAATTGGAGGTGTGTGAACATGTCCTACTGTGTGTGAGCTAAGTGTGTGAACACGATTTGGTAAAGGTAGTGGTGAGAGGCCATGTAGGAGTACATGGTGGGTTGTCTCATTGAAACCGTCCTCAGGAACTGAGTTCTGTGTTTGTGATCCATGAACAGTTACTACCACACATTGGGTTCCGGTAACTCGACCCCTCTCGGCTTATTAATCATCTCGATCTCTGTCCAGGAGTTGCAACTAGTTTCTGGTGTTTGTAGGTAGTATTAGTAGTCTACCAAGTGGCACCCGGTACAGGTGGGCTTGGGACAGACTAGGCACCGTGACACGGTGTACCAAGCGTAGATCCACCCGTCAAGGTGGGCTTGGGAACCCTGCTCACATCGTTTGGGGCCGTGAGCGACACCCCGGCCGGATCTCCTTGCGGATGGAACCCGAATAGGCGATAAACCTGGACGAGAGACTTGTGTGGTTAGTTAGGTCGTGGCCGACACCCTCGCTGGGCTTCCGCTTGAAGGTTGCCGAGTACATGTCGTGTAAACGGCGGTAAGTGGTGAGAGCGTGTGTGAAGAAGTACACCCCTGCAGGGTTAACATTATCTATTCGAATAGCCGTGTCCGCGGTAAAGGACTTCTGGGTTGCCTGTACAGTTCATAGACAAGTGAAAGTGGATACTCTAATATACGCAAGATAAGCGTGAGTGCTATGGATGGTGTTCTCGTAGGGAGATGGGAGCGGATCCATAGTGGTGTCTTGATATGGTGAATATGTGGACTCGTGTGCGCCACCTCAAAAGAGTTACTTGCAGTCGTAGTTTAGGATAGCCACCAAGTCAAAGCTGGCTTGCTGCAGTTAAACCCCACCACCCCTTTGTTGATAATGATGCATATGTAGATAGAGCTGATGTAAGTCTTGCTGGGTACATTTGTACTCACGTTGCTTAAATGTTTTTGCAGAGAGACTTCAGTCTCGCTAGTAGTTCCACATGGACTTCGACGTTTAGCTTGTTACCTCAGCTACGATCTTGTGCCCTCGGCAGGATTTGGTAGTTAGTCAGACTTCTCAGCCTTTTTCATTTGTAGTTGTCTGTAGTCAGGCATGTTAAGCTTTCGCTTGTGCTTTGACTTGTATGCTCTGAGTGTTGGGTCATGAGACCCATGTTTGTAATATCTCAGTCCTCGGAGCCTAATGAATAAATACTTGAGATGTAGAGTCATGTTGTCATGCCATGTTGTGTTTGCACATATCGAGCATATTGTGTGTATGTTATTGAAATGCTTGGTATGTGTGGGATCTGACTATCTAGTTGTTTATCCTTGGTAGCCTCTCTTACCGGGAAATGTCTCCTAGTGCTTCCACTGAGCCTTGGTAGCTTACTACTGCTCCGGAACACTTAGGCTGGCCGGCATGTGTCCTTCTTCGTTCCTGTGTCTGTCCCTTCGGGGAAATGTCAGGCAGTGTTTTCTGGAGTCCTGCTAGCCTAGTTGCTACAGCCCGGATTCACTCGCTGATGACCGACACGTTCGTTGTTGGGTCATGTATGCATGTCCCCATAAGTTAGTGCCACTTTGGGTTCACGACTAGCCATGTCAGCCCGGGTTCTTTGTCATATGGATGCTAGCGGCACTATCATATACGTGAGCCAAAATGCGCAAACGGTCCCGGGCCAGTTAAGGTGGCACCCGTGGGAATACCGTGCGTGAGGCCGCAAAGTGATATGATGTGTTACATGCTAGATCGGTGTGACTTAGGATCGGGGTCCTGACAAATACGTGGTGCCATCTGCTTTGTTGATCGCGTAGATGATGCCATTGTGTTCAATAGCATCACAGAAGTGTGTATCAGCTTTGACGATGATCCACTGCGAGCCGAGTTGTCTCCAGCTAAAAAAGGCACCGGCGTAAAGATAGGCGAGTCCGCGGTCGAACAAGGCAATTAGCTTGAAGTCTGCGTAATTCGCATGTCGTGTGGGTACTTGGCAGATTACAATCTTCTGCAAAACAAGGTCCGTCCAACTAACGTAGTAATCTAGATGACTTGGACCGCGATGGTAATACTCTATATAATCCAACGGAGGAAGGATAATCTCATGGGAGGTCTGGAAGTTCACGAGCACCAACTTTTTACCGTCTTCTCTGAAGGCATCCATCCAGTGGGAGTTCATGCCGACCCAGTACATACCTGCCAAGAAGTTTCGGGCGATGGTGATCGGATCGATGTCGAGGGAAATGATGTACGGCGACACACTACATACCTGCAAAGAAGTTTCAGCTAATGGAGATCGGATTGAAGTCAAGGGGCATAATGCACGCCTCCGTATCATGGTGAGCCAATCTCGCAAGACCAGATAGCAGCAAGCAGGGTGTCTTGAAAAGCTTAGGCCTCGCTTCGACGATGGCCGTGTGCATGTCCCTCGAGCATGCAGCCAGCCGCAGGGTGGTCAACATATCCATACACGAACAACAGAGGTCGAGGATGTCACTGGGGAGATTGCTCCAATCGCGGCTCATATGGATGCTGCGCGGTTCGCGTTCGGCCATGGTGGAGTTTGGAAAGGGGCTTGATTTACGGGGGAGAAGGATGTCGGTGCTGGAGCGGCTAGCGAGGGAATAGTGGTACTGGGGGAGGCGAGAGGCGACGGTACATGGGGGCACAGTGAGATGGAGACGAAGACGAAGACGGAGAAGGAGATGGAGATGGAGTGGTGCTATGGGAGCGGAGAGGGAGACGAGGCGAGGCGCAAATGTGCTGTACAGCGGCGGTGACAGGCTGCACAGTGCACAGGGTGAGGCGGACTTTGGTAACCCGAACACGCTGCCTCGCCTGGACTAGTGTCAGGAGGAGGGTGTTGTCACTTCACTGTGAGGACCAGATGAATAGTATTTTGACCATCAAGTGTACCATAGTTGTACTACTACTACTACTACTACTACTACTACTAGTAGTAGTAGTAGAATATGAGTACTCCAGTATTGTATATCGGAAATAGGTCTCCCGTGCTAGCATGCCTGTTCACTTCATCGTTCAGGTATCATCCATATTGCGAGCAGAACCAAATTCTCGTGCATGCCCAATCAACGCCCTGCCGCGATGCATGCAGTGGTCGTTCTGGTGCATCAAGGACGGCATGCAGATCGTTCCACACTTGAGAATAGGAAAAATGGGAAGGTAGAACACGGCAGCAGAGGAAGAGAACGCTGGCTAACGAGGCTGGGAGGGGATCGAGCAGGAAGTTAATGCTCCACGCCTAAAGGTTTTTGGAAAACCTGATTTTCATAAGGTGACTTATACTCACCTAAACGGAGGGAGTATTCCTTAACCAGAGAATGTTGTGTCTCCCACTCACGGGCTAAAAAAACTACGACACATTTTTTATCTGTTTGCATAGGTCACACCTATCAGGAAGGATGGGCACGTACACGAACAGGTACGACTCCTCAGTCTACCCGCATAGCCTTTTCGTTTAGTCTACCTAGCCGTCTAATCAACTGCCTGCATGCCACTTCTCCCATTTACTTCTCCATCGGGAACCGATTCGCCTCGGCTTCTTCACCTCCCCTTCGTCTTCATTTGCATCCAAACCCCACTGCGTTCACATTGTTTCAACCTCTTTAAATAATTATCTACTACTTCAGTTAGACTAGCCATCTAATCCTAATTCTCCAAACCATAGCCCTCCGTTCCAGCGGTTAAAAATGGCGAAAGAGATCGAGATGCAGGTTTTTAGCGTCCAACATGTCCTCGTCGAAGGCTCGATGCGCATAGTTGCCACCGTCACCGTCCACCCAAGGGTTGTTCGGCAGTGGATCAAAAATGTATCCAACTCCCTCAAAAAGGTAGAGACGAGGGTCATCGGTCTCGACGCAGAGTACACGGAGCGTGCCCCTAGGAAGATCCAGCGCGCCGCCGTCCTTCAGCTGTGCCTCGAAGATGATGTTTTGGTGTACCACATCATACACTCGCCCTCCATACCAGGTGAGCTTCACGATTTCTTGTCTCGGGAGGACGTATACTTCTGTGGGGCAGCCATCGAAGGGGACAAACAGAAGCTGGAGCCGTATAACCTTGATTTGAAAAGCATCGCTGACTTACAAACCAGAATCAAAATTCCTGTAGAAGATTGTGCTAAACAGACACCATCCCTATTTGAGGTAGCAAATTTTGTGCTCGGTACAAATCTTTAGAAGGGTGACGAGATGGTGGCATTAAGGTCGTCTGGATGGGAGAATTATCCCTTGATGTACGAGCGGATAAAATATGCTACCCTCGATGCCCGTGTGAGTTTCGAGATAGTTGCAAGGTCCAAAGAGCTTGTTGCGAAGCCGTCTCCCACAGAGAATGAGAACAAGAAGAAGAAGAAGAAGAAGAAGAAGAATAAGAAGAAAACGTTGCACCAGCAGGAGGGCATTATGGATGGATGAACTATTTCCTCTCTTGTAAAAAAAATTATTCCCTCTCGGTGTATATTGATATAGATGGACTATTTCGATGGTGTGCATGTCTTTGGAATAGAGTAGTAGAGTGGGTCCACTTGACTATAAGGAACTATTTATCCGCATATATAGCTTTCTCTGCTACTCCTTCCAGTGATCGGTATACAGTGCATGTGTCCATAGACATGACAGCTTGTCCATGGAAGTTCAACTACGGTGACCATCACGTTTCATCTCGTGATTCCCACGATGCCTCTCCAACCCACGGCACCATGCCCCCTGACGTGCGCCTCACCCCTCTCGGCCGCACCGCCCCTCTGCCTTTGTGTGCATGACATGTGGGCCACCTAAAATGCGGCGAGCATCAAGTTTCTACCACAGCCACCCGTGATTCCCACGACGCCGCTCGAACCCATGAAACCACATGTCCCCCGACCTGCAGCTCACCCCTCTTGGCCCCACTGCCCCTCTGCCTTCGGGAGCATTACATGTGGACCAGTCACCTATCGGGTCCACATGTTATTGACTCAAAGGTAGGTGTAGTAAGGCGTTGAAGCTCAGTCCCGACGGCCCTGAGAGGGAAATGTAACTCCTGCGCCAGGGCTTGTGGTGCTCCCGCAGCATGAACTCGTGCCAAACTAGAGATTTGTTTCTTTACTATACATGCACGCAACAATTTAATGGACATTGTAATCTCAACATGTGATGGGGAGCTCTAAATTTGAATTTGAAACTTATAAAACGAAAAGATTCAAAACAAATAAACTGGGAGAGAGGGAGTATATCGTAGGATGTGTCCCATACAAAATAAGTCCCCTGGTTTGTCACCACAAAGATACAGTTAGAAAGGAGCACAACGTCTTCCTACTCGTACGGCAACAAATCGATGCCAGACAGCATGGTCCGCCTTTGACCGCCGTGTGCAAGGTTCGTGCTATCTTTTATTCAATCTCACCGTGGTTCCATCGTACCAATTCATGTGGTGGCCCGTTGCATGGCTGATCCCAATGTTGGACAAAGGTTCTATGGGAACGATGTCACCGTTGTAAATGTTGTGCAAATTGATGTTCGTGCTGCAGGGGGAGAATTAGGAAATGGGCACGACCGTACATATGCAAGCCAATCTGCACTCGCACCAAGCCTAGCCTGTGAAATAGTGGGCAGGGGGAGAATTAGGAAATGGGCACGGAAGTAGTCTTTAGAATGCATTTACTACGTGATCAAACTCATCTTACCTGCTCATCGGAGGAAATCTGAGTGCTCCTCAACGTCGGCATCTCAAGGGGTGTCAACTTGCAACTACGGCCATGTCGCGCTGGAGAGACCCCCAAGGAAACATCCTCATGCGTTCCATGGAACATCAAGATGCATTTGTATGAGTAGTTTATCTTGTGAGAGAAAAGGATGAACGAGGGAAGGCCTCTAGAGATAGAGATGGACACTGTCGTGGAATTAACACGTCAGATGTCCTTAGTGTGAGGACTTAGTCGCGAGGCCAACGCATCTATGTGGTAGCTTGAGAGGGGTTGAGCGGAATCGAGAGACGCAACACAAGACAAGGGTTTAGACAACTTCGGGCCCCGGGAAACATCATCCGGTAAAAACCCTACATGCTGTTTGAGGCTAGATCTCATTATCATCACGAGGGAGTCGCCGTAAACCGGCTCTCCTCTAATTGTGTCTAGCCCTAGAGATTGTTTCTTGCCTCTTGTAGCTTCTCCCTCTTTGGGGAGCCCTGCCCCTCCTTATATATGTTGAAGGGGCGGGTTACATGTGGAGTCCTATTAGGATTAGGACTAGTCTATCTCTAATGCAAACCGGATACAAGTCCTGGTCTTAACTCCTTGTAAGGTAAATATTCCTCATGCCTTTCCTCTTAAACCGGCCCACAATGGTTGAACCGGCCTTCATGAACCGCCAGATGGGCCATCGGGTCTTGTCGCTCCTCTGACCCGTCCGCCGGGTCACCAGTGAGTTACAACGTCCTGGCGGGTTGCTGGTAAATTGCCAGGTCTGGGCGGGTCACCAGATGAATATCGCCAAGTGCCAGCGGGACCTCAAATAAACCGCCAAGTCCGGCCGGGTTAACTTCCGGCCGGTTTACACCGCGGGGTATATCCCCGACATTAGCCCCCAAGTTTAGCTTGGATTTATCCCTGGTAAACTTATGCTGCAAAATAAACAGCAGAACAAATTTGGCAGGTTGTGCCCGGGTTAAGAATTCTTGTAGACCGGCACCTGATCGTCCTTAAGTCCTTTGTCATTTCCTCCTTCTAGAAAATCCAAGTCAATAGACCAGCTTCATAATCAATTTGCTCGCAGAAAAAATATTGTAAATAAGGAATCCATTTGAATTGGCCTTCAATGCTCTGACTTGACAAAAATATTAGTCTCTGAAACATTCAACTGATATCCAGCCGGCTTGAAGATATAAAACTTGCCGGTTTATGATTACCACCATTGTCGGGTTATAAAACTGATAATTCCGAGTCATGATTGTTGCAGACACCGGTTCATGATTGTTGCCAACGCTGGTTCATGATTATTAATGACGCCGGGTTGCAGCCACAGGGTCATAATGATTGGTGACGCCGGGTCAACCTAGTTTGCTCAATCAGAGAATTTGAAAATATTTCTTCGATAATAATATAATACCCGTAGCCCCCAAGTCTTTGAGCAGAACAAAGTGGTGGCTTAAGACTTTGCTTCGGTATAAATACTGCCACTTTCAAAGAAATCCATGTTGTTCATCCCAGTGACTAGTAAAAATTGAATACTCTATACTATGTAGCCCCCAAGTGCCGGGTTGTCATGCTTGCAGCAACCTGGGACTTGTAATTGTCTTATACTCATAAAAACTTCAACCAGTGTAGCCCCCAAGGGCCGGGTAATTATGCAATAATGAGCAGGGACTTTGTAGGTATAATCATGTAGATTTGAGCAATGATGTGTAGCCCCCAAGGGCCAGCTCAGTAAGATAATATTGAGCTGGGACTTAATATATACTTCAATGAAAATAACATCATATGATGTAACCCTCATCATGGGACTTGAATCCACGTCCACAAGGTTAAGAGCCTTGTGCTTTACCAACTGAGCATTGGTCTCTTCAATATAATGAATAAAAAGCTTTGTACCTTCAACTGTTGACAGGAGAAATTGGTAGCCCCCAAGGGCCGACTCATTATAATGTGATGAGTCGGGTCTTCAATAATATGAGCAGAAAATTACTTTGCATTAGCCCCCAAGTGTCATGGTGCATGCTTGCAGCGATATGAGACTTGCATATTTGATATAATCTCAACTTAAATAATGTAGCCCCCAAGTGCCGGGTCGTAAGCCTGCAGCGACTCGGGACTATTCCTTTCAATTGTAGAATAAATCATATCCATTAATAATATGATAACCATTGCGCTAAAAGTGACTTTGAAAACCTCAATTATAATATTAGTCATTGATAACCATAATAAAAATCCAGCCGTGTTGGCTATTAAAGATAACATAATCTGGTATGAAAAACCTTATTCATTCAATATCATAATGAAAATTCAGCCAAGTTTGGCTATTTGAATAATATAACCCAATGATTTATAAGAGAATGATTCCAATGGCGCAATCCAAATATGTACTGGCAACTTATAGTCCAAAGCCAGGCCGGGTTAACAAAAACCGAATAATTTATCATGATGCTTTATTCAACCTGTCTCTGCATACAATAAGTTTAAAGTGTCCTGGCGGCTTACCACCGGACAGATCATAATGCCCAACATATAACCCAGGTTTATAACCAAGGCTGCACTTAAGAATAATCAATGAAATATATCATACCTGTGATGTTGAATCACATCATTGGTTTACCAACTTTTTGTAGTAAGAGTGATAACCCCAATCTTGAGTAATGATATCTCCTTTCACATTGTGCCGGTTTATGATAAAACCGTACCGGGTTGTGATAAACACCAGTTTAACCATATGTAATACTGGCGACTCGTAGTCAAACCAGACCGGGCGGATAGTCTCCGGATTATGATTTGATCATGTACTGACAATTTGTAATTGAAAGTCAAGCCGGGTTAATGAACTCCGGTTTACTCCATAACAAGATGGTAACATAAAATCAAACCGGGCAGATAGTCTCCGGATTAGGATTTGACCGTGTTCCGCCAATTTATAATTGACAGTTTGAACCGGATTAACAATGTCGGTTTAAAAACGCAATAGAAGTAAAAGTTCTTTAGCAAAAAAGAACAGAATTCAAGCAAAGGCAAAATAAAACCATTGCAAATGAGGCTTTACTGAGCCGATCAGATGGTGTTACCATGGTCGGACACGACCAAGCTCCCAATAAAGGTGTAGTCATGGTTCAAGTCAGCCAGGTCCCCAACTGAAACCGTGGCATTATGCCGATCAAGTGGCGTGGCAATGGTTCGGGTTCGACCAAGCCCCCAAGTGACTCTATGGCCTTAGGCCGATCAAGAGGCGTGACTGGTTCAGACTTGACCATGTCCCCAAGTGATCTGGTGGCTTTTGCCTATCAAAAGGTGTTGCATTGGTTCGGACACGACCAAGCCCCTAAGTGATGTTGTGGCACTAGGCCGATCAAGAGGCGTGGCTATGGTTCGGATACGACCAAGCCCCCAAGTGATCAATAATATGATAAGCCAATAAGGCATGATACTCATGTTTGAACCGCGCATCATGGCAGCAGGTCCTCTTTGGCACCTTTTAACTTATTGTAAGAGATAAATCCTTCTTGAACCGGGATTTTGAACCGGATATCGAGAGCTTCAAAGCTTTGTGGGAGACATCTTTCCCTTGAACCGGATTTTAAACCGGAATCTTCATTTTCAGCCGGAAATTTTCTGACGGCCTTTAAACTCGAACTTGCGAGAAGCTAATTCCTTTTTTGAACCAGACATTTTTTTAAACCGGATTTTTAGAGCTTCAGAGCTTTGCAGTAGAACAGATTTCCCTTGAACCGGATTGTAACCCGGATATTTGAGAGCTTCAGTGAGACTGACTTCCCTTGAGCCGGATTTTAAACCGGAATCCTTTCTGATGACCCAGGACCTCTTCATTGAGTCCGGATTTTGTAACTGTCATATACTTTCTAAGCCGGAAATTTTCTGACGGCCTTTAAGTTTTTATCAATATAACAGGAGCCTCCAGGACCGGGTTATCTTTCCCTCCATCATCCTAGGGTTCTTAATTTGCTGAAACTGGCAAGATTTGCTGAGTCATGTCATCGTAGCCCCCGAGTTTCAAAGGTGACTCGAGGAGTTGGCTTGAGACTCTTCATATGTGACCGTGATGTAAACCGGCATAAGTTGTATATCATCGGTGTTGATAGCCCGATGTGAATCCACTGAAGATTGATGTAACTGCGGCGGGTTATAAATGATCCCGTATGAGCTGTGTTCAGCAACTCGGTCAATGGTTCCTTCCAACTGGTGATTTGAAGTTAACCAAACTGTAGTGGCGGCGACTTGTAGCGGCGACGGTTGATAGTACATGATAATTTGTCTCCATTTTGTTGAAAGAAAAACCGGTCTACCAAAGCTGTGACTTTGCTCATATCCAATAAACAGCTCATGCAGACAGGTGCGGCCCGGTATGTCGATGTAGACCAGGCCGTGAGAGACGGACAGCAGAGACGACCGCGTCATCAGTGGCGGCTCTGACAGATGAGTCGGTCGCGGCATTGTAAACCGGTGCGGACGGGCAAGTTGTCCTCCTTGTTGTAAGCCGGCGTGGTCGCGAGAGATGGCCACGGCGTTGTAAGCCGACGCGGTCGCGAGAGATGGCCACGGCGTTGTAAGCCAGTGCGGGAGTCTATTGAGTAACGATGACCACCTGTGCCGAATGATGTTGGCGTGCCTCCATCTCCGTGGTATAATATCACTTTGTAATGGATAATTCTCCTACGCACAAAAAATATTGCAGGACAGAGTAACTGTTCTCAAACAATTTAATACGTGTTGATAAAATATATATATAAAAAGATAACACCTGGTGGTTTGTGCCTGGATGAACATGACACTGGTATTGGATAAAGTTGGATGCAATCAGATGAAAAAGATAGCTTCACTGATACCCGCCTAATTTTGGCAATTGTACTTTGGCTCGATTTTTCTTGTGGCTAGCCTTGACGCCCCTTTTTTTAAACGCCTTCATCTAGTGGTATTTGCTTGAAATTGATTGCAGCTTCACGTAATCATGTGACCGGGTACTAGTAGTACTTGGATTTGACTAGTCTTGTCTTTCACGTGATGGATGATGGTCCTTCTGGGAGATTGTGCCATTGTAATTCCGTTTCAATTAGCACTAGTAGCAAGTCTTTGGAAAGTAACTGCCATGGAGACACGGGACAGCGGTTAGGCTGCAGCCTTTTTCTTTTTTAATGTAGATGACTGCCGCTGATCCATAGTATTTTGCCCTTTGACTCCTTGCGTACTAGTAACAACATCTGGTGTCATGTTGGCTTGATGTGATAGACTGTCTTTTTCTGTGATCTGTAGTGCCTCCGTGGCAGAAGAAAAGGCAGCAGTACACAGTTGATTGCTACGGCCTGGGATATGTGGACGTAGAGCAGCAGCGATTCGGAGTTGATCCGGTTTAAAAACGCGAAGTTGACTCGGAACAGACCGGCGGTTCAGACGAAACTGCAGTGAAGCGACGGTGGCTTGGTGCGGCCGTTCAACCAGGGTTGACCCGCCGGTGAAAACGTTGCCTTGGTAATTTCTGACTGGGATTTGATGCCTACGTGAGTGGCGGCTTTCCTGGTGCGGGTCCCTCCATACTAATTAAGGAAAACGCTGCAATCTTTGGCCACTTTCAATCGTATTCCACGAACTGTGTCGGACTTTCTTGGGATATTGAAATCTTCGTGGATGGCAATTACTCGTACGTGGCCGATCGGACAGCCGCCCGACACAGTAGTCATCGGACCCGCTAGCCGATTCTCCGCTGATAGCTCTTGTAGCAGTAGTTTTGGTTTCGACGAGAATAATTACTTCTCTTGATCTCGACGAGTTATGGCGGTAGCAACGATCCAGCCCTAATGTTCTCTTGATCTTGAATCTTGAATATACCGTTTGACTGTTCGTCGACAATGTAAACTGTTGCGCCGGTTCTTTTCCATCTAGCAAATCATGAACTTCTCAATCCCTGATGAGATCCCTCCAAGATCTCAACACCACCGCGCGCGAGCCCCACGGTGGGCGCCAACTGTCGTGGAATTAACACGTCAGATGTCCTTAGTGTGAGGACTTAGTCGCGAGGCCAATGCATCTATGTGGTAGCTTGATAGGGGTTGAGCGGAATCGAGAGACGCAACACAAGACAAGGGTTTAGACAGCTTCGGGCCCCGGGAAACATCATCCGGGAAAAACCCTACATGCTGTTTGAGGCTAGATCTCATTATCATCATGAGGGAGTCACCGTAAACCAGCTCTCCTCTAATTGTGTCTAGCCCTAGAGATTGTTTCTTGCCTCTTGTAGCTTCTCCCTCTTTGGGGAGCCCTGCCCCTCCTTATATATGTTGAAGGGGCAGGTTACATGTGGAGTCCTATTAGGATTAGGACTAGTCTATCTCTAATGCAAACCGGATACAAGTCCTGGTCTTAACTCCTTGTAAGGTAAATATTCCTCATGCCTTTCCTCTTAAACCGGCCCACAATGGTTGAACCGGCCTTCATGAACCGCCAGACGGGCCACCGGGTCTTGTCGCTCCTCTGACCCGTCCGCTGGGTCACCAGTGAGTTACAACGTCCTGGCGGGTTGCTGGTAAATTGCCAGGTCTGGGCGGGTCACCAGATGAATATCGCCAAGTGCCAGCAGGACCTCAAATAAACCGCCAAGTCCGGCCGGGTTAACTTTCGGCCGGTTTACACCGCGGGGTATATCCCCGACAGACACTACTACTACCAATGTGCTGGCACGTGCGTTGCAATGGATCCAAACTAGTAGAATAATACTTGTTCACGTGCTTGAAATATAAACACTCTAGTTTTGATATACATGTGTCAGCAGACACGACAGCTTATCCATGGAAGTTGAACCACGACGACCATCATGTTTCTTGTTTCTACCACTGCCACACCCACACGTGATTCCCATGACGCCGCTCCAACCCACGGCACGACGTCCCCCGACGTGGACATGGATCCTCTGACGTGGCTATCACTGCCTTGCCCTGCCTTTCCTTCGCTGGCAGGTAGGACCCACCCTTATGGGTCCCACATGTCAGTGACAGAATGGTAGGATTGTTCGTGCCCCTCATCCCTCTCGGCCCCACCGCGCCTCTGCCTTTGTGTGCATGACATGCGGGCCAGCTGAACTGCGGCGACCATCAACTTTCTACCACAGACACACCCGATTGGACGCGGTTTGCCTGCTCCACTGCCGTGCTCCGATCTGTACTCCCGCACCATCGAATTTTCATCCAGCGGCTGTGACACATTTCGTCCTGGGCATCAATCCTCAGCTGGAGTACTTATGTACTATAGGTAGTACCCGCCGGTGTGGCCATCTACGCCTCGTAACGCCCCGACGCCCAGCTGTGGTACCCTCGCCACGGCCATGCCACCACCGGCCGGTTCATCTCGAACGAGTGAGTCGCGAACCATGCCACCACCATGAGAATGGCATGTGGGCCAGCCGCATTTAAGGCCCACATGTCATTGACTCATAGGCAGGGCACTAAGCCACTAAAGTTCGGTCCCGTGGGCCCTGAGAGGAAAATGTAACTCCTGCGGTAGGCCTTGTGGTGCTCCCGCAGTACGAGCTCGTGCCAAAACTGGAATTTGTTTCTTACTACTACTAGTACTAGTAGTAAGGTACACGTGCATTGCACGCATGAGATTCTGGTGGTTTGTTCATTATGCTTCTACATGTGGAGTTTTCTGGATTCTAACATGTGGCAAAATTTGGTGGAATGTAAGGTTAGGCAAGTTTGATTAACTTAGGTGACTGTTTGGTTCAAGACACACCTTAGGCAAGCCACACTGGCCCCACATGACATACACACAAAAAATGTGGCAAGATTCCCTTAGGCTTGCCAACTTGTGGCAAAATTTGGTGGAATTTAAGGTTAGGCAAGTTTGATTAACTTAGGTGAGTGTTTGGTTCAAGCCATAGCTTAGGCAAGCCACACTGGCCCCACATGACATACACACAAAAAATGTGGCAAGATTCCATTAGGCTTGCCAACTTGTGGCTCTCATTTTGAAGAACTTATTAATAACTTTGCCTGAGCTTACTTGTGGCAAAGTTAGTCATGAATTAAGTTCAACGATGGAGTCTTCTAGATTATACATGTGGCAGAATCTGGTGGATGATATCCAATGGCCAGTAGTGCTCGGATTTGCCATCTTTGTACCGTCGGATTGGCTTCATCCAACGACCAACTTTCAAAGTTTTTCACACACTATATAGGGGGTATAGATATAGATGTGCCGGTCCGTTGCAATGGATCCAAAGTATATCTATTTAGTGGAGTGCACTCTAAACACATTATATATTTATTTTTCTATAACCTTCCATAGCCATGCAACCAAGCCACATAAGATCCATGGGTGCCCCCCACATCATATTATTCAACTACGTTGATTGAAAAAAAGATAAATCACCCAAAACAAGATCTTCCCGTTTTTTGTTCCTACGATGTTGTGTCGTGCACGTATCTACTAGTTGTATAGCAGTAGTACTAGGAATATAATAGTATTAGGAGTAGAAACTTGGTAAGTACTAGTAGGAGTAGTACTAGTACGGAATGCTCCTACTCTATCAACGAGCCCCGTCTGACACAAAATTTCTTGGCTTCCGTGCTACAGCTAGATCTTTCCCTTGTTTCTGTTTTCCAACCCGGCGGCGGGCGGGGTGTCGGTTTGCTCAACGGGCGGTCCCACATGAAAGTGAAAATGCTAGGCACAGGGGCGGAGCTACGTGAGGGCCAACACGTACCCTGGCCCGCCCAACCTAGCAGGATTTTCGTAGTTGTACATCCAGTTTTGAGGCATGGAACGTCAACGCAAGGGTAATTTCTATAGCCTGGCTAGACTGGCACGCCCAACGTTTTGCTTCAAGCTCCGCCACTGCTAGGCAACACGCCTTCCCTAAGCTATGTGTCGTGCCGGACGGGCCGTGTTGTCCTCCCGATTCCCGGGCGTGTGGGGGTGCGATGCGAACGTGGCAGGCCTTTTCCTTTTACTAGCAATGTGCCCGTGCGTTGCGACGGGTCCAAAGTAATAGAATAGTAGTATGTGTTCACAAACTTGAAAGAAATCACTATTGTTTTGATATACTCCTAATATATTACTCCCTCCGTACCTAAATATTTGACTTTTTTGAGATTTCAAATGGACTATCACATACGGATTATATAGACATATTCTAGTGTTTCTAGCAAGATGCCCTCGCGTTGCACGAAGTTGATGGAAAAGGTAAGCACAACTTATAAATTGACGGATGGAGTACTAGTTACAGTGATGCATATAATTAAGCAAAGGGATCGCACATGTCTGTATTGACTGGAACGAGAATGCAACAGCACAATAAGAATTAAGTCCACGATGATGCGATCGCAGTGGTGGTTACAGAAGGCAAGAAGAAAGATGGATCCACGAACGTACGACCTCCTCCTCCTCAACTTAGTGCACCGGGCCACTGACCGGCGGCTAAGGAGCGGCGGCTTTTGTGGCGAGGTCAAGGTGCTTCTCAACAAAGGCATCCAAGGCTTCCAGCCGGTTGAGGAAGGCCAACGTCGTAGCATCCTCACTGGCCTTGTAGATACCTATGTACACGATTTGCTCGTATGCGTGGATGTGTAGGTCGACGAATTCTTGCAGGGCGAGGCGCTTCACGGCGAGCGCGACCTCCAGGTGGACATTCTTCATGGCGTCGGCGGGCAGTCGCAGGGCCACCAGTGCTTGAAAGAGGTTCTGGCCATGGAGGCCGATTAGGGTGGCAGGCAATGGGGAGCCCGGGCGCGCGGGCTGGAGGAGTACGGCGATGTTGTCCGCGAGCTTCTTGAGGACGGTGAACTTGTTGCTGGTGGCAACGATCATCTGGTCCAACTGAGAGTCGTAGTTGGCATCGACGGCGGCCATCCACCAGCCGGTCTCCAACATCGTCTGGAGACGATCCTCGGCGCCATGCCGTAGGCCGGCGTCGTGGACCATCTGGCGCAGCCGCTGGCCGCTCACGTGCATCGCCACCATGGGTCTGGAGCGAGCTCTTTTGCGCTTAGTGTAGGTGCTTAGGCAAGTGCTTAGGTGTGTATGATGTGGTAGATGCATTGGAATGGAGGAGGGGCGCCTTTATATGAGGGCAATGAGGGCAAACTGCATTGCATTCACATCGTGCAGCCTCTTTTCCCGGACCTCCTCCCATTACTTCCCTCATGCATTAATTGAAGGAGGATGCATTGGCCGTTGAACATATCAGGAACCGCTACTCCCTCCCTCGTCTGCATTAAAGGCGTATCGGGAACTGCGCCGCCCGCTGTCAAATCGAATACTCACTCCGTCTAGGTGAGTACTATAAGTCATCTTACGAAAACCAAATACTAGTAAGACTAGCCACAGTGGGAGTAACTTCAGCAGTAACATCGAGTCCAACTCAGCAAATTTGCTTATGTGGTAGTGAGTTAATGAGGACAGAGGTAGTTATAATAACTTAGCTAGTTACTGTAACATCACATGTCCCAATGCAATATGAGTCTATAACCTAATAAATGAAGCTTTGCATGTTACCACACTTATGTTACTACTACCTCTGTCCGGGTTTATTGGTCCCCATTGTATTTCGTGCCAAATTTTGACCATAGATTAAACTAAGAAAATGTTCACGCATGTCACCAAACATTATATTTTTCAAAACTATGTTCAAATACGAATCCAATGAGATAATTTTTCTTGACATGCATTAACATTTTGTTAGTTAAATCTTTAGTCAAAATTTGGCACAAACTATAAAAGGGACCTATAAACCAGGACGGAGGTAGTACTCCCACTATGAAGGTAGTAACATAGTCTAGGGATATGTGTACGTTACTAGTGTATGTTACTCACCATTGTGGCTAGTCTAAACACATAGGCGTGGTGCATTAACTCTCATGTAGTTTCTTATTTTTTGACATAAATAGAGGAATCAACCAAGAAGAGATGTGGGGCTTGTACGCTTTTAATGACTTGAGACTATCAAACATGACATGCAGTGGTCAGTTCGTTGCACAAGAAAAAATACAACCCACTTCAGCACACACGCATCTTATAACATCACATCCAATGGCTATAAAAGATGAATGAGACCAAATTATATCTCATCTAGATGAGTTCTAGCAAAACTGTATTAATAATACTTAGTACTCCTGCGCCATGTATCATATAACTATCATGTAGTACTTTATTTATTGCCATGTATGACACATAGTTCACGAGCGCTCTTTATATGTACCACCTTTTTTTTTAATTTCAAGTTTTTCTCCATGGCGCAATCCATCGATACTACTACTGTACAAAAGTGGAGTATATACATTTTTAAAAGGCTAGAGGGCGGGGTAGTCTAGCTCGGTCGGTTTCACGAGAGGCGAGGGCCTTTGTGATTTGACGGCTCATTAATGCTGTCAAATCGAATTGTACTGCGCCGCCCGCTGCACGCCCGGCGCCTCCATTAAACCCCTCCATTAAACCCACATGCAAACCGAGAATCCTACTCCGTCCACACGTCCGTTCATGAGCGGGCCGGAATTAAACGCAACACCGGCCGAGCTCCTACCGTCCGCCCTCAGTTTAAACGAGGCCAGACGTCGGCCAAGCTCATACCGTCCGCCCTCTATTTACGCGAGGCCAGACAGACAGCGGGAAAGAATCGCACCCCTCCGCCGCTCCCCCATCTCCTCCTTCACCATTTTCTACACCCTTCCGATTGCTTCCGATGAGCCATTCTCCGGCATATTACCCGGCTGGGTGGCCCACCGAGCCCTCCGGATATGGGCGAGGCCGCTCGGTGCTTCACCAACCTCGCTTGGCCCGACGGAGCCAGTTGCCGCCCCAAGCAGGCGCGTGGTTCAGAAACTCGCCGCTCCAGTTCAGCTCGATGAGGAGTGGCGAGTTGCTCCATGCCGGCACGGCAGCGAGCACGCCGATACGGGCACCGTCGCTGCCGTGTCGTACCGTGCCACCAGTGTCTGTGGTGGCCGCCCCTCTCGTGTCTGTGGGCGCGCCTCCCGTGCCTGTGGCAACGCCATGCACGCAGAGACAGAAGCCGGGTGCATGGAGAGCGACGAGTCGGTGGCCAGCTTCTCCCTGTCCGCCGCCATCGTCAAGGAGAAGTAGAACACGGGAGGCCGCCGCCACTTGGGACCCATGAAGGCCACCGCCGAGGTGACGACCGTGGATTCAGGTGGTTTCTTTGCTGCTTCATCTCTTCCGAGGACCTTCGTCAACCCCGCAAGTGTCTGACGGACATGAGGAAGACAAAGGGATCCGCGGGCGGCCATTTAGAACTAAAATAAGTCTAGATATATCCATTTCTAGGACAAGTATTTCCGGACGGAGGGAGTATTAATTATACAAGAGAGCCGGATTGGCACCTCTTAGTTCATGTAAATGTAATGAAATCCATCATGTTTATATGAAGATTCGGCTTTTTTATACGAAATCCTTCATGCTTATATGAAATCAGTCCGTGTTTGCACGAATTTCATCTGGTTGGTTAGAGTTGTAAAAATGTATGCCGCTGGCATTTGATGTCGTCCTCCGCGGAAGGAAGCGGAAGGAAATTTGCCGGCTGCCGTTGGAGATGCTCTTTATGCTGGAAATAATAGAGTGACATCCAATCCATTTGAGTTAATTGCCTGTATGATTGTCCCTCTATAAAAATTTAATTGCATGTACAGTGTACACGTGACTTGCAGAGTGGCTACAGCTTCGTACAGAAAGTTAAAAAGAAACAAATCCATCCTTAATATTCTAAGTACTCTGTGGGTTCCACTGTCAGTACAGTAGCGAAAGAAGTATATATTAAATAAGTAGAGTAATATATAATATACAAATCTAAAGTTAAAAGACAGAATTCGAACTCATGTCATCGCGTTGCGAGCATCCGGCGCTAACCAGCCCAGCACATTTTTGTTGTAGACCATGCTGGAGATATATCTCCATGTCTACTCTTATATATACTCCATTCGTTCCTAAATATTTGTCTTTTTCAGATTTCAAATGGACTACCACATACGGATGTGTATGTAGACATACTTTAGAGTGTAGATTCACTCATTTTGCTACGTATGTCTTTTCAGGAAGGGGTCAGATTTGTCCTTGATTTATATATGAGGTATCCAGATGGCACTGCACCGCCAAGAAAAGAGGGTAACATCAAAATTATGGACTACATTTTTGAGTATGTTGGTAAGGTCCGGTCATAGTCACTTGTTGAAATCTCTAAAAAGACAAATACTCCCTCCGTCCGGAAATACTTGTCATCAAAATGGATAAAAGGAAATGTATCTAGACGTATTTTAGTTTTAGATACATCTATTTTTATCCATTTTGATGACAAGTATTTTCGGACGGAGGGAGTAGAAAACAGAGTTGGTGATGATGGTGTGCGTGCCATCCTGCAATATAGGCCGTCGGATTTATATCTAACGGATAGGAAAGGAACTATGACAATTTTGCAAAAATACGTCTCTCCACGTTCGCAAATAAGGCCTTCCCTCATTCAGCCTTTTCTCTCACAAGATAAACTACTCATACAAATGCATCTTGATGTTCCATACAACGCACGAGCAACTAGCTAATTTCTTTTAAAATAGTTGCTGTGATAATTGGGTTGAAGTGATATATTTTATGTCTACCCCGAATGATTTCAGATTCACTAGTAGTAACAAAGAAAAGGTTGCCTTGTTAATTAACAGAAAACAGGGTGAAAACTATCACATGAGGCCGGTAAAAACAAGGCACACTGGGTTCAACGTCATCGTCACTATAGTTGTGTGCGCGCGAGAAATCTACATATCAAGGGGGCTACCGAGCGAGGCACCAAGACACAATGCTTGAGAGAGAAACCAATTGACAGATTATGATCAGATCGAGTT
>NC_041387.1:239027566-239042030 GCF_002162155.2 Triticum dicoccoides | reverse complement strand
AGTGTGTGTGTGTGTGTGTGCGTGTGTGTGTGTGTTGAAAGAGGAGTCGATAGATTATTATCAAGATCGATGTGCCACCCTACTCCTTCGGTGCCAGGTAGTGTGTGTGTGTGTGTGTGTGTTTGAGAGAGAATCGAGTCGATAGATTAGTATCAATATCGAGGTGTCACCCTACTCCTTCGGTGCTGGGTAGTGTGTGTGTGTGTGTATGTATGTTTGAGAGAGAAGCCAGTCTATAGATTAGTATCAAGATCGAGGTGTCACCCTACTCCTTCGGTGTCGGGAAGTGTGGGTGTGTGTGGGGGGGAGGGGGCAGTGACACTCACATATCTCTACTCTTATAAAAAAAGGGTTGGTGATGATGGTGTTCCTGCCATCCTGCAATATAGGCCATGCGATTTATATCCGACGGTCATGAAGTTAAATATGGCAATTTTGCAAAAAGATACCCACACCCCTCTCCGCATTTGCAAATAAGGCATTCCCTCGTTCATTCTTTTCTCACACAAGATAAACTTCTCATACAAATGCATCTTGATGTTCCGTGCAACGCACATGGGCATCTTGCTAGTAGGGAGAAGGAGTTTGTGTGACACATATCTAGCTATATTAAGGGATAGGTAGATAGCATATGTGTGAGAGACATTGTTATACTTTGAGACATTAGTGGTTGTGGGTGGGCGGAATTAAAGGGGTGGGCATGTTAGACATAGAGAGCGTGTGTGTTTCTGTGTGAGAGACTTGTAGGATGGGGTAGAAAGACGAATTTAACCCTGACGGAGGGAGAGAAATACACGAAGTGCATGTGTGTGATTCCAATGCCCACATGGAAATGAGATATGTATGCGTGTGAGAGAGATTGCACAATTCATTCACGTATCACAATCTAGCGATCGTGGATGTGCATTGCTTGAACATAAGTCAATATCTACTTCGTATCATGGCCAAAGGTACAATATTGATTCAACGCCTAAAAGATTGGACACTCACATATCACATTTTTTCTATTTAAATAAACCTTTTTCAGTTGTGCATGCCAAAGTTACAGTGATGTTTCTTCAAACAACCAATGTAGCTATCATGCACATGCACCATTGTTACTCTTGCATTCAAATTCATTAGTCTTGGATGATTTAAGTTTCTATTTTGAAGTAATATATGTAATATTCATATATGAATTCAATGGGTACGCAATTTATGAAATGGAGGCTATGTAATCATATGAGGTAACACTTTTAAGTAGCTAACTACAATATCCATTTCTTTTTGTGCGCCTCTACACTAACACGTCAATGCATTATGTTTAAAGTAAATAACCAATGGCACTAAATTATCTATTTACACGAGAAATACATAGGCTGAGCGTTTGATCCGTTTTTTGTGAACGTGCCACTACACCCGTACGATTGGCCGCGCTCGTGTGAACGTCCAAGTTATCGGTGCATCATACCGAGTTATTGTCTTTTTTTCTGGGGTGGACTTCACACCAGTTATTAACTGCTGACGCGTGCCCCATGTACACAGTCTAGCATGACCTTCCCGCTAGCACGGTAAAAAAATTAGTTCAAATTGGATACGAACGATCCCGCGGGCGGCAAAATCTCCCGCCTCCTTCTAAAATTTCCGCCACCTTAGTCTTTAGCATGCGAAATCCCCCTTTTGTCCTTGGTGCACGGAGACCAACAGTTACAATACCGCCCTCATCTACATGATAGGTCGGGGCTGCTTCGGTAACTTCCGGTTCCCCCCACTACACGGCACCCCCATTTCCTCTCCCCCTCCCGCAAAAATGACTAACTCCACAGCACCAGAGCATCTTACATCATGCCGTCTGTACTTCATCGCCCTTTCTCCCCTCCCCTCTCGAAACCCTAGACTGCTCATCCACTTGCGTACCATAGCCCATTCACTGCCAGCGGCGTCCACCTCGCCAGATCTGCTTCTGCGGCCGCATCTACCCCTCCCACCTCCCCTAGAAACAAGTAGACTACTCATCCACCACTGTACCACAGCCCATTCAGTGCCGACCTTGTCCATGGCGCCGGATCTGCTTCGCCGGTACTCTCGTCAACCGCCGCGTATCTGCAGCGGCTCATTCGTACTCCCCACCGGAGACGCTTCATCCACACCCCCCGGAGCCGCCCCACTAACGCCCCCGTCGACGGCCTCTGATCCTCTTCGCCGACACCTTCCTCAACCCTATCGGAGCCGCTTCGCTGACACCTTCCTCAACCCTACCGAAGCCGCTTTGCCGACACCAGTGTCAACCCTACCGGAGTAGCTTCACCTATGCCATTCTCAACCCTACCGGGGCCGCTTTGCCAACTCACAAGTCCACGGCCTCAGATCTGCTTCCTCGCACCCTCATCCAACCTACCGGAGCAGCTTCTGACGCCCCGTCCACGGCCGCAGATCCGCATCATTAACACCACCCTTAACCCAACCACCGGAGTAGCTTCTGATGCCCCGTCCACGGTCGCAGATCCGCATTGTCGACACCATCCTTAACCCAACCACCGGAGCACCTTATGACGCCCCGTCCACGGTCGCAGATCCGCATCGTCGACACCATCCTTAACCCAACCACCGGAACAGCTTCACCTACGCCCTCGTCCACGACCACAGATCCGCTTTGTCCACACCGTAGTCCACCCTACCGGAGCCGCTCCACAAACACCCTACTCGATGGTTCTAGATCTCCTTACCGGACCCCGACAGCCAGCGCATCGTCATCACCCTCGACGTTTCTAACCTGATTCCCACCGTCTGGAGAGATGCCAAGCACCCGCCACGGCCTAGGTACTTGTCACCTTTAAACCCATCCAGCATCACCTGCCCAATGTACTTCAAATATACTAACCGGTCGCTGTTACCTGTTATGCAGCTGGCAAAAACTACAAGGACGATGTTTCTTCTAGATCTAACAGCTTGGCCAACCCAGATCCTGGACTGAGGCATTGCTATGACTTGTAAGCGCATCTCTCTCTCTCTTGTATTGTTCTGTGCCTGCCAGCGTGCTTTGCTAGGATTTTCGACCAGTAATCCCTTTGTGCAGACAATGATTTCTACTATTGGCTGCTAAATTAGATATGTAGATGTCATACATGATACTACCTCGTACCTCCGTTCCTAAATATAAGTCTTTCTAGAGATTCCACTATAGGCTACATATGGAGCAAAATGAGTGAATCTACACTCCAAAATGCATCTATATACATCTGTGTGGTCCATACTGGAATCTCTACAAAGACATATATTTAGGAACAGGGGCAGTACATTACACAAAATCGTAGGTGACATGTAGGAATTCCAGTGCACTACATTAGGCTCCCTTAGAGTGCTTGCCAGTCCAGCATACAGAGTCATGGCTAGTTTATGGTACGCACACAATCGTTAATTGGTGGTTTAAATATGCGGAAGGGATATGCAATGTAGTATCATGTAGAGATGTCTGAAATTAGCCGTGTCAACTTGCAGATAGGGTTACACAATGAAAAAGTACAAGATGTATGTGGCAATTTCATGGAACATAGCAAAAAAAGGAGAGGCAGCGGTGAGCCTATACAGTGTGCTATGGTACGTCACTCCTCCATTGCAATCATCGTGACATGTTATTTGTATGCCAATTCTGTTAGCCAAGTTTCTTAGGGACAGTTATTACGAGTTATCCTAAGAAAATAAGCACCTGTGAATATAAGCTCCATGTAATACGCCAACCAGTTCTTTTCATTGCGTTTTCAACTTATCTTTGGTATGATCAGTGGAAAGTCTATATTGCATTATATATATTTTTCATTTTGTTGCACATATGCAAATTAATTTGACTTGCAAACATCACAAATTGAACCCAGTGCAGTAATTAATATGATAGGAAAACAGACCATCACTATTTGCTCAAAATGCAAATACAAAGATACCATCTACTTGGCACAATCTACTTTGGTCAATGTTTTCCATAGAGATCCCATTTCCTAATCTAAACGAAGAACGCATGACCCACATTTAAATGAAGAACAATTATTTGTTGAAATTCGATGGTCCAAGTGACTGGTTATTATCATATAGCAGCACCACCTGAAAGCATCATATAGCAGCAGCAGCAGCAGCTCATAGCAACTCATCATACAGCAGCAGCAGTCTGCAATTCATCATATACCAGCAGCAGCTCATAGCAATTCATCATATAGCAGCAGCAGGAGCAGCTTGTAGCAACTCATCATATAGCAGCAGCAGCAGCTCATAGCAATTCATCATATAGCAGCAGCAGCAGCTCATAGCAACTCATCATACAGCAGCAGCAGCTCATAGCAATTCATCATATAGCACAGCAGGAGCAGCTCATAGCAATGCATCATATAGCAGCAGCAGAAGCAGCTCATAGCAATTCATCGTATAGTGGATCAGAATGAAAATTTGGCAAAAAGCTGAGGACATCCTCACCTTGTTGGATGAGCTCATCCTTCAACAACACCTCAAGGCCATGGCCTGGGAGGAGGGGAGGGGGAACAAGGTGCCTTCTGCCGTAGTGTGGCATCAGCCGTAGTTATGCAGCGCCCGCCGAAGTAGTGCGTTGGACGAACCACAGTGGAGCAGCTACTTGAGACCATGAGAATGAGGGGCGCCACCAGAGGGAGGAGCAGCCAGGGAGATTTGCCCCTACCCGCCGGCCATGTAGCCTAGCTAGACATAGCATCATCGAGGACCAGGCCAGATGGGACCAGTGGCGACGGCTCGCTGGAGGAACCCTAGTGCTGCAGGCAGGGGATCGAGGTAGAGGGAAAGGGGAGAGGAGATGCAAGCGGGCAGGGCAATGAATGCTTGCGTGTTTGTTTTTACATGAGGGTCAGGTGTGACACAGGCGTCAACAGTTGCATTTTGAGTGTAATATAGGTAGACAACAGAGTCATTTCACTATTCCCCTTCCCTTCAATTTTTAGTGAGGTTCTACCTGAAACACCCCCCTCCAAAGCGAAATTAGTTAAGCCCAAGCCCATAACTCAAAAATGACTTCTTTACATCTTTTATGGCTTATTTTGACAATATACCCTGAAAAGGCGGAATCGAACTGGCCCTTAACCTGCAATTCAATTGTGCATGCAATGATGAATCACTCCTGCCTGCTATCTGTACATTTAGGCATCATCATACATGGCATAACCTAATACATGTGCATTCCATTGTAGAATCTGGAATATGCAATGTTTATGTTAGTTCATATGTTGCACATGATGTTTAAATGCCCCTTAAATCTGGTCAGTCAAGTGATGGTCTTTAAGCCTCCTTCTTTGCTTCTTTTCTTGATATGTAAGATTTGCTCACACATTTGTTAAATTGCTTGTTTGCATCAGCCAGCCATACTAGGACTGTTTGCTTTGATTACTTGATGTTCTTGACCTAACACTCTAACAGAGCTTGTCAATGATTTAAACACTAAGGGCTGCTGTAGTGGGGCCTTGTCTAACTCATACGTGAATAAAGGTTTGGCTGTACACTACAGTAGGCTCTCCAAGAGTACCTGGAGATCCAGTTCAAAGGTATGCCTAGTTTTTACATAGTCCAAACATAGTAAATGCTCATTTCATTGTGTGCAAGTGCAAGAGATGTGGCATGTTTCATTATGTGGTGTTGTTTTGTTATAATCTCATCCTTTTGTGTTCACAGACTGGAAAGTATGCATATTTATCTTCCAAGGAGACGAGTAACTAGTTTGTGTCACCTTGCAGAGGGGGTGCAATGAAGATAAGATTGAGGATTTCCAAGTACAAGATGTTAGGAAGGAGCCTTGCAAGAGAAGTAGGAGCTGCGCTGAGCCTGTTCAACCTGCTAAGGTAAGTCACTATATGCAACTCAACAGTTCAATTCCTTGTTTGTTTCAGGCATAGTTAATTTTCTCTTTTCAATTGCTTTATTTTTCCTCACTTAATGAGATGCCAAAATAATTATGCCTGATGTTCGGTACTTATCACTATTAGTTGACATAATTAAAGGCCTTACCATTTAATTACTCTGCCGAAGTGTGCCTGAAGGTTTGAAGTCTATTAACCAAATATTATTGCATGAGGCTCACAATCTAGTTTATACTATGCTAATGATTGCATAGTTTTGCCTGCTGTAGTATGTTTGTATGAAACCCTCTGCTGTTCATTATGCTCCCTAAGACTTTAATTGAGGTACAGAATGGCCAACTGCTTGCTTACTTATACGCAACGTGTTGTCTAAATTTGTAACTTGTCTGTGTTTTCGATTGGGCCCCAACATCACGCTCCTCTAGTGAGCTAAGAGGGATTTCTGTACGCAGGCTGCACAGACTATCTTTTTTCTAATTTTTAAAATATCACCTGCTTATGCTTCATGACGTGTAACATTTTTTTTTGTGAAAGTGACGTGTAACATTATTGTTAGTCCTGTTTTGCCATGTAGTACAAAATAGTGTCTTGTTCGCTTCACTGTTGTAACTATATTTTTTCCCTAGTCATGTGTACTTATAGAAACATTTCATGATGAAATGACATCAACACAAAAATCTGCGAGCAGTGCGGCATGGCCGTTACCGAATGATTATGGATTGGAATTGGAATGTGCTGATGTTCTCGAGCATCAACTAGAGGTGGCAACACAACGTGTACATGATTGTCAATGTATAATCAACAAGTTGAGACTGGACATGCGGGTATTAGATGCAGGAGTCAAAAAAATGAATCAAGACACCGAGGTAACCATGAAGGAATTGGAGATTTTGCAGACTGAAATTTGTGCTATCTGAATCCGGCCAATCCTATTTTCTGAAGATATTATAGTTCAAATGGAGTTAAGTTGATGCGCGTCCATGATGTATGAGCCATATTTGCCCAGTGTATGTAATTTGCTGTTTGTGTATGCTTTATTATCATCTGTGCCATACCATAATGCCCAGTGGGTATAATCGGCTGTAATTTCTTTATTGTATAGTGTAGGATTATTCTACCTTTCTATGCCTTGATCTCTTTGTTGTATAGTGTATGATTTTTAGAGGTGATAGTATTGAGTAGGATAATTCTTTGAATATGCTATATCGTTCAAACGGGGGCCAACTCGCCCGACCATGGGCCTTCTACGTCTCGTAGGATCCATGGGCCTTCTATGTCTAGTAGGATCCATGGGCCTTCTACGTCTCGCAGGATCCATGGGCCTTCTACGTCTCGCAGGATCCATGGGCCTTGTACGTCTCGCAGTGTCCATGGGCCTTCTACGTCTCGCAGGATCCATGGGCCTTCTACGTCACGTAGGATCCATGGGCCGCCGACTCATTTATGGGTCTTGTACTGGCATTTAATGGGCCATAGACGGGCCTATAATGGAAATCATACATTTTATTGGCTGACCATAACGGGCCGTTAATAGGCCGTATTGGGTGATGCTATGAAAATGGCCCAACAGACTAACGGACCACAAACGGGCCAACTGTAACGACGGGCTGAATTTGGCCCACAAGCAGAAAATGATAGTAATGGGTCGTAAGTAACCGAATGCTGCAAATGAGCCCAAGAATAAATGGGCTCTGAGAAGGCCGAAAGATAACATGGGCTGGAAATGGCCCAACTGAATAACGGGCCCTTAATGGGTATAAAGTGATACATTGTTCATTACGGGCCAGTTTCACCACGGGCCATTAATGGGTCTAAAGTAATACACTGTTCATTGCGGGCCAGTTTCACCATGGGCCGTTAATAGGCCAAGAGTTACATAGGGCCTCATATGGGCCGAAAGACGTCATGGGCCATACATGGGCCAGAAGTGAAAACAGGCTGGAATCATATTGGATGGCCCAAATGACGCTACTAGGCCTAATTCGGATAGGGCGTAATAGGCCTTGGGTTAGCGGGCTGTAAATGGGCTATATGCAAATAGGCCGTTAACAGGCTTTCCATGGGCCGGCCCGTCACCTTTTCACAGGAATGGGCCTCTGTTGGGCCGTGCCACGTGTCGACGTATCATAGGCGCCTTCTGTCCAATGAGTGGATGACATATGTCCCAACAATGAGCTGACACGTGTTTCCTCCAGCCAATGATGGTTTTACACGTGGAAAATCCCCATTGGTCGGGGCTGTTAACGGGTTATCGGATCCAAAACCCGACCCAATAGCTTAACGACGTTCCGTTATGGTGGATGCCATGTGTCGATCACCCTTGACGAAAGCACTTCTGTGACGCGCGATTTATCGTCATGGATGTGGACACTTCCGTGATGATAATTTTGGTAATGTCATGGAACACTTCTATGACAGCACAAGTATGACTATCTTGATTTTGTCATAAATTTGTCATGGATGTACATGCATGACAAAAAACGCGACCTACTGTGACAAACACGTATCATCACGGAAGTGTATTTTTTTGTAGTGAAATACACTCCATCTCAAGCCCTATACAACTAACCACCTCCTATGATAAGTGAGGTATCTATTCCTGGATCTACTAACACTAAAGCAAGGGACTTCTTACAGGAAAACAACACATGCTCTCGAAGCTAAAAGAAAATCAAGCATAGGCTTAAGGCAGAATGAAGAAGTATGCTTACCAGAAAAGAATTGAGAGGCAATTTGACACAGGGGACATGGTGTATTTAAGGATGCAACCATACAAAATGGCAGCTTTTGGCCTGAGACAAGCAATCAGACTCACAACAAAATATTATGGACCTTACAAAATTATGGGAAACAATTGGTAGTGTGGCTTACAAGTTATTACTGCCACCCAATCTGAGCATTCATCCAGTGTTTCATGTCAGCCAACTAAACAAACACTTGAGTAGCCATACAGTATCTTGTGTAGGCCTTCTTTTGGTCACTCCTTCAGGAAAAAGTAAGATTGAACCCACTATAGTTATGGAAACAAGATCTCTTCCTTGCAATGGTGTTCTTTTTACACATTGGCTTGTGGAATGGGAGAACTTAATTCTAGCAGAAGCAACCTAGGAAGATGCAAACCTCATTAAGAGATTTTTCCCATCATTGTTCAAGAAAACAATCCAAGCTTGGTTCCTAGACAAATACACTTGAGGACAAGTATCATTTCAGTGGGGAGCATTCTCAGTCCAAGACTGCAACTGTCTCTTATATTCAGTTATCTCCATGCCAGTACAGCCACAGTAAAGATCCTACAGCCAGGAATGAATATGCGGGATGGATAGTTCAGATCACAATGGCTACTTTACCGCCCACACAACACTATTTTCCTTTATCTGCTTTTCACCGTTCCTGTAAACCTCCTTTATAAGCTCGCCTATGTGCGAGGAGAAGGGTACCCAATGTAATGAGATAAACTCAACCCTACTTCTTATCTTCTGGTAGCTCTTGTAGCCAAAATTCCCCAATTAATAGACTCGTCTTCGTATCATGAGTTTAGCTGTGGTTTATGTTGAGTGAGTGGTATGTTATAAATTGTTGATCCTCACTAGGATCTGACACACTAGGATTAGAAACCTGGTTAATCGGCAGTTGTCGTCCTAAATTGCAGCCTCATACCTAGCATCGGCGCAAGAGTTGGTAGCGAGTGCTTGACTGTTTGTCTTCCCATGTGAAGCGCTCGGCTAGCTTAATTTGTGTCTGTCATTGTAATCTTAGGCCCTTAGGCATTTATTATATTATGAAATTTAATTTGTTTTCCTCTATTAGCGCCTCCACAAGCATCTACCATTTTAGATTCCCTTAGTGCCTGTCATTTGATTCCGAAGGCGAAGAAATGCAAGCACATGATGTAACTTGTCCCAAGATGAAGGGGACTTGGGCGTCTCTTGATCCTCGGCCATTACAGCGACCCCATGCCTGACTCAGACCAGAGGCGAGGTAAGGGTGGCTTGCAAGGCGTGGAATCTCAGATGGGGAGAGGTATGGAGCATTAGGGGCGAACGAGAGTCACCTTCTTATAGTCTCAAGTGGCTACGGCCAGGACGTTGCGGAAGGCCAGCCCCTGCAGCTTTGACTTCACCTCGTCCGGATCCATCTCTCCTACTCACATGGGTCCACCGCTTCGGCTCGAGATCGCCGGAGATTGGTCTGATTCAGTGCAGCTGGCGACTGTAGTGTCGTCGCGGCAGCAATTGATTTATACTTTCCCTGGCCCATCAGAATCAGGCCCACTACTAAATTTGGCCAATAAATTTTTGGCAAAAATGTGGAAACAAGGAGTTTTTTCTTGCATAGAAAAAACAAATGATAAGGAACTCATAATCCATTCAACTCGTTTCTCGAACACTGTCTGTGTCGTGGATCGCACCATGAATCTTGGCATGGGGTATCGTGTCACACCCAATATGCGATACTATCCTAAAGAGACTCGAAGGTCCCAGCAAGGATAGAACCGCATATTGAAACGCTTTTGCAAGGTGGATATCATTACATCAACATTACATAGTAGATGGGGATACATACAAGAGGCATACAATGCCACACGAATACAACAATACATCATACATAAGGGCATCATCCGACTACGGATGAAACACAAACAGAAACTCAAACGACATCCACCCTGCTAGCCCAGGCTGCCGACCTGGAACCTATCCCCTGATCGAAGCAGAAGCAGAAGAAGAACTCCAAAACAAGCAAACATCGCTCCCGCGTCATGATCATCGCATAACCTGTACCTGCAACTGTTGTTGTAGTAATCTGTGAGCCACGAGGACTCAACAATCCCATTACCATGGGTATCAAGACTAGCAAAGCTTAAAGGGAAAGGAAGGGGTAAAGTGGTGAGGCTGCAGCAGCGACTAACAATATATGGTGGCTAACATACGCAAATAAGAGCGAGAAGAGAGCAAGCGGAACGGTCGTGAAGCTAGCAATGATCAAGAAGTGATCCTGAACTCCTACTTACGTCAAACATAACCCAAAGACCGTGTTCACTTCCCGGACTCCGCCGAGAAGAGACCATCACAGCTACGCACGCGGTTGATGCGTTTTAATTTGTATCTGGTGTCAAGTTATCTACAACCGGACATTAACAAATTCCCATCTGCCTATAACCGCAGGCACGGCTTTCGAAAGTTTATACCCTGCAGGGGTGTCCCAACTTAGCCCATGATAAGCTCTCACGATCAACGAAGGATATACCTTCTCCCAGGATGACCCGATCAGACTCGGAATCTCGGTTTACAAGACATTTCGACAATGGTAAAACAAGACCAGCAAAGCCGCCCGAATGTGCCGACAAATCCTGATAGGAGCTGCACATATCTCGTTCTCAGGGCACACCGGATTGTCCAAACTTCCGGTAGGCCAGCCCAGAGTTGCCCCTGGTGGCCACCGGCGGCTGACAGGTTGGACCAACACTCACGATGAGCACTGGCCCGGGGGGCTAAAAATAAGATGACCCTCGAGAGCGCGACTCCCAAGGAAAAAAAGGCTAGGTGAGGCAAATGGTAAAACCAAGGTTGGGCCTTGCTGGAGGAGTTTTATTCAAAGCGAACTGTCAAGGGGGTCCCATAAATCACCCAACCGCGTAAGGAATGCAAAATCCGGGAACATAACACCGGTATGACGGAAACTAGGGCGGCAAGACTGGAACAAAACACCAGGCATAAGGCCGAGTCTTCCACCCTTTACCAAGTATATAGATGCATTAATAATATAAGAGATATTGTGCTATCCCAACATAATCCTGTCCACCATGGAGCAATCTTCAACTTCACCTGCAACTAGCAACGCTATAAGAGGGCTGAGCAAAGCGGTAACATAGCCAAGCAATGGTTTGCTAGGAAGGGTGTCAAAGGTTAGAGGTTCATGGCAATTTGGGGAGGCTTGAAGAACATGTGATAGGTAGCGCAACATAGCGATAGAACGAAACAACTAGCATAGCAATGATAGTAGTGAGATCCAGGGTAGCGGTCATCTTGCCTGAAATCCCTCTAGGAAGAAGAACGAGTCCATGAAGAAGATGAATCCACGAAGACGAACCAAGCGTAGACGACGAATCCTCATGATCGCAACGAAACGGGAACTATCGAGAAGAAGCACACAACATGGTAAACACACCACACATGAACCTAACATGATGCACAAACAAGCATGATGCAAGACAAGACTACATGAAGCTACTCATGGCAAGAGATGATGCAAACAAGAACAACAGATCAAGGCAAGTTTAAATGAGGCCGGGAACAACATATAACAATTCCGGAAAGTCCTCATATGCATATTTCAAAGTTGGTCCAGATCTGAATAAACCTTATGTTCAAGTTGTTAAACATCAAGTTAAGATGCACCAAGATGATCTACATGAGATTCTAGTCAAGTTACATATAAAGTTCATTTAATTCGGAGCTACGGCCTAGAAGATATGAGCAAAACAAGTTAAACATGGCATTAATGCAAAATGCACCCAAACATCAAGCAAACACCTCAAAACAAGGATGCAACATGATAATATGAAACTACATGCAAAATCAATCAAGTTTCATATAGAGCACACTCAAAACGGAGCAACGGTGCAACACATACACTCTATACAAGTCATAACAACAATCTGTCCAAAACAGCAACTAGGCATATTGCAAGCATCAAAACAACATGCTACAGGACCTCAACAAGAAAACAAAAGGCATGGGCATGATGTACAGGTAAAGCATAACAAAACATGAACACTGAGCAATCTCCAGAAATCACTAGAACATGCTCAAACACACATGACAAGTTTGCAAATAATAACAGTTCAGACTTTGCAGAAAATAACATCAGGTTGCAATGTTTATAGCTATCAAACAACATGTTACAGGAACTTATCATGGCAAACAAAGGCATGGCATGAACCTACTAAATGCATAGATCAATTGTCCTTTACTGACCATGAGCCAAAAAGGATCAGAAGATATGATGGCACCCATGTAAACATAGCAAGTTATATGACAGATTCATACATGGCAGGAACAACGATGAGTAGGCATGTTGGTGAGCTTGTACCACTCACCACAGAGCAATACATGGCATGGAAAGGCACCCAATAGTAAGAAGGCATGTTTATGAAGCTAAGCATGGAAAGAGCAAGTTCATAGGGTGCATGTATCACTAACAACAAGCATGGCAACAACTGAACTTAATATTAACAGGCTGACAGCAACATTATTTAGCAACTTTGGAGCAAGATTACAACAAGCTACAACAGGCTATAGATGCAACCTGGGGAATGAATGGATAGAGCATGACATGTAGAACAAAAAACCCTTAGTGAACATCTCCAGATTATGCATAGAATGACTTGTAGCAGCAGGGTTACATAGCATCATGAAATAACAGTTTCAGCCTAGCAAAACAGTAACAACAAGTACACTACTTAACAAGCTTGATTCACTCACCACAAGTAATTTCATGACAAGATAAGCATAGCATCATCAAGAAGACATGTTTATGAAACTAACCAAGGCAAGAACAAGTTCATAGCATGCAAGGATCAACTACAACAACCTTGGCAAAATTGAATAACATGTAAACAATCTGCCAGGAAACATTTTGTAGCAAAAGTAGAGCACTAAAATGACATGCTAGACTACTCCATAATTGCAAACAAGGGCATGAATGGATAGAGCATAACCATATGTTCAAAACATCCTTACTGAAGTATCTCAAAATATGCATGGATCTCTCTGTAGCATCAAGTTTATATGCTTAGTCTAGTTTGCATGCTTGTTCTAGTCACCACAATGATCACAAAAATACATGACATACATCACGGTAAAGATGGCATGACATAGTTCACAACACCTGTAGACATCAACCTCATAGGATGCACACATCAAACATGGCAAAAATGACAAAAGAGCATGTTCTATTAACAGACAGTAGACAACATCATATAACACTCTTGCAATGATGATTCAGGCATCAAGATGGACTCAAATGAATATGATGCAATGGAATAGAATGATGTACTTGTTGAGACGAACAATTGGACATATTACACGCACGAAACGGAGCAGTATGCATGGATATATGATGCGATAAACATGGCATGATAATTTCTAAATATTCGGGGACTTGGCAGTTTTTAGAAGAAAAAAACAGGACGAGCGCGACTTAGCTAAAAAGCGCACGGGCGGGAGTCACGGGTTCTCACCTAGCGGGCTGAGCCCAGGTTGGCGGGGAGGGCTTGGCAGGCCGGCGCGCTGGGCCGGGGCCCACGTGGGCGCTGGGGTCCGTCCTCCCGAGCGAGGAGGCGGGCGGCACTGAGGAGGAGAGGCCTCGCCGGAGCTGGGGACTCCGGTGGCCCGAACGGCATGGGAACAAGGGGAGCAGCCGGATCCGGGACGAGGACGGCGGCCTCGACCAGATCGGCGACGGCGGAGCTCTGGCTAGGCGCGGGGTTGACGAGGAAAGGAGCTGGAGCGGCAGGCGGCGAAGCCGGGCGGTCGGGACGCAAGCGCTCGCCCTCCTGGCGGCGCGAGGCGAGCGAGAGCGCGGGCGGCAGAGGCGCGCTCCGGTGAAGAGGCGGCGAC